>NC_140179.1:18429747-18449747 GCF_963971535.1 Notolepis coatsorum | reverse complement strand
AGAGGAAGGCACACCACCTCTGTGTCACTGGCAAATAACCTGCACTCACCAGAGAAAACCTTCCAGAAGAGATTTCCTGAACAAAGTCAACAAAGTGAGATTTTGATGACTACCGTTGCCGTGCCGACGACATCGCTGCCACAATAACAGCATTGCTCACAGCGCTGACATAACATAGAGGTAATTTTGTTAATTACTTCAATGCAAATTTGACAATGTTCTGGAAGTTGTCATGACAACTTGACACTTAAAGGATAACTTTGGTATTTTTAAACATATGTTTCCGTTGTGTGGGGTCTAAATGAATAATAGAGAGGAAACATTTTGTCTGTACATATTACTACACACACTATGATTATACACGTTATATCTGTACATATTACTACACACACTATGATTATACATGTTATATCTGTACATATTACTACACACACTATGATTATACACGTTATATCTTTTTTGTATCCACTTTTTCTCCTTCTTTTTTCTATGTTTCTCCCATCCCAATTTCGCAGTTTTTTCCAATTCTCCCCTCCCCTGTCTTGAACGTTGCTCGCATGTGCCCCCCACTGGCCGGTCGTAGGGAGGATAAAAGCCTTGCATCAGGTGTCCCCTCCGATACATGTGGAGGCAGCCAGTCACTTCTTTTCACCTGCCAGCGCGGACTCTCATTGGCGAGGAGTAACACGTGGGAGGCTCACACTACCCCCCGCCATCTCCGGCTTTGCTGTGCAGGCGCCCTGACCGACCTGTAGGAGTCGCTGTTTACAACATCCAGATTACCACCCATCGACTTCCACCCACTAACTCTGCCAATTGAGTTAGTATGACGGCCGGCCCAAGCCGGAGGCAACGCTGACAGCCGGATTCGAGACCGGTGTCTCTTGCGTTGGTGACGAGCGCAATGTCCGCTGCGCCACCCAGCCGCCATTGATGACAATACATTTGAAATATAATCTAAACCAGGGGTCTCAAACTCGCGGCCCGCGGGCCAATTGCGGCCCGCGGGATGATATTTTGCGGCCCCCTACTGGACATCAAAGTGTAGTGTTAATGCGGCCCGCGCACTACTGTTTGCCGAGTCGTTGCGCGAGAGTTGGACGTTTTATTTATTTGATCACTTGTAGGCTACCATAGCGCAGGCTCATGACAGCAACGTTATGTTAGTGACTTGGTTGAAACGTGATTCCGGAGTGATATCAAGTAAAGTGGAAGCAAATGCATCCTCGCTATCTCTCTCCTCTGCGAGCAGTGCTCTGCATGTCCGGCTGCACTCCCACTGTCTGTCTGTGTACGGGTCTGGTCCAATCACATACGCGTCCCGTCAGCGTTTTTCCCCCTCAGCCACAGTCTGCGAATCAGAGGCAGAGTAGGGGAGTAGGGCGGGTCTTCACGGACTGCATGTCGTCTCTCTCTTTCAGTTCAAGTCGGAGCAGAGTTGGCAGCGCATCTACAGTAAACTCGCTCCCAGTTTTATCTTTGTGAGATAAATGTATTAGCCTATTTTCGCCAGCAGGCAGCCAGCAGAGAAATATGGCATTTTCAAAGATGGTCAGTAAAAGAAAAGTCGACTGCAATTCAAAGGTGAATGGACGGAAAAATATGCGTTCATCCTGAGTCCCAGCCAGGGGCGTAGCTGGAGATTCTGGGCCCCATGAAAGAATCAATTTATGGGCCCCCAATCTATTAAAAAATGTGGGGCCCCCAATCTATAAAAAAAATTGGGGCATTTATTTATTGATGAAAACGCATAATATGGTTTTTACCTATTTTTTTTATAAACAGCTTTGTGATAGAATAAAAAAAATGCACAGTGCATTTCCATAGCTGTGGATGAGTCCACTGACACCACTGAGAAGCCTGAAGAACCGTTCATGTTCTGAAGAACTGTTCATGTTCTGAAATGTTATTGCTAAAGGTTGAGAAGATTGGATCAGTTGTACTTTTTTCTTGATTACTTGAAACCCTTTTTGTGTGGAATATTTGATGCGGCCCAGCCTCACCCAGACTCTACCTCCAGCGGCCCCCAGGTAAATTGAGTTTGAGACCCCTGATCTAAACTAATATAATTGGTCCAGTATTGCGGGAGGTCGCTTCAGCTGGCAGCCACAAGGGGGCCAACATGTACAACATGTACTCACACAGGGCCAACATGTACAACATGTACTCACACAGGGCCAACATGTACTCACACAGGGCCAACATGTACAACATGTACTCACACAGGGCCAACATGTACAACATGTACTCACACAGGGCCAACATGTACAACATGTACTCACACAGAGCCAACATGTACAACATGTACAACATGTACTCATACAGAGCCAACATGTACAACATGTACAACATGTACTCATACAGAGCCAACATGTACAACATGTACAACATGTACTCACACAGGGCCAACATGTACAACATGTACTCACACAGGGCCAACATGTACTCACACAGAGCCAACATGTACAACATGTACTCACACAGAGACAACATGTACAACATGTACTCACACAGGGCCAACATGTACAACATGTACTCACACAGGGCCAACATGTACAACATGTACTCACACAGGGCCAACATGTACAACATGTACTCACACAGGGCCAACATGTACAACATGTACTCACACAGGGCCAACATGTACAACATGTACTCACACAGGGCCAACATGTACAACATGTACTCACACAGAGACAACATGTACAACATGTACAACATGTACTCACACAGGGCCAACATGTACAACATGTACTCATACAGAGCCAACATGTACAACATGTACTCACACAGGGCCAACATGTACAACATGTACTCACACAGGGCCAACATGTACAACATGTACTCACACAGGGCCAACATGTACAACATGTACTCACACAGGGCCAACATGTACAACATGTACTCACACAGGGCCAACATGTACAACATGTACAACATGTACTCACACAGGGCCAACATGTACTCACACAGGGCCAACATGTACTCACACAGGGCCAACATGTACTCACACAGGGCCAACATGTACAACATGTACTCACACAGGGCCAACATGTACTCACACAGGGCCAACATGTACTATACATTGTACTATATCTATCTATTGAGCTATATTTAACTTAGTTTATATGCCACATAATTTTATTCAACCTCTTATACAGTCGTACAGCCCTGGCCTATATTTTATTTCATAAATATATTATTCTATTGTGCTTAACTTAGCTCATATTTCCTTTTACTTTACTCCACCACTTTATTGTATTATCTGTCTGTTAATGTCTGTCCGCTAATGTCGCACCAGTAACGTCCAAAGCAAATTCCTTGTATGTGTAAAGTATACTTGGCAATAAAGACCGTTCTGATTCTGATTCTGATACACTGTAGCACTCAACACTTTGACACTGAGTTGTGCCCTTTCTGATGACTTGTCGTACAGAACTTGTAAGTCGCTTTGGATAAAAGTGTTCAGCTAAATGACTAAATGTAAAATGTCCGGGATGGACTCAGAGAGAGACACGGACCTTCGACACTCTCTCTCTATGCCTCTCTCTCTCTCTGGCTCTCTCTCTCTCTCTATGTCTCTCTCTCTCTCTCTATGTCTCTCTCTCTATGTCTCTCTCTGTGAGGGCTGGGTAGGACTGCATGCTGCCCAACGAGGGGGGTGCCGAACTTTTCTACTTCACGCACCTGTGAGTGGTTGGTAATTAGCTCCTTGGGAGACTACAAATCAAATCAAATCAAATCAAATGTATTTATAGGGCCCAACAACACACGTTAATGTCCCCATGGGCCGTACAGATCTTCTTTAAACAAGTCAAGAAGAAAACATAACAATAAGTCAAGAACAGAACAAGAACACCATAAGGTCCAAACATTTTTAGATGAATGCAAATAAATGAAAGAATGCAAGCACTCCCAGACATACCCCACGCGAAGGTAAGGAAAAACTCACTAAAACCTAACAATAGGGAAAAAAGCTCCACAGGCAGTGTGGAGGAGAGAAACCTTAGAAGGGCCATTCAAGGGGGGATCTCCCTTCTTAGATGTTGGTGATAGTAGTGTTGCAAGACTAGACTGCCGACTGCCTTCCACTCATTGCCAGGTCATTCTGTATGTTACCATCAACCGCCGCGCTCTTGGTGAGACATCGTCTTCTCTCTCTATAATCCCACGGGAGGATTTCCTATGTTCTCACTGGGAGACGTCGTGCCATCCGTTGCTACCATCTACCGCCGCGTCTCTGGGGTGAGACGTCGTGCCATCTACTGCCCTACTCTCTCTCTCCTTGGGCCTCGTTCCTGGTGTGAGACATCGTCATCGCTCTCAATGTTTCCACGAGAGGATTCCTATGACCTCACTCCTTTTCCGTGGGTCCCGTTTGCTGAGTTGCACGTCGGCAGTGTTCTGTGGTGTGAGGCATCGTTATCGCTCTCTAGGCTTCCACGGGAGGATGCCTATGTTTCTCACTTCATTTTCATGGACCCCGTTTGCTGTGTTGCCCGTCGGCAAGTGTTCTGGTGAGTCTGAGCAGGACCAGACTCAGAACCTTCATTTCATTCATGGAATCCAGAAGATTCTCCTGTGTATTTTTTGTTCTCCCTTAAAGGGACAGTGCCGCTTTTTTGTTGTGAATAAACCATGCCCTTGTTTTGGCTAACTTTGATTACCTGTCTGTGTCGTGCAATTGGGGTCGCATACAATCCCTAACACTCTCTCTCTCTATGTCTCTATCTCTCTCTCTCTCTCTCTGCAGACGTCTGGGATGGACTCAGAGAGAGAGAGCCCCAGTCGTCTCCCTCGAACCTCTCTCTCCCGAAATAACAACCATGTGTGTTTGTTCAAGAGGTTGTATGACGGAGCAAAAGCCAGAACCAGACCAAATATTATGTTTTGAACCTACAACACGTTCCATTACCCCCCAGCTCCTGGGGACAGAGAGAGAGAAGAGAGAGTCCTGAGAGACCAGCTCCTGGGGACAGAGAGAGAGCAGAGAGAGTCCTGAGAGACCAGCTCCTGGGGACAGAGAGAGAGAGCAGAGAGAGTCCTGAGAGACCAGAGAGACCAGGGAGACAGAGAGACCAGAGAGACCAGAGAGACCAGCTCCTGGGGACAGAGAGACCAGAGAGACCAGAGAGACCAGAGAGACCAGGGAGACAGAGAGACCAGAGAGACCAGCTCCTGGAGACAGAGAGAGAGAAGAGAGAGTCCTGAGAGACCAGAGACCAGGGAGACAGAGAGAGCAGAGAGACCAGGGAGACAGAGAGAGCAGAGAGACCAGGGAGACAGAGAGAGCAGAGAGACCAGAGAGACCAGAGACCTTTCTGTCTCTCTCTCTCCCTCCCTCTCTCTCTCTCTCTTTCTCTCTCTCTCTCTCTTCTCTCAGTGCATGCTGGGAGTGAGATTGGAGATTGGAGGTGCGTGAAAGTAGTGTGAGTTTTTCTATCTCTATCTATCTATTTAGTTAAATTTATTTATGCAATATTGTAATTATAGTGTAGTGTTAGTTTGCTGTGTGTTTGGTGTGTACAGGGTTAAGTGGGGAGTTTGTTTGTTTGGCAGTCGGCCAGTTTGTGCTGCTGGTTGGCGTGAGACGCCAGCATGGATATTGCCAGACTCGGTAGGAAGCATGGTGTTAAAATAACTGCTCCTAATGTGTCCATAGAGAACTGCAGCTTGGCAGTAGCTAACGTTGTTGGGCACAACAGTGTTAAATCTGCTGTGAAAATGAACGGTTGTGTTGTGATTTTTCTGGACTGTGTGGAGAAGGTGAACGCTGTGGTAGAATCCGGAATTAGTATCATAAGTGACGAACTATTAATAAGTCAACTTGCACGACATGGGAGGATAATTTCCCCGATAAGGAAAATGTCATCAGGATGTAAATCTCCGCTATTGAAGCATGTTGTCTCACATAGACGTCAGGTTTTAATGATTCTCAAGAACAGCAGAGAAGAGCTTGATTTGGTTTTCAAATTAAGAGTTATTTTTTTTAATCCACTTTTTTCTCCTTATTTGTCTATTTTCCTCCCATCCCAATTTCGTATTGCTAATTCTCCCCTCCCCTGTCTTGAACGTTGCTAGACTATGCCTCCCACTGGTCGGCTGTAGTGAGGATAGAAGCCTTGCATCACGTGTCCCCTCCGGTACACGAGGAGGCAGCCTGTTGCATCTTTTCACCAGACAGCGCAGACTCTCAGTGGCGAGGAGTAACGCGTGGGAGGCTCACGCTGCCCCCGATACTTCCTGTCTCTACTGTGCAGGCGTCACCCAACCGACCTGTAGGAGTCGCTGTCCACAACGTCCAATCCTCACCCATCGACTTTCCACCCGCTACCTCTGTCAATTGAGTATGTAGTAGTATGACGTTTGGCCCAAGCCGCAGGCAATGCTGACACCGGGATTCGAGACCGGAGTCTCTTGCATTGGTGACAAGCGCAATCTCCGCTACGCCACCCAGCCGCCGTTTTCAAATTAAGAGTTGATGATTTTGATTATGTGGTTTTTGTGAACTCTGGAAACTCAAAGTGTTTCAAGTGTGGAGAGGAAGGTCATATAGTGCGTGATTGTCCGAGAGGAGAGGTGAGAGACGCACAACCTCAGCCCCAGGAGGAACGCAGAGCTGCGGGCAGCGCAGGTACAGAGGAGGGAGGGGGAGCTGCTCCCCCCTCAACCAGTGGAGAGGTAACAGGGGAGAACAGAGGTGGTTCGGTCCCCCCAACACCGCGTCAGAGAAAGAAAAGAGATAAGGAAAATATGACAAGTGACAGTGAAATAATAGGAAAAAAGCAGAATGTGGTAGATAATGTAAACAGCCAGACAGTGGATGACGTGGTGGCAAGTAGTGATGGAGGGGTGGGGGAAAATGTACTTGAATCATTTGAAAAGGAAAAAGAAAGTGACAACAGTGGCTCTCAGGCTAAAGAAGGAGTGACAAGTTTGGTCAAAGAGTCAGGAGGATGTAGAAGGCACAGTTTTCTCTCAGTCCAGCATGGGCGAGGATGAGGAGGGCACAAGTTGTGAGGAAAATGAGTTGCCCAATGATTCGCAAGTGTGTGATTCGCAACAGAGAAAACTATATGCAGTCAGGCAGATACAAAAGTTCCTGCACACAACAAAAAACATGAAGAATGTCAAAGTTGGATATTACTTTGAAGATAAGGAGATGTTTATTATTTCAGCAAAAACTCAAATGAGAATGAGGAACAATGGGGGGTACACTTCCCGGGAAGTTTTTAGACTGAGGAAAATTGTACAAAAGCTCAATAAAACAGACAATGAATGGTAACCAGAATCCAAGTAGTTTAGGACCGATCCTGTGTTTTTTTTTATCTGTTGTGCACTCCTTTTGGAGATTATGAGTGATATCAAGGTTTCCACGCTCAATATTGACCCTTTAACGTCTCTGTTTTTAACTAACTGTAAAAGTGCACTTGTGTGTGCATTTTTTAGAGAATGGGTTTTATTTAGATGGAACAGACTGGAGTTGGAAAGTATGTTCTGGCTAATGGAGGTGCCTCTGATGTATGGAGCCCGGCTGGACATTCAGGACGGTAGTAGACCTGTGCTTGTACAGCGTCTGCACTCAATTGGGACAGTGAAACTCAAACATGTAGTGGATGTAGCCGGGCCAGAAATTCACCACACAGAGGAAGTGGCTTCTTTACTGGGGCTGAGGACAGCTTGTCACAACAGAGTCTGTTTGAACGATTGGACTGAAGCATCAGGGAACAAGACCTGTTGCAGGACTATTTCAGTGGAACGGAGGGTCCTGATGAGGAGGATCTGTTCCATGCGCTGGGTATCAAAATGGACAAAACTGGACTTACGGGACCCTTCTTAGGTTGCTCATATGTTGTTCTTGCTGAGATGTATGTGTTGAATGGAAATATGGACACTTTTTTGTTTGGGTGGAGCTTCAATGAAGTTTTTTTGTTGTGTTGCAGAAGGACAGTTGTATTTTAGCACTTTTTTTACGTGAGATCTCATGTGGTTTTAAGTATGATGGGGACACATGTCGTCCGATATAATGTGTAGTTATTTAATTGTATTGGCACACACATTGTAATGAGAATTATGTAAATAAATGTTTTTTCTAAAATCTAAAAAAAATATCTCTCTCTCCATCTCTCTCTCTCTCTCTCCCCCCCCCCCCCTCTCTCTCTCTCCCCCCCCTCTGTCTCTCTCTCTCACTCCCCCCCTCTCTCTCTCTCTCTCTCTCCCCCCCTCTCTCTCAAGTTTCTTTATTAGTTGTCATACAGAAGTACAGAATACTTTTATACAAAATGCTTCTTTCTGTTACGATCCAGAGACTGTGCTAGACAAAAATAGATAAGTATAAAATAAAATAAGTATAGCAAGTAAAAAATAGAAGTCACGTACGTAGACACAAGTGTTCAGTATGTACATATGTACAATGTTCAATGTAGAGTAGAAGTAACTGAGTTACCATACAATACTATACAATATACTAATATACAATATACTATATAGTGCAAAGCAGAAATGGGATGAGGTACAATTTAGGTACAATTTATAGTAAGGTGTAATGAGGTATGGGTTGTAGTGCAAATTCAAAAGTGTGTTTAGGTGTTCTAAAGTGTGTAAAGTGGGTGCTGCAGTGAGTTGTTTGTTTAAAGTGAGTGTGTGCGTGTGGATGTGTGTGCTGTGAGTGCATTTGATGGTTGTTACATAGTGTTATTGTTCGTTGAGCATCCTGATGGCCTGGGGATAGAAGCTTCTTCTGAGTCTTTCTGTGCTTGCCATGAGACTCCGGTATCGCTTGCCTGACAGCAGCAGTTCAAAGAGGCAGTTGTTTGGGTGGCTGGAGTCTTTGATAATTCTCTTAGCCTTACCCTGCTCTCTCTCTCTCTCACTCCCCCCCTCTCTCTCTCTCTCTCCCCCCCCTCTCTCTCTCTCAGGTCAGGTGATGCGGCTGGGAGAAAGGGGGCGTGGCTGGGAGCCTCCAGTGTCAGACGCTCCACCTGCTTCACTTTAAAGCTACTGCCTCGATAGACAAACACACTACAACTACACTTTATATGTACTGCACACACACACACACAAAACACACACACACACATCAAACACACATCAAACACACATACACATTAAACACACACGTAAAACACACATTAAACACACACACACATTAAACACACACATAAAACACACACACATAAAACACACAGACACAAAACACACACACACAGGTGTGTATGGAGACGGTCAGTGTATACTGTAGAAGAGCTTGGGTGTTAAAGGAACAGTCCAACGTTTGGGGAAATACACTATTTGCCATCTTCGAGACAAAGCGAGGGGCGTGATGAGCAAACAGTGTTTCATATCTATCATCCATCCTCAGTGTTTCATATCTATCATCCATCCTCAGTGTTTCATATCTATCATCCATCCTCAGTGTTTCATATCTATCATCCATCCTCAGTGTTTCGTATCTATCATCCATCCTCAGTGTTTCATATATATCATCCATCCTCAGTGTTTCATATCTATCATCCATCCTCAGTGTTTCATATCTATCATCCATCCTCAGTCAGACAGTGTTTCATATCTATCATCCATCCTCAGTGTTTTTATCCAAATCGATTTACAATTTGTTCTACCGACGGCGGAGGTGACCATGCAAGGTGCCGACCTGCTCATCGGGAGCATCTAGGGGTTAAGTGTCTTGCTCAAGGACACTTCGACAAGCTGCCCGGGAGGAGAGAGAATCGAACCGGGAGCCTCCGGATTACCAGACAACTGCTCTACCTCCCGAGCCACTGTCGCCCCCTAGCTGCTCCCGGTGAGCAGGTCGGCACCTCGCACGGTCGCCTCCGCCGTCGGTGTGTGAATGTGTGAGTGAGTGGGTGTGTTACGCTCCCAGACCTGCACAAGGTTGGGAGAGGCAACCTCACATTGACAGTAGGGACGATAGGAGTTACTGTCTCACACAGGGGATTGATGGTGGCAGTTAATGCAGTCGGTGAAGATGCTCACTGATTGCATTAGAATTTATTACAAGTGTTATCTGTTTAGGTTGTTCTTTGTGTTTGGTATGCTTCTCCTGTGTTTTGTATTGCCTAGTTCCTCCTCCTGTTGTTTTGATTATTGTATTAGTTCTAGTGTCTTCTTTCCCCAGGTGTCTTCCATTTTTAATCAGTGTTAATTAGTGTCTGTATTTATTGCTTGTGGTTTGTTGGGATCATTGTGGCGTCATTGTCTCCTCGTTTTCCCCGTGTCGTGCCTGCCTTCCCTGTTGATGTCTAGTGAGTTCATGCCTGTCTACCCCTGTTTTCCTTCGTTGTTTAGTAGTACTAGTTCCTTTCGTTTGTTTTGTATTTTGATTGAGTCAGTAAACATCCCTTCTTTAAGCATCACCCCTCGTCTCTGCCTCCGTTCCTTCCTCCTGGTCTGCAAACTGTGTTCTCACCTTCATCATCACCCCCAACCCTAACAGAATGACGCCACCATCTAAGAGCACAGCAGACAAGGTGGCCGATACCATGACGATCATCCGTAGCATGGTGGACGGTGATCTGGAGCATTACTCACCTGCCAAGTGGGTATTCCTGCTCCAGATGATCAACAAGGTCGCAACGGAGAGTCCGACACAGGAGCCAGCGATGCGGGTTATGGCCGACCACGTCGCTGCCCCCGCAGCTAGCCAGCCAGCTAGCATAAGACTCACGGTCAGCCTAGCTCCTACAGCTAACCAGACGTCCACAGCTAGCACAGCCCCGCCCGTTAGCTTCGCTTCTACAGCTAACCAGACGTCCACAGCTAGCACAGCCCCGCCCGTTAGCTTCGCTCCTACAGCTAACCAGACGTCCACAGCTAGCACAGCCCCGCCTGTTAGCTTCGCTCCTACAGCTAACCAGACGTCCACAGCTAGCACAGCCCCGCCCGTTAGCTTCGCTCCTACAGCTAACCAGACGTCCACAGCTAGCACAGCCCCGCCCGTTAGCTTCGCTCCTACAGCTAACCAGACGTCCACAGCTAGCACAGCCCCGCCCGTTAGCTTAGCTCTTGCAGCTAACCAGACGTCCACAGTTAGCACAACCCCGTCTGCTAGCTTAGCCTCCGCAGCTAGCCAGGCTTCCCCAGCTAGCACAGTCCCCACTGCTAGCTTAGGCTCCAGATTCACGGTCAGCCTAGTTCCTGAAGCTAACCTGACGTCCACAGATAGCACAGCCCCGCCCGTTAGCTTAGCTCTTGCAGCTAACCAGACGTCCACAGCTAGCACAGTCCCGCCCGTTAGCTTAGCCCCCGCAGCTAACCAGGCCTCCCCAGCTAGCACAGTCCCCATTGCTAGCTTAGGCTCAAGGTTCACGGTCAGCCTAGTTCCTGAGGCAAACCAGACGTCCACAGCTAGCACAGTTCCGCCCGTTAGCTTAGCCCCCGCAGCTAACCAGGCCTCCCCAGCTAGCACAGTCCCCACTGCTAGCTTAGGCTCAAGGTTCACGGTCAGCCTAGTTCTTGAAGCTGACCAGATGTCCACAGCTAGTACAGTCCCGCCCGGTAGCCTAGTCCCTACAGCTGGCTCAGGTCCCATGGTTAGCCTAGCTCCCACAGCTCGCAGACCTCCGAGGCCTAGCAAGGCTCAGAGGGCGAGCGGGGCTATTACCGCTAACAAGGCCTCCACAGCTGATCCGGCCGTCGCTGCCAGCCTGGTTCCGGTCAGCGTAGCCCCGGCTGTCACCGTTCCAGGCTCCTCATCTCCGGATCCTACGCCACGCCTCGCCGCCGAGACCGGTCCGGTCTCCGCGTCCTGCCCAGCCTCTACACCTGGTCCGGCTGCTACACCGGCTCCCGGCTCCTCGACTGGTCCTGGCTCCCCATCTGGTCCAGCCCTACGCCGTGATCGGCGCCCTGGTCCTCGCTGTGGTCTTCGCCGTGGTCTGCGTTGGATCCTGCTCCGGGGGTCGTCGCCGCCGCACCTCCGTTCCGGCTCTCCTGATCCGGTCCCTAGTCCGGCGGCTGGAGGGTCGCTCGTCCGGGATCCTTCAACTTCAAATTATTTTATTTTCCTTTCGGAACTTCATCCTGCTCTGGGGTCCTTACCCTCGGTCCCTGGCTCCCTGACCGGCTCCCTGTTTCTCTCCCCGCCTCCCCTCTCCGGGTTTCTGTTCCCGTCCCCACCCCCCCCTCGTCGGGCCTCGGTCCCCGGGTCCAACTCCCCTCTCTGGTCCCCTGTTGCTCTCCCCGCCTTCCCTCTCCAGGCCTCTGTTCCCGTCCTCACCCCCCCTCGTCGGGCCTCGGTCCCCGGATCCAGTCCCACTCTCCGGGTCTCTGTCCCCATCCCCCCCCCCCCCTCTCCGGGCCTCTGCACCCGTTTTCAGCCCCCCTGGCTGCTATGCCCCTCCTGGGTTTTTTGCTCGGCCTCCCGGCCCCAGGTCTCCGGGTCCTCTCCCTGGGTTCGTTCCGGGGTCCCGGCTTCCTGCTTCACCCGTGTCCGGACGTTGTTCTCGGGGGTCTGGAAGCCCCCCATTGGGGGGGAGGTACTGTTACGCTCCCAGACCTGCACAAGGTTGGGAGAGGCAACCCCACATTGACAGTAGGGACAATAGGAGTTACTGTCTCACACAGGGGATTGATGGTGGTGTTATAGCGCCATCTGGTGTTCACCTGCAGTTAATGCAGTCTGTGAAGATGCTCATTGATTGCATTAGAAATCTACTGTTGTTACAATTAGGTTATTTGTTATCTGTTTAGGTTGTTCTTTGTGTTTGGTATTCTTCTCCTGTGTTTTGTATTGCCTACTTCCTCCTCCTGTTGTTTTGATTATTGTATTAGTTCTAGTGTCTTCTTCCCCCAGGTGTCTTCCATTTGTAATCAGTGTTAATTAGTGTCTGTATTTATTGCTTGTGGTTTGTTGGGATCATTGTGGCATCATTGTCTCCTCGTTTTCCCCGTGTCGTACCTGCCTTCCCTGTTGATATCTAGTGAGTTCATGCCTGTCTACCCCTGTCGTTTTCTTGTTTTCCTTCGTTATTTAGTAGTACTAGTGCCTTTCGTTTGTTTTGTATTTTGATTGAGTCAGTAAACATCCCTTCTTTAAGCATCACCCCTCGTCTCTGCCTCTGTTCCTTCCTCCTGGTCTGCAAACTGTTTTCTCACCTTCATCATCACCCCCAACCCTAACAGGGTGAAGGTGAGGCATAATTTGTAAATCGCTTTGGATAAAAGCTGTTATATAAATATATATATTTACCATTTCCACACATGAGGAACTTGTGTGTCAGTGCAGGGCAGATAATACACACTGCCCCCCCTCTTGCCCCCCCTCCTCTCATTCTCAGCCGGGCCGACAGAGTTCACATTCTTCCATAACGAGCGGCGATATCGGCTCGTGGAAAAGTGTACAGAGGGCAGCGTTTCATAAACGCAGATCAGATTTCAGAAGCAGCTTCTCCCAAGGAGCAGATCCTGCGCTTGAGAAAATAACTTGTTTATCTAAAAAAAGGTAAAAGAGGACAGAGTCCCAACGGGAACGACGGGGAGAACGGCCCGGGCGTGAGGTCTCCCCCCCCCCTCCCTCCTACCCAGGTGCTGGCGGCGCGGAGTGCAGAACTCTACAGCCGAACTCTACAGCCGAACTCTACAGCCGAACTCTACAGCCGAACTCTACAGCCGAACTCTACAGCCGAACTCTACAGTCGAACACTACAGCTGAACTCTACAGGTGAACTCTACAGCCGAACTCTACAGCCGAACTCTACAGGCGAACGCTACAGCCGAACTCTACAGCCGAACTCTACAGCCAAACTCTACAGCCGAACTCTACAGTCGAACACTCCAGCCGAACTCTACAGCTGAACTCTACAGCCGAAAACTACAGTCGAACTCTACAGCCGAACTCTACAGGAAAACGCTACAGACGAACTCTACAGACAAACTCTACAGGAAAACGCTACAGACGAACTCTACAGACGAACTCTACAGACGAACGCTACAGGAAAACGCTACAGACGAACTCTACAGACGAACTCTACAGCCGAACGCTACAGGAAAACGCTACAGACGAACTCTACAGACAAACTCTACAGGAAAACGCTACAGACGAACTCTACAGACGAACACTACAGCCGAATGCTACAGGAAAACGCTACAGACGAACTCTACAGACGAACTCTACAGCTGAACTCTACAGCCGAACGCTACAGGAAAACGCTACAGACGAACTCTACAGACAAACTCTACAGGAAAACGCTACAGACGAACTCTACAGACAAACTCTACAGGAAAACGCTACAGACGAACTCTACAGACGAACACTACAGCCGAACGCTACAGGAAAACGCTACAGACGAACTCTACAGCCGAACTCTACAGGAAAACGCTACAGACGAACTCTACAGACAAACTCTACAGGAAAACGCTACAGACGAACTCTACAGACGAACTCTACAGACGAACGCTACAGGAAAACGCTACAGACGAACTCTACAGACGAACTCTACAGCCGAACGCTACAGGAAAACGCTACAGACGAACTCTACAGACAAACTCTACAGGAAAACGCTACAGACGAACTCTACAGACGAACACTACAGCCGAACGCTACAGGAAAACGCTACAGACGAACTCTACAGACGAACTCTACAGCTGAACTCTACAGCCGAACGCTACAGGAAAACGCTACAGACAAACTCTACAGACAAACTCTACAGGAAAACGCTACAGACGAACTCTACAGACAAACTCTACAGGAAAACGCTACAGACGAACTCTACAGACGAACACTACAGCCGAACGCTACAGGAAAACGCTACAGACGAACTCTACAGACGAACTCTACAGGAAAACGCTACAGACGAACTCTACAGACGAACACTACAGCCGAACGCTACAGGAAAACGCTACAGACGAACTCTACAGACGAACACTACAGACGAACACTACAGCCGAACTCTACAGTCGAACGCTACAGGAAAACGCTACAGACGAACTCTACAGACGAACTCTACAGACGAACTCTACAGACGAACACTACAGCCGAACTCTACAGACAAACTCTACAGGAAAACGCTACAGCCGAACTCTACAGTCGAACTCTACAGTCGAACTCTACAGACGAACACTACAGCCGAACTCTACAGACAAACTCTACAGGAAAACGCTACAGACGAACTCTACAGGAAAACGCTACAGACGAACTCTACAGACGAACACTACAGCCGAACGCTACAGGAAAACGCTACAGACGAACTCTACAGACGAACACTACAGACGAACACTACAGCCGAACTCTACAGTCGAACGCTACAGGAAAACGCTACAGCCGAACTCTACAGTCGAACTCTACAGTCGAACTCTACAGACGAACTCTACAGCCGAACTCTACAGCCGAACTCTACAGCTGAACTCTACAGCTGAACTCTACAGCCAAACGCTACAGACGAACTCTACAGCTTAACACTACAGTCGAACTTTACAGTCGAACTCTACAGCCGAACTCTACAGCTGAACTCTACAGCCGAACTCTACAGCCGAACTCTACAGCCGAACTCTACAGTTGAACTCTACAGGCGAACACTACAGCCGAACTCTACAGCTGAACTCTACAGCCGAACTCTACAGCCAAACTCTACAGTTGAACTCTACAGGCGAACTCTACAGCCGAACACTACAGCCGAACTCTACAGCTGAACTCTACAGCCGAACTCTACAGCCGAACTCTACAGGCGAACTCTACAGCCGAACACTACAGCCGAACTCTACAGCTGAACTCTACAGCTGAACACTACAGCCGAACTCTACAGCCGAACTCTACAGCCGAACTCTACAGCCGAACTCTACAGCCGAACTCTACAGGCGAACTCTACAGCCGAACACTACAGCCGAACTCTACAGCTGAACTCTACAGCTGAACACTACAGCCGAACTCTACAGCCGAACTCTACAGCCGAACTCTACAGCCGAACTCTACAGCCGAACTCTACAGCCGAACTCTACAGCTGAACTCTACAGCCGAACTCTACAGCTGAACTCTACAGCCGAACTCTACAGGCGAACTCTACAGGCGAACACTACAGGCAAACTCTACAGCCAAACTCTACAGCCGAACTCTACAGCCGAACTCTACAGGCGAACTCTACAGGCGAACACTACAGGCAAACTCTACAGCTGAACTCTACAGCTGAACTCTACAGCCGAACTCTACAGCCGAACTCTACAGCCGAACTCTACAGCCGAACTCTACAGCTGAACTCTACAGCCGAACTCTACAGGCGAACTCTACAGGCGAACACTACAGGCAAACTCTACAGCCGAACTCTACAGCTGAACGATACAGCCGAGCGCTACAGGGAAACGCTACAGCCGAACACTACAGGCGAACTCTACAGGCGAACGCTACATGTATGGTAGAATAGTTTTGGTTGTTGATAATTAATTGTCTCCCCCACCACACATAGTACACACAGTACACACAGTACACAGTACACACAGTACACACAGTACACACAGTACACACAGTACACTCAGTACACAGTACACACAGCACACACAGCACACACAGTACACACAGTACACACAGTACACACAGCACACACAGTACACAGTACACATAGTACACACAGTACACAGTACACACAGTACAGTACATAGTACACACAGTACACACAGTACACGCAGTACACACAGTACACATAGCACACACAGTACACACAGTACACACAGCACACACAGTACACACAGTACACATAGTACACACAGTACACACAGTACACGCAGTACACACAGTACACATAGTACACACAGTACACACAGTACACAGTACACACAGTACAGTACACACAGTACAGTACACATAGTACACACAGTACAGTACACACAGTACAGTACACATAGTACACACAGTACAGTACACACAGTACAGTACACATAGTACACACAGTACAGTACATACAGTACACATAGTACACACAGTACAGTACACACAGTACAGTACACATAGTACACACAGTACAGTACATACAGTACACATAGTACACACAGTACAGTACATACAGTACACACAGTACACATAGTACACACAGTACACACAGTATACACATTACACACTACACATAGTACACACAGTACACACAGTACACATAGTACACACAGTACAAACAATACACATAGTACACATAGTACACATAGTACACACAGTACACATAGTACACACAGTACACACTACACATAGTACACACAGTACACACAGCACACACAGTACACAGTACACACAGTACACATAGTACACACAGTACACACAGTACACACAGTACACACAGGGGATAATACTGTGCAATTCCTGAGTAATACACTTAAATAAGCCATAGGATAACAATGCAATAAAGATGAGAAGGAGGAGAGAGAGAGAGAGACAGAGCCAGAGAGAGAGAAAGAGAGAGAGAGAGAGAGAGAGAGAGAGAGAGAGAGAGAGAGAGAGAGAGAGAGAGAGAGAGAGAGAGAGAGAGAGAGAGAGAGAGAGAGAGAGAGAGAGAGAGAGAGAGAGAGAGAGAAGGGAGAGTGATAGAGAGAGATAGAGAGAGGGGGGAGAGAGAAGGGAGAGTGATAGAGAGAGATAGAGAGGGGGGAGAGAGAAGGGAGAGTGATAGAGAGTTAGAGAGGGGGGAGAGAGAAGGGAGAGTGATAGAAAGAAGGGAGAGAGATACAGAGGGGGGGAGAGAGAAGGGAGAGTGATAGAGAGTTAGAGAGGGGGGGAGAGAGAAGGGAGAGTGATAGAGAGAAGGGAGAGAGATACAGAGGGGGGGAGAGAGAAGGGAGAGTGATAGAGAGAAGGGATAGAGATACAGAGGGGGGAGAGAGAAGGGAGAGTGATAGAGAGAAGGGAGAGAGATACAGAGGGGGGAGAGAGAAGGGAGAGAGATAGACAGAGAGAGCTAAATGGTTGGTGTTTCCAGGAAGAGAGAATTATCTCTCCACAGTAATGACTCTGTCCACCAGGCCAGGCTTCATAATGCCTGCTGATGGAAGGCACAGCCGGCCAATTACGGCGCCCGTATCTAATCAGGGAGTTCAGGGGTCAACCCTCATCCACCATCAGTCTTCATCCACCTGTCTCTGTCGCTACTAGCTGTTGCATCACAGACGAGAGTTTCAGTGTGAGCGGGGGGGGGGGGGTGACACAGGGACACCCTGCCACACACACACGTCCAACTGTCAAACTGTCAAACTGTCCAACTGTCAAAACTGCCCAACTGTCCAACTGCCCAACTGTCCAACTGTCAAACTGTCAAACTGTCAAACTGTCCAACTGTCAAACTGTCAAACTGCCCAACTGTCAAACTGTCCAACTGTCAAACTGTCCAACTGTCAAACTGCCCAACTGTCAAACTGCCCAACTGTCAAACTGTCAAACTGTCAAACTGTCCAACTGTCAAACTGCCCAACTGTCAAACTGCCCAACTGTCAAACTGTCCAACTGTCAAACTGCCCAACTGCCCAACTGTCCAACTGTCCAACTGTCCAACTGTCAAACTGTCCAACTGTCCAACTGTCAAACTGTCCAACTGTCAAACTGTCCAACTGTCAAACTGTCAAACTGTCAAACTGTCCAACTGTCAAACTGCCCAACTGTCAAACTGTCAAACTGTCAAACTGTCAAACTGCCCAACTGCCCAACTGTCCAACTTTCAAACTGTCCAACTTTCAAACTGTCCAACTGTCAGGCTGTCAAACTGCCCAACTGTCAAACTGTCCAACTGTCCAACTGTCAAACTGTCCAACTGCCCAACTGCCCAACTGTCAAACTGTCCAACTGTCCAACTGTCAGCCTGTCAAACTGCCCAACTGTCAAACTGTCCAACTGTCAAACTGCCCAACTGCCCAACTGTCAAACTGTCCAACTGTCCAACTGCCCAACTGCCCAACTGTCAAACTGTCCAACTGCCCAACTGCCCAACTGTCAAACTGTCCAACTGTCCAACTGTCCAACTGTCAAACTGCCAAACTGCCCAACTGTCAAACTGTCCAACTGCCCAACTGTCAAACTGTCCAACTGTCCAACTGTCCAACTGTCAGCCTGTCAAACTGTCCAACTGCCCAACTGCCCCAACTGTCAAACTGTCAAACTGCCCAACTGTCAAACTGTCCAACTGCCCAACTGTCAAACTGTCCCAACTGCCCAACTGCCCAACTGTCAAACTGTCCAACTGTCAGCCTGTCAAACTGCCCAACTGCCCAACTGTCAAACTGTCCAACTGCCCAACTGCCCAACTGTCAAACTGTCCAACTGTCCAACTGTCCAACTGCCCAACTGCCCAACTGTCAAACTGTCCAACTGCCCAACTGTCAAACTGTCCAACTGTCCAACTGTCCAACTGTCAGCCTGTCAAACTGTCCAACTGCCCAACTGCCCAACTGTCAAACTGTCAAACTGCCCAACTGTCAAACTGTCAAACTGCCCAACTGCCCAACTGTCCCAACTGTCCAACTGCCCAACTGCCCAACTGAAACAGCTGTATAACCAGCCATTAATGCTGAGGGCCTGTCAGAGAGAGAGAGAGAGCGAGAGAGAGAGCGAGAGAGAGAGAGAGAGAGAGAGAGAGAGAGAGAGAGAGAGAGAGAGAGAGAGAGAGGGGGGGGGGAGGGAGGGAGGGAGGGAGGGAGGGGAGGGAGGGGGGGAGAGGGAGGGAGGGAGGGAGGAGAAGATGAACAGAGGAGGGAGAGGGAGGGGAGGGAGGGAGGGGGGAGAGGGAGGGAGGGATGAGATGAACAGAGGAGAGAGAGGGAGGGAGGAGAAGATGAACGAGGAGGAGGGAGGGAGGGAAGGGGAGAAGATGAACAGAGGAGGAGGGAGCGGGAGGGAGGAGAAGATGAACAGAGGAGGGAGGGAGGGAGGAGAAGATGAACAGAGGAGGGAGAGGGGGGAGGGAGGAGAAGATGAACAGAGGAGGGAGAGGGGGGAGGGAGGAGAAGATGAACAGAGGAGGGAGGGAGGGAGGGAGGAGAAGATGAACAGAGGAGGGAGGGAGGGAGGCGTCTATACTTTC
>NC_140179.1:18400292-18429547 GCF_963971535.1 Notolepis coatsorum | reverse complement strand
GGAAAACGCTACAGACGAACTCTACAGACGAACTCTACAGACGAACTCTACAGACGAACACTACAGCCGAACTCTACAGACAAACTCTACAGGAAAACGCTACAGCCGAACTCTACAGTCGAACTCTACAGTCGACACTCTACAGACGAACACTACAGCCGAACTCTACAGACAAACTCTACAGGAAAACGCTACAGACGAACTCTACAGGAAAACGACTACAGACGAACTCTACAGACGAACTCTACAGCAGAACGCTACAGGAAAACGCTACAGACGAACTCTACAGACGAACATAAACTACAGCGAACTCTACAGTCGAACGCTACAGCGAACCTACTACGCTACAGCTCGAACTCTACACAGTCGAACTCTACAGTCGAACTCTACAGACGAACTCTACAGTCGAACTCTACAGCCGAATCTCTACAGCTGAACTCTACAGCTGAACTCTACAGCCAACGCTACAGACGAACTCTACAGCTTAACTCTACAGTCGAAACTTCTACAGTCGAACTCTACAGCCGAACTCTTACAGCTGAACTCTACAGCCGAACTCTACAGCCGAACTCTACAGCCGAACTCTACAGTTGAACTCTACAGGCGAACACTACAGCCGAACTCTACAGCTGAACTCTACAGCCGAACTCTACAGCCAAACTCTACAGTCTGAACTCTACAGGCAGAACTCTACAGCCGAACACTACAGCCGAACTCTACAGCTGAAACTGACTACAGCCGAACTCTACAGGACGACTCGACTCTACAGCCGAATACAGCTCTACAGCTGAACTCTACAGCCGAACTCTACAGCCGAACTCTACAGCTGAACTCTACAGCCTGAACTCTACAGCCGAACTCTACAGCGAACTCTACTACAGCGAACTCTACAGACGAACTCTACAGCAGAACTCTGCGACTGCTACAGCGAACTCTACACGAACTCTACAGGCTCGAACTCTACAGCTCTGAACTCTACAGCGAACTCTACAGCCTGAACTCTACAGCCGAACTCTACAGGCGAACTCTACAGGCGAACACTAAGGCAACTCTACAGCCAAACTCTACAGCCAGAACTCTACAGCCGAACTCTACAGGCGAACTCTACAGGCGAACACTACAGGCAAACTCTACAGCTGAACTCTACAGCCTGAACTCTACAGCCGAACTCTACAGCCGAACTCTACAGCCGAAATCTACAGCGAACTCTACAGCTGAACTCTACAGCCGAACTCTACAGGCGAACTCTACAGGCGAACACTACAGGCAAACTCTACAGCCGAACTCTACAGCTGAACGATACAGCCGAGCGCTACAGGGAAACGCTACAGCCGAACACTACAGGGCGAACTCTACAGGCGAACGCTACATGTATGGTAGAATAGTTTTGGTTGTTGATAATTAATTGTCTCCCCCACCACACATAGTACACACAGTACACACAGTACACAGTACACACACAGTACACACAGTACACACAGTACACACAGTACACTCAGTACACAGTACACACAGCACACACACAGCACACACAGTACACACAGTACACACAGTACACACAGCACACACAGTACACAGTACACATAGTACACACAGTACACAGTACACACAGTACAGTACATAGTACACACAGTACACACAGTACACGCAGTACACACAGTACACATAGCACACACAGTACACACAGTACACACAGCACACACAGTACACACAAGTACACATAGTACACACAGTACTACACAGTACACGCAGTACACACAGTACACATAGTACACACAGTACACACAGTAACACAGTAACACACAGTACAGTACACACAGTACAGTACACAGTATACACACAGTACAGTACACACAGTACAGTACACATAGTACACACAGTACAGTACACACAGTTACAGTACACATAGTACACACAGTACAGTACATACAGTACACATAGTACACACAGTACAGTACACAACAGTACAGTAACACATAGTACACACAGTACAGTACATACAGTACACATAGTACACACAGTACAGTACATACAGTACTACACAGTACACATAGTACACACAGTACACACAGTATACACATTACACACTACACATAGTACAACACAGTACACACAGTACACATAGTACAGTCACAGTACAATACAATACACATAGTAACACATAGTACACATAGTACACACAGTACACATAGTACACACAGTACACACTACACATAGTACACACAGTACACACAGCACACACAGTACACAGTACACACAGTACACATAGTACATCACAGTACACACAGTACACACAGTACACACAGGGGATAATACTGTGCAATTCCTGAGTAATACACTTAAATAAGCCATAGGATAACAATGCAATAAAGATGAGAAGGAGGAGAGAGAGAGGAGAGACAGAGCCAGAGAGAGAGAAAGAGAGAGAGAGAGAGAGAGAGAGAGTAGAGAGAGAGAGAGAGATGAGAGAGAGAGAGAGAGATGAGAGAGAGAGAGAGAGAGAGAGAGAGATGAGACGAGAGAGAGAGAAGAGAGAGAGAGAGAGAGAGAGAGAAGGAGAGTGATAGAGAGAGATAGAGAGAGGGGGATGAGAGAAGGGAGAGTGATAGAGAGAGATAGAGAGGGGGGAGAGAGAAGTGAGAGTGATAGAGAGTTAGAGAGGGGGAGAGAGATGAGAAGGAGAGTGATAGAAAGAGGGAGAGAGATACAGAGGGGGGAGAGGAGAAGGTGAGAGTGATAGGAGAGTTAGAGAGGGGGGAGAGAGAAGGAGAGAGTGATAGAGAGAAGGGAGAGAGATACAGAGGGGGGAGAGAGAAGGGAGAGTGATAGAGAGAAGGGATAGAGATACGCAGAGGGGGGAGAGAGAAGGGAGAGTGATAGAGAGAAGGGAGAGAGATACGAGGGTGGAGAGAGAAGGGAGAGAGATAGACAGAGAGAGCTAAATGGTTGGTGTTTCCAGAAGAGAGAATTATCTCTCCACAGTAATGACTCTGTCCACCAGGCCAGGCTTCATAATGCCTGCTGATGGAAGGCACAGCCGGCCAATTACGGCGCCCGTATCTAATCAGGGAGTTCAGGGGTCAACCTCATCCAACCATCAGTCTTCATCCACCTGTCTCTGTCGCTACTAGCTGTTGCATCACAGACGAGAGTTTCAGTGTGAGCGGGGGGGGGGGTGACACAGGGACACCCTGCCACACACAACACGTCCAACTGTCAAACTGTCAAACTGTCCAACTGTCAAACTGCCCAACTGTCCAACTGCACCAACTGTCCAACTGTCAAACTGTCAAACTGTCAAACTGTCCAACTGTCAAACTGTCAAACTGCTCACTGTCAAACTGTCCAACTGTCAAACTGTCCAACTGTCAAACTGCCCAATCTGTCAAACTGCCCAACTGTCAAACTGTCAAACTGTCAAACTGTCAAACTGTCAACTGCCCAACTGTCAAACTGCCCAACTGTCAAACTGTCCAACTGTCAAACTGCCAACTGCCCAAACTGTACAAACTGTCCCAACTGTCTCAACTGTCAAACTGTCCAACTGTCCAACTGTCCAAACTGTCCACTGTCAAACTGTCCAACTGTCAAACTGTCAAACTGTCAAACTGTCCAACTGTCAAACTGCACCAACTGTCAAACTGTCAAACTGTCAAACTGTCAAACTGCCCAACTGCCCAACTGTCTCAACTTTCAAACTGTCCAGACTTTCAAACTGTCCAACTGTCAGGCTGTCAAACTGCCCAACTGTCAAACTGTCCAACTGTCCAACTGTCACTAACTGTCCAACTGCCCAACTGCCCCAACTGTCAAACTGTCCAACTGTCCAACTGTCAGCCTGTCAAACTGCCCAACTGTCAAACTGTCCAACTGTCAAACTGCCCAACTGCCCAACTGTCAAACTGTCCAACTGTCCAACTGCCCAACTGCCCAACTGTCAAACTGTCCAACTGCCCAACTGCCCAACTGTCAAACTGTCCAACTGTCCAACTGTCCAACTGTCAAACTGCCAAACTGCCCAACTGTCAAACTGTCCAACTGCCCAACTGTCAAACTGTCCAACTGTCCAACTGTCCAACTGTCAGCCTGTCAAACTGTCCAACTGCCCAACTGCCCAACTGTCAAACTGTCAAACTGCCCAACTGTCAAACTGTCCAACTGCCCAACTGTCAAACTGTCCAAACTGCCCAACTGCCCAACTGTCAAACTGTCCAACTGTCAGCCTGTCAAACTGCCCAACTGCCCAACTGTCAAACTGTCCAACTGCCCAACTGCCCAACTGTCAAACTGTCCAACTGCCAACTGTCCAACTGCCCAACCTGCCCAACTGTCAAACTGTCCAACTGCCCAACTGTCAAACTGTCCAACTGTCCAACTGTCCAACTGTCAGCCTGTCAAACTGTCCCAACTGCCAACTGCCCAACTGTCAAACTGTCAAACTGCCCAACTGTCAAACTGTCAAACTGCCCAACTGCCCAACTGTCCAACTGTCCAACTGCCCAACTGCCCAACTGAAACAGCTGTATAAACCAGCCATTAATGCTGAGGGCCTGTCAGAGAGAGAGAGAGAGCGAGAGCGAGAGAGCAGAGAGAGAGAGAGAGAAGAGAGAGAGAGAGAAGGAGAGAGAGAGATGAGAGAGAGTGAGAGGAGGGGAGGGAGGGGGAGGGGAGGGAGGAGGGAGGGAGGAGGGGGAGGAGGGGAGAGGATGAGGGAGGGAGGAGAGATGAACAGAGGAGGGAGGAGAGGAGGAGGGAGGAGGGGAGAGGAGGGAGGGATGAGATGAACGAAGAGAGAGAGGAGGAGGAGAAGATGAACAGAGGAGGGAGGGAGGGAGGTGAAGGAGGAGAAGATGAATCAGAGGAGGGAGGGAGGGAGGGGAGGAGAAGATTGAGACAGAGGAGGGAGGGAGGGAGGAGAAGATGAACAGAGGAGGGAGAGGGGGGAGGGAGGAGAAGATGAACAGAGGAGGGAGAGGGGGGAGGGAGAGGAGAGATGAACAGAGGAGGGAGGGGGGAGGGGAGGAGAAGATGAACAGAGGAGGGAGGGAGGGAGGCGTCTATACTTTCCGTAGCCATAATTTCTGCAGGAACGCTCTCTGATTGGCCGACGCCAGATTCTACACTGGTTAGGCTTAGGCACTCTTTCGGAAGTAGGTTAAGGTTAGAGTTTGTCTTAGAGCATGACGGCAAGTTCTTTCGACGGTTAAGCTTAGGCACTCTTTCGAAGTTGGTTAAGGTTAGTGTGACAGGTTCTTTCATAGACTCCTCAAAAAACTCCCACAAACAATGGCGTAGTCGGAAAAATGGTCTTTATTCCCAGCCCCAAGGTGCAGAGGTGACATTTCATAACAAGTGACATAAACAAAATAAATAACTAAACTATACTACCTCTGCAGTCTATCAGATGCGTTCCACAATAACGGCATCTGATAGACAAAACACTTACTGGGTGGCGCTTCCCTAGTTACCCATTTTGCAACCGTTATCTGGTGAAGCACCACCACAGAGACAAACAAGACTAACAATACACATACGGCAACTTCCCTCAGTCACCTACAGTGTAACTGGTGCAGGGCAAGAACCCAGAACCTTGGGCACGCAGCCCTCATGACACCTGCACTCCTCCCCCTCCACAGGTGCCACACATAATTAATTAACAAGACTAAACAGGTGCTACACATCAATTGAATTACCGTTTCCTACACACATTATATAAAAACAACCTCCAACACCAAATACCCTCACAACCCAATAAATAAATACATATACACAACACAATAAATAAATATATGTATGAATGGATATATGAATGTATGTATAAATGCATGTATGCTTAGATTAATGGATATGTATGCATGTTTGATTATGTATGAATGTATATGATGAGTGAATGTTGTGTGTATGTGTGCGTGCGTGCTGCCCCGGCGTCAGTGACAGACACACTCTGTCACAGTTAGAGTTTGTCTTAGAGCATGGCGATAGAACGCCAGGTAGTTTGCAGGCTGTTCGACACGGAAATGGGCAAAGACACAGCTCGTCACGCGATTGGGCAAACATGTCAGTGGCCAATCAGAGAGCGTCAGTCAGTGGCCAATCAGAGAGCGTCGTGCAGAAATGCGGCTACGGAAAGTATAGACGCGGGAGGGAGGCGTCTATACTTTCCGTAGCCGCATTTCTACAGACCCCTCTCTGATTGGTTGAGCCCATTTCTGCAGACCCCTCTCTGATTGGTTGAGCGAAGCCCCTCTCTGATTGGTAAAATGAAGCTCGGGGGTAGACGCCGGCTTGTGTGGTGAGCACAGACCATCGCTATAGTTTCCCAACAGGAGTAAAGTCCGTAGCAATCAGCAATCCGAAGTGACATTGACCACCAGACTCTTTCTCTTAAGGCATTAACTGGGTTAATTAATATAAATGTTATATTGTAACTGTCTAGTTACACATTGGTTCCGAAACATGTATGTTCCAGGCTGCAATTAAAACTTTGAATCTGAGAGTGCTGGCTTCCTGCTTTCTTCTAACTGTCTAGTTAGGCATTAACTGTGTTAATCTAAATGTTACATTCTAACTGTCTAGTTAAGGCATTAACTGGGTTAATCTAAATGTTAGGTATTGTCACACCAGGATCAGTTGGTATGATGAAACACATGTTATTATATAAACTAAAAGGAGAAAACCTTCAAAGGAAAGAAGGGACCGCACACTCCACAGGACTCGTTTTTGCTTATTTATTGTTTGCACAACGCGTTTCGCTGTCGCTTCCTCAGGTGCTATGATGTTATTATATGTTTGATTGAAATGTTGTGTCTTACTAATAATAACTAATTCCTTGGTCAATAGAAGTCTCTGTGATACTTTCTGAATATGATGTTCCCAAAATGTTTGGGAACATCAAATGGGCAGGGTTATAATAGAAGAAAGACAGTGTAAACAATATAATTAACTCTGAATATAATAATGAGGAAAAAGAAACAGGATACACAACAAGGTGCATGAGATGAACGCGAAATAACATAACGTTATGTTATATAACGTTACAATGTGCATAACGTTATGAATAAAACGCGAAATAACATATACCATACAGTTTCTGACAGCTGGCTGTGTTGTCGCGCGAAATAACGTTATACGCGAATCTGGTAGTACATTTCTTTTTATCTTCTTGATATGATAACATTACGCTCGCCTTTTGCCGCGTGACGAGCTAAACCAATCAGAGAGGGGCTTCGCTCAACCAATCAGAGAGGGGCTTCGCTCAACCAATCAGAGAGGGGTCTGCAGAAATGGGCTCAACCAATCAGAGAGGGGTCTGCAGAAATGCGGCTACGGAAAGTATAGACGCGGGAGGGAGGGAGGAGAAGATGAACAGAGGAGGGAGAGGGGGGAGGGAGGAGAAGATGAACAGAGGAGGGAGGGAGGGAGGGAGGGAGGGAGGGAGGGAGGGAGGGAGGGAGGGAGGGAGGGAGGGAGGGAGGGAGGGATGAGAAGATGAACAGAGGAGGGAGGGAGGGGGTTGTGGTATGACAGGTACAGAGGAGAGAGAGAGAGAGAGAGAGAGAGAGAGAGAGAGAGAGAGAGAGAGAGAGAGGTCACGTCAATGTGAGGAACAGGGTGTCATCAGAGCCACATGTTGTTGTTGTTGTTGTTGAGGAAATGGGCACATGGGAGCATGTTAGATCTCTGTAATGGGTAGAAAGGGACTCTGTGTCGTTGGTCTTCACTGTCCGGCCACCACACACTAACCAGGGTCAGGGTCAGGGTCAGGGTCATGGTCAGGGTTAGGGTTAGGGTCAGGGTCAGAGTTAGGGTCAGGGGTCAGGAGGGCGTGACTCACCTTCACACTGCTTGCCGTCACCCTTGTAGCCGGGCTTGCAGAGGCACTTGAAGGAGCGGGGTGTGTTCTGGCAGAGGGCATCGATGTGGCAATCATCTGTGGCCTCCGAGCACTCGTCCGCGTCTGAGGGGCACAACGCAGATCAGATCAGATTAGATCAGATCAGATCAGATTAGATTAGATCAGATCAGATTAGATCAGATTAGATCAGATCAGATTAGATCAGATCAGATCAGATTAGATCAGATTAGATTAGATCAGATTAGATCAGATTAGATCAGATCAGATTAGATCAGATTAGATCAGATCAGATTAGATCAAATCAGATCAGATTAGATCAGATTAGATCAGATCAGATTAGATCAGATCAGATTAGATCAGATCAGATTAGATCAGATTAGATTCATTCATGTATTTACCAGGCTGTTCCTCATACTAGCTAGTTAGCCGCCCGCAGACTAATGCAAAGTCAGTGGGGTCAAGCTCCTGTCTGTACAGCTCACACACAAAGTAGATTTCAGCTAGCCTCAGTCGGCTTGAACAAAAACACTGGAAACATCACTGCCTGGTAGGAAACAGCACGGCACAGGACAAGAAGGCCCTACAGAGAGTGGTGCGCTCAGCTGAGCGTACTACGGTTATTGCACTACCACCCCTGCAGGTCTTATATAACAAGAGGTGCAAATCCAGAGCCTGCAGAATAATGAAAGACCCTCACCACCCCAACAACAGCCTGTTCAAGCTGCTGCGGTCAGGCAAACGCCTGTGCACACCAGCAACTAGGACATAGAGACTTCGGCTCAGCTTCTTCCCCCAGGCCATCAGAGTCTTGAACACTGAACTCTCCACACACAAGCACACATGAGCACACATTGTTTACATCAGGGTCCTCCTGTATTGAGCCGTACTGTATTGTACCCATTTTGAAATCTAAAGTTTTCAATCAATCAATCAATCAAAGATACACTACACCACTAAGATACCCATGTACATGTCGAAATACTTCCCAAAGGTCAGTGAATTCCACGACCACAACACCAGAGGGAGTTCCACAAATCATTCATGTTCAACCCAGATTCGGCTCAAACAAGGGACTAAACACGTTTCGCAACAATGTGAAATGCCCTAGAACAGCCGTAAAAGAATGTGAATCCCTACCCACCTTCAAAACCGCTCTCAAAGAGCACCTACGGGTGGCTGCAATTCAAAACTGGCCCCGGTAAATGTCTAAACCCCCCCCCCCAACCCCCTCCAATGTACAGTTACTTTCTTCCCCCTCAAATGTATATATTTTCTTTTAGGATCTCTGTCTCTTAAACAGTACTGTATATTTGTATATCTTGTATGTCATAAATGTCTGGATGTAACAGTACTGTATATCTGTATGTCGTGTATGTCATAAATGTCATTATGAATTGAAAATGGGGGACCCTGATGTAAACAAGACGAAAGTCTTTCTCTGGTCTGCATCCCCTTAACCGCCAGCACCAGGGGGCGCTGATACCTCATTCATCGCCAGGTCTTTATTCAATGGATATTGTAACTGAGGGGTACAATTCCCTGACTGTATTGATAAGTATGGTATTATTAAACCACTACCTCTTGTACTTTAACTTCTGGCCATCCAGTACATGATATAGATATGATGAACACTTTCCCACCTGATGAAACGAAGTCCACACAAATGTACAAATCGAATATTTTATATAGCAAAGGGTATATACAACGTTCACTTGATGACATTTATGATTTGAAATGCACTTGTATGGCAAATGAGTATTCGTAGGTAAATCAACATTGAATGTCCAATCTCTGGTTACGCAGGGAGTAAGTATACAACCCGGTTCTTTAGGGAACTATAGCGATGGTACTTAAATAATTATAGCTGGATACACTAAGGGGGGGGGGGGTCCCGCTGGTTGTAAGACAGTAGGAGGGGGGGGTTAGAAGAGCCGCTGGCGGTATCCCATCTGGCCGACGATTTCTTGGGAGAATTCAGAGTCCTGAACACGATGCCCACAGAACCTCGGTCCGCAGATGAATACAGCTGGACCCTCTGGTGGACGGTAGCTGCCGGTCCACAACGGAGAGATGTGAGGCGACCTCACTGGTGTAGAGCGCCGTCTCACCTGGACTCCTCTCCGGGGGGTAGTTCCAACACTCAGCAGTGTTGGCCGTTATCCATGGAATAATCAAAGCACCCAAAGCATGTAGATAATCCAAGCCGTGGAAGGCTCGCCGTCGTCCGGGTAAAGTAATCCAATGTACAGGTCCACTCGTCCTGGCCCGGAGCTCCTCGGATGCAAGCACCACAAGTGGTCTGCCCAGCCTGGTTAAGACTCCAGATAACGTCAGGAACGATGGGGGTGCTGCTCACTTTATAACTCTAACCGAACGATGCACCATACATAATAGACTATTATTAGCTTAATAGAAATACGTCCAACTCGACGGTATAGTGCCAAACTATGACAATTCAACTATTAATCCACACGATATCTCAATGCCTATTCTGAGGCCAAGTAGGCCTTACTGCACCACACGTGCGTCGTGGGTGAGGCTTCGCGTCTGTTACTAGGTTGGAGGGTAAAGAACTAATGGACTAAAAGAAAGTTCTACTTTACTTGCGCCATATATATATGCGCTGTGAACAAATAGTACCATTCGTATTTCGCCAGACGTATTCCTACGCGGAACCGGGCTTGCCACGACATGTTGGTCGGCACGATTGAACTTGAACCTAGGGGTATGGCTGCTGGCGCCAGGTTCTCGTCCAATGGTAGAATGAAACTATTATGGGCTGTTTAGTAGACTAAAGGGATATTCAGTGCATATTGTACAAGGAATATACAGGGGATATCAAACGATATACAAATACTATTAAATATATATCCATAAATAAATATATATATTCGGTTTAATCTGATCCTTCACAACAGCCGCCCCCTAATTAGTCCCACCTAATTAGCTAAGCAGAGACAGATTAACCGCACTGTCTACCACTCAAGGTCCGCTGTAAGGGTCAGTCAACTCACAAAGTCATGGGGTCATGGTCATCATCGATAGTATCTGGGAGTCGGGGCAGTTCTATTAGCCTCGCCACGGGTCGTGTGTAAGTTCGCCCTTGGACGAGTACTTCAGCTGCTCGGACCTTGCCATCGGCACCGGTGATCACTTTGCTTACGCGGCCAGCCGGCCACATAGCTCTGGGTAGTGACTGGTCGATAATCATGACGACTGTTCCTTCTGTCAAATTGTCTCTCTCTTTTACCCACTTCTGGCGGGTCTGTAGAGACGGTAGGTAGTGGAGTAGGAAGCTGCTCCAAAACTTGTCAGCTAGTACTTGACTGTACCTCCACATTCTTCGGCCGTTCGCTTCTTCAGGCCTGTACATTGTCTGGGGTAGCGCGGGGTCCAGCCGCACCATTAAGAGTGTGTTGGGGGTGACTGGGTCGACATCTGCTACATCACTGGAGACGTAACCGAGGGGTTTTGAGTTCAATACTCCCTCGATCTCCGTGAGGACTGTCATTAGGACTTCCTCCGCCACAGTCTGGGCCCCAAGCACGGCGTACAGGGCTGTCTTTATAGAACGTACTTCTCGTTCCCAGGCTCCACCGAAGTGGGGTGCGTTCGGGGGATTAAACTGGAAGTCAATCTGGGATGGAGCTAGGTGGGTCTTAAGTTCTGGGCCCATAGCTTGGAAGCTCTCTCTCAGCTCTCTTTCTCCGCCTTTGAAGTTTGTCCCGTGATCAGACAACAATGTAGACGGTTTTCCTTTCCGTGATGTGAATCTTCGGAAGGCCATAAGGAATGAGTCTGTGCTCATGGTCGGAAGGAGCTCGATATGTATCGCTCTGGTGGTCATGCATTTGAATACAATACCCCACCGCTTCTCGGTTCCTCTTCCTCTCTTTATATACAACGGGCCAAAACAGTCCATGCCTGTGGAGTGGAATGGCTTGTCGCCGAGTCGGAGGCGACAGGGGGGTAAGTCAGCCATCCGTGGTATGCTGGGCTGCGCGCGCCACTTTCGGCAGTCTAGACAGGTTCGCTGGAAGCGTCGCACCGCTTCTCTTCCTTGAAGTATCCAATAGCGACGTCTGATCTCCGCGAAGACTCTCTCTGCTCCTGCGTGGTGTACATCCTCGTCGTATTTCTTTATGATCAGCTCTGTGACCTTGTGTCGGCTGTTCAAGACTATCGGGTACTTAATGTCATCCGGTAGATCGGGGGCTCTCCGCAGGCGACCACCCACTCTGATGAGATTATGGGCGTCACTCTCGGGTGCCAGGTGGAGCAGTCTGCTGTCTGATGGGACGGGCTTTCCTCCCTGTAGACAGTCTAGCTCATCGGGGAACGAGTCTCTCTGGGCTCGTTGTAGTAGAAGAAGTTCTGCTTCTTCGTAGTCAGCTGCTGAAATGTCAGTGGTGGACTGAATCTCTGGGTGGTGCCACAGGAATGTCTTTTGCTGCGCACTCTCTAGGGTAATGCAGTCATCTATGTTGGGGTCTGTGGAGGCGACTGTGCTCAGTCCACAGAACATAGGTTTCTTGTTCTCAGCCTCCTCGTTACTTGCTTCCCGTGGGGTGGGCGTAGGCCACTCTTCTTCCGGGAGCTTGAGGAATTCTGGTCCGTCACTGTAGATGTTGCGACGGGTGAGGTCATCCAGAGACATTCCCTGGGTGATGACGTCAGCTGGGTTGTGTTTGGTGTCCACATACCGCCAGCTCGCTGCTTCTGTTAACTCTTGAATCTCGGTGACTCTGACTCCCACGAAGACTTTGTATCTGCATGAATCAGACTTGATCCATGTGAGTACTGTCGTGGAATCTGACCACAAGATTGTTCTGTGCACCGGAATGGTGAGTTCACGTTGGATTAACGTGGCTAGATGCGCTCCTGCTAGGGCTGCGCAGAGCTCTAGACGCGGGATAGATTGTTGCTTTCGTGGGGCTATTCTTGAGCGAGCCAGGATGAAAGCAGTGTGTATCTTTCCTCCCTTCTCTTGGGCACGCAAGTAGGCCACCGATCCATAGGCTACTTCGAGGGCGTCGCTGAAGACGTGTAGATCAATCTTGCATGTCTCTGGCCTCACTGTGGATGGGAAGTAGCTGCGGCGTATATTGACGCCTGGGAGTGAGCGGAGTTCCGTCTCCCACTCTCTCCATGTTGAGGCAAGGTGTGCGGGTATGGGGTCGTCCCAGCCCTGGTCCTTGTCCCATAGTGCTCGTACAATCATCTTTGCCCTGGTGGTGTAAGGTAGAATACATCCCAACGGGTCATATTGTCTGGCGAGTGTTCTGTACACACTCCGTCTGGTGGTCGGTGTCGCCGTCGACCTTCCCTGCTCTGGAGTCAGGGGTTTGTGTCTATAGTGGAGCGAGTCTGTTTTGAAGCGCCAGACTAGTCCTAGTGTCATTTCTTGGGCTTCTCCTGGGATGGTCGCCATCCAGGTCTCGCTGCTGGCAGCCTTGTCCGCGGGGGAGAGGCTGCGCAATACGTGCGGGTCACTGCTGGCCCACTGCCTGAGATCAAAGCCGCCTTTGATCAGGGAGGCCTCTCTGGAGCTTGGCGTGCTCCACCCGAACATATCCAGTCGTAAGCTGCTGACTTCTCTCGCCAGGAAGTCGGCTAGATCAAGGAGGGATGGTTCGGGGCCGTTAGGATCCCGGTAGTCCCTCTGCCGCCTAAAACGCTCTTGTCTTGCGGGTGGCAGCTTCTCCAAAATCCTCTCGACGTTAGAGTTGGCGTATAGCTCATGCATGCCCTTTTCCCGTTGCGCTCCCAGCATCCCTACCAGGGACTGCACTTTGATTGAGAGGTCGTCTAATGAGCGATTGTCTGTTGCTGGGGGTAGGCGATCAATATGCCTTATCTCTTGGATTACGTAATCCCATATACGTCCATATCTCTGGTCCAGCGCTGCTAGGGCCGCGGTGTATGGGGTCGTAGAGGTGGCATAGGCTAGCGCTATATTGTGCGCTCGCGGTACTTTCAGGTGCTTCAGTAATATTGCATACTTGTGGCGTTCATCAGCGACATCCACCATCATTGTCTCTAAGCACATCCGGAGCTCCGTGTACTGTGCTCGATTCTCATAGGTGAAGTCTGGAAACGACGGCGTGGCAATGTATGACGCCGTGGATGGCTGATACATCGGCGAGCGTTGGGGGAGAGACCTCCTAGGCGAGTCCCCTCTTGCGCCTCTCTGTGGGCTGGTACCGACAGGGTACCATGGCCCGCTGGTCCAGGTGCTATTCCTCGGGGCTGGTCGTGCGTCGTGCTCACCCGTGAATAGAGTCGGGGGTCTGTAGCGCAGCGCCGCGGGGGTATAGCCTGGGCTGTACTGGACCTCCTGGTCCGGTGGAGTACTGTGCTGTCGTCGGGCTTGGTTCTCCTCCTCTCCCTCTTCTTCCTCTATCAGGTCTTCCAGATCCTGTAGTCGTTTATTTAGCTTCTCCGCAGTGTATGCCGCTCCTTCCTTGTAGCTGGGTCTCGCTTGGACCGGTCTGGGAAGGGGGTCTGCGGGGGGTATAGGCTTGGTCTGTTGGTCAAGTTCAGGGTCGCTTGCTCGGTTAAGAGACGCTGCCCTTGACTGTTGTCTCGACGAGTTCCTTGAACCCCTGGCGGAGGGAGAGGGTGTTGCCTTGAGGATCAGCTGCTCCATTAGCTGCGCTTGTAACTTGTCGCGCTCGACTTCGCGCTTGGTGAGATCTGCTTCTCTTTGGGCACCGGCAGCGGCGCGCTGGGCGTCGGCCCGGTCTCTTGCCATATTCTCTTCCGTCTGAAGGCGTCTCATCTCCAGGCGTATGCGCTCTTCTTCGCTCCGTTGCTGTGCTTGGAGTCGATCGCGTTCGCCCTGAAGTCGATCGCGTTCACCCTGAAGTCGATCGCGTTCGGTAGAGGCTGTCAGGCTGACGAGGAACGCCTGTTGTAGCATCCTCTCCGCTTCGCTGGGGGAAGGCGGTTGTGGAGGTGAGCCGCTCCTGGGTGAGCCGCTCCTGGGTGTACTCGTTGGGGAGTCCTGGAGCTCAATTTCCTCGGCGCTCTCCTCCTCTTCTTCCGTGCAGAGTTCTCTCTCTGTAGGGTTGTCTTCCTCCCGGGGCTGGTCGGGGACTACTTCTTCGGTATTGGCGGGGGGTAAAGGCATGTCAGCTCCCTCCTGGTCCCCACCGTGAGCTTGGTCAGTTACATTAGAACCTACTAGGGCCTCTGTGGTCGGGGAAACCTGGTCGTTAAGGTCAGACATAATTTTACTTTCTACTTTTACCGCGTTTACCGTTCGTCGAAGGCTAGGTAGTTGACTGACAGCGTAATCCTCTAAGTACTGAGGTGGCTGTCGTCTGCGCTGCGGGCGTTCTACGTTAGGAGGACCGTTTCATGGAGTGTTCATCATAGGCCATTTTAATATTAATAACACTATATTAATATTACACTAGTTACCCTCCGGCTCGAAGGACCAATTGTAACTGAGGGGTACAATTCCCTGACTGTATTGATAAGTATGGTATTATTAAACCACTACCTCTTGTACTTTAACTTCTGGCCATCCAGTACATGATATAGATATGATGAACACTTTCCCACCTGATGAAACGAAGTCCACACAAATGTACAAATCGAATATTTTATATAGCAAAGGGTATATACAACGTTCACTTGATGACATTTATGATTTGAAATGCACTTGTATGGCAAATGAGTATTCGTAGGTAAATCAACATTGAATGTCCAATCTCTGGTTACGCAGGGAGTAAGTATACAACCCGGTTCTTTAGGGAACTATAGCGATGGTACTTAAATAATTATAGCTGGATACACTAAGGGGGGGGGGGGGTCCCGCTGGTTGTAAGACAGTAGGAGGGGGGGGTTAGAAGAGCCGCTGGCGGTATCCCATCTGGCCGACGATTTCTTGGGAGAATTCAGAGTCCTGAACACGATGCCCACAGAACCTCGGTCCGCAGATGAATACAGCTGGACCCTCTGGTGGACGGTAGCTGCCGGTCCACAACGGAGAGATGTGAGGCGACCTCACTGGTGTAGAGCGCCGTCTCACCTGGACTCCTCTCCGGGGGGTAGTTCCAACACTCAGCAGTGTTGGCCGTTATCCATGGAATAATCAAAGCACCCAAAGCATGTAGATAATCCAAGCCGTGGAAGGCTCGCCGTCGTCCGGGTAAAGTAATCCAATGTACAGGTCTACTCGTCCTGGCCCGGAGCTCCTCGGATGCAAGCACCACAAGTGGTCTGCCCAGCCTGGTTAAGACTCCAGATAACGTCAGGAACGATGGGGGTGCTGCTCACTTTATAACTCTAACCGAACGATGCACCATACATAATAGACTATTATTAGCTTAATAGAAATACGTCCAACTCGACGGTATAGTGCCAAACTATGACAATTCAACTATTAATCCACACGATATCTCAATGCCTATTCTGAGGCCAAGTAGGCCTTACTGCACCACACGTGCGTCGTGGGTGAGGCTTCGCGTCTGTTACTAGGTTGGAGGGTAAAGAACTAATGGACTAAAAGAAAGTTCTACTTTACTTGCGCCATATATATATGCGCTGTGAACAAATAGTACCATTCGTATTTCGCCAGACGTATTCCTACGCGGAACCGGGCTTGCCACGACATGTTGGTCGGCACGATTGAACTTGAACCTAGGTTCTCGTCCAATGGTAGAATGAAACTATTATGGGCTGTTTAGTAGACTAAAGGGATATTCAGTGCATATTGTACAAGGAATATACAGGGGATATCAAACGATATACAAATACTATTAAATATATATCCATAAATAAATATATATATTCGGTTTAATCTGATCCTTCACAACAGATATAGTTTTAGACTGTGACATTTGCGAGTGCTTAAAATATTTATTATATCTATGGGTCTAATAACGCCGTCGGGTCTCAGTGAGTTGCTTCTAGTCAACATGCCCGAGACAGATTGTTTTTTCATCTGTACATTTCCGTTTTATACCGTTTTGAATAGAGTATGGTTTGGGTGTTTTTCAGTAATTCCAGGAAAAAGGCGAGAAAACGGCATTTTACTGTAATCCAGTCATCACGTTGTAATTTTTCGGCTGATTATCTAATCATCCTGAAATCAACGCTAGATTATCACTATTATGTCTCCTCGTCCATACATGAAATGACCGTTGTAGCGGGGCGCTCGCCCCCTCCCCCCCCCCTCCTACCCAACGGTAAACAGCCATACACGGTCCACACAAATAGCTGTGATCGGGGTAGAAATAAATGTCAGATCAACGATCAATTTCATATATGATGTTCTTACCTTGTATCTGATGTAATGCAAAAGAGATAATCCAAATATCTGATCAGAATTCCAAATAATGCTCTGAAATGGATACCAGAGGCTGCAGCTATGAATTATGAATAGATATAGCGAATAAACGAAATAACGATCCCAAAAACTAGTTAACTCGTTTCTGGCGCTCAACGCATGGCAGCCAATAACGAGTTAACTCGTTTATGGCGCACATTGTGTTAACAATTGTGTGTATTGAGCCGTACTGTATTGTACCCATTCTGCAATCTGTTAATAACTTCCTGCTTCTGCTATGCAAGCTGCTTTTCACTGTCGCTCCGTGTTTTTCTACCTATCGCTCCCTTAATGATTTATTATAGCCCTTTCAACTCTAAATACTCTGTATGTTAACTCCCAGTTCCTATGGTACTTCTCCAGAACTGTGAATTTATTTATTTAGATTTATGACCGCAGTACTTCGCCGAAAGGAGAGTAGCAAGATCTCTCCGTGGGAGGACCAGCGAGATGAAGAAGTCTACGTCTTATCAGCTACACACAAAGGACTATATCGGGCACTGCTGAAGGCGAAGATATTTATGAAAGGCGAGAATACTTCATAAAGACCCCGGCTGAAAGAAAACAAGACCCACCATCACCAGCTAAGTACCTAGCTTAGCTTCAGTTTAGCCTAACCTAAAAAGACAATTAATAAGGGAAGATGCCGGGACTCGGCTCTCCCACAGAATGTTCTAGCTGCATGAGGATGAGTAAAAGGATTGTAGAGCTGGAGGCTCGAGTTACTATCCTGCACCAAATCCAACAGGATGAGCGACTCATTGACTCTATTTTTGAAGCTACTACAAATATAGCCAACGCTACCATGATTGAGACCTGGTCTAGGCTAGTTACAGAACAGCACCACCCAAAAGACGGTCCCTGGCACAAGCAAGGAGCTAGACCAAAGCAGTGGACCACCGTCAAGGATAAAAGGAGAAATAAACGAACCAGGAACACGACTATTACCTCGCCCCCGGTACCGCCAGGAAAGTTTCAACCTACTCTCGGAAACACGCATATCAACACCAAAAGCAAAGAGACATAGAAGCGTGGCTAACGCCGCTAGCGAAGCAAACAGCAAGCGTAACGGAGCTCACGCTAACGACGCTAATAGCAGGAATACCGGAGCTCACGCTAACACTAGCGAAGCAAACAGCTTGTATGCCGGGGCTCACGCTAATGCTAGCGAAGCTAACAGCCGGCACATCGGAGCACACGCTAACGACGAGACGATGAGGAAAACAGAGCCACGAGCGACACGGCTAGCAAACACGACCCAGACAGAGCTAACGGCTAACAGCGAAGAGACTACCATGCGCCGAGGAGAACGTTGCGATAGCCAACGCCGAAGGTACGGGGACCAGCGTTAACATGCCGGCTATTGGGAAGGCTAGCGAGGCTTCACCAAGGCCACAGGACTGTGGTAAGAACCGGCAGGCTAGGCCTAGCCCAAAAACAAACGGCCCCAAAACTGTTGGAAAGAAAAATGCTAACCTCACACAGAAAACAGACATACTGATTGGAGATTCCACAACAAGGTATGTGGAGATGGCAAACACAGAAAATATCTGTCTAGACAATACATCTGTGAAAGAGCTGGCCGAAATACTTCCAACACTGATCAGACCACGCATAACAAAAATTGTCATTCACTCTGGATCGTTTGACATCCTGCGAAAGAAGACTGGCACAGAGACTTTGAATGACGATTTCACATGTTTAATAAACACACTAGACAAACATCAGTCTGTGTACATAGACACTGATGTGTCCATCAGTGGACCAATTGCATGCTTTCGCAGAGGACAAGAAGCCTTTAGTCGACTCCTAAATTTTTATTCATGGTTAGGGTCTGCATGCCATGTCTTATACACAACCTGAAATTCATTGACAACTTCAATGTTTTCTGGAATAACCCAGAACGTTTTCAAAGAAATGGCTTCTTCCCAAATCGCTTAGGTTCGAGGCTTCTAGCAGCAAACATGCGTCATGCCTTAATGGCCTCCAAGAATATCAAACTCATACCAGCACGAGAGATAATCACGAAGGACACAATCTCGCCACGAGGTGCAGCAGCAGCACAAGGCGTCCCCCCCCCCCCCCCATATCACACAAGGCCATCTCGTCTGATCAAATGTCCCCGAAAGCACAGTACAGTCAGTACGGTGCAGTATAGCACAATTGCCATGCCATCTCTCAAAACATACCGGTAATCATAACCAGCCAATGGCATGGTGAAAAATATACGCCATCAATGCGTTTACCTGCTATTAACCTCAGGGCCATCAAGGTCAAGCCAAAGCAGACCTCCTCTAAAGAAGTCCAACAAATAAAATTAGCCCTCCTAAATGTCAGATCACTGAATAATAAAACATTCTTAGTAAATGATCTGATTAAAGAAAATAACTTAGATTGCATCTGCCTAGTAGAGACATGGCTAAATAATGACACAGCTACATCAATAATGATAGAAGCTTGTCCACCAGACTATAACTTTTTTCAAATACCCAGAAAAAACAGAAGGGGCGGAGGAGTTGCAGCAATCTTCTCCTCAAAACTCTTGTTTAGAATCACAGAACTAGGCGAGTTCATGTCGATGGAATATCTTGCCATTGAGCTCAAAACAGAATCAACTATTATTGTCACAATATACCGCCCGCCTAGACACTCACCAATATTTATACAGGAACTCTCTGAACTGATCTCACTATGTGTTACCGGCAGTGATGCCACTAACGCGTTACTAAGTAACGCGTTATTGTAATCTGATTACTTTTCCCTGAAAATTGTAATCTAACGCGTTAATCTTTACAAGCCAGTAATCTGATTGCAGTTACTTGTCCAAGTGGCTGTGCGTTACTATTTTGTTACTATCTCATCATAATGCAGGCGGAATGCAGTATTTTCTTTCGTTTTCGACAGTCAAATATACGTTTGGAAAGCTTTTCCTTGTATTGGGGAGTGACGTCACAGCACGCAACCTCGCGTGTTGAGCCATGCTGGTGGGCGCGGCTGTTATTGTTATTATCAGGCTGACCTGCGAGCTAGCAGGGAGACGCTCGCGCTCGTAACGCTTTCTTGCACTGGAAGTTCACTAGTCTACTTAACGTTTGTGTAAGCTAAGCCGGGTGAAAAAAACATTCACTTTGCGGAGGAAACAAAATACTGTCTACCGCATATGGAATATACAGCACAGCACGACCATCGACTTCTACAGGACTCGGAGCTGCACCAGGCTCACCAGCCAAACAGTATGTTCCACCTTTGAGTTAAACATCTTTTGCATTGCACTATTCATGAACATGGAACACCATACTGCAGTATGTAGGTTGTCAGTAGCACACTGACAACACTGCAGTATATATATTCCCTCCCCGCCGTATGTATATTTCCCTCCCACCCACCCACCCCCTCCTAATGTACAGTCCCCTCCCCATCATATGTATATACTCTGTCAGGATCTAGGGGTAACAGTGCTGTATATTTGAATACCGCTTATGTCACAAATGTATCAGTACTAAATACCTATATGTCCCTATGCCATAAATGTCATGTATGTTGTGTATGTCATAAATGTCTATATGAATTGAAAATGGGGGACCCTGATGGAAACAAGACAAACGTCTTTCTCAGGTCTGCATCCCCTTAACAATTGTATGTATTGAGCCGTACTGTATTGTACCCATTCTGCAATCTGTTAAATAAAGTTTTCATTCATTCATTCACACAATAATAAATAATAATAACGTAGAACCATATCTGAATGGGGCAGGCCTCAAAGGTAGGCTACATATCAGCCTACATGTGGTGTTATTGACCATTTATCTTTTGTGAAATCTATAGATCTATAGATAGCAAGATAGGCCTACCTGCCCTATTAGTACATTTTACTCAAACTGAGTACATTTTACTAAATTTTTTTTGTCATTCTTATGTTGTGGCAGCAGCAGGGGGGACGACTTCGTAACCTAGTTACTTTCAAAGTAACTAAGTTACTCTGATAATCAAGTAATCAGTAAAGTAACTAAGATTACTTTTTAAAGGAGTAATCAGTAATCAGTAATCAGATTACTTTTACAAGTAATCTGTGGCATCACTGGTTACCGGATATGATAAGGTGATCCTAAATGGAGACTTGAACATCCATTTTAATAAGAAAACAGACTCCAAAACTATAGAACAAAAAAATCTACTGGATAGCTTTGACCTAATACAGCATATAACAAATGCAACTCACAGGCTTGGGAATACACTAGACTTAGTTATAACAACAACTGGGCTAAGCATAACAAATATCTCAATAACTGAATTATCTCTCTCCGACCATCACTGTATATTTTTTGATACTCAAATAACCCTTACTAAAACAAAAGAAGATATCATAGTTCAAAAGAGACTCCTAAACGACAAGGCTGAATCAAAGTTCATTGATCTTATCAGACTACATGAACCACACAATCATGACAGCTCTCTAAATGAAATGGTAGAAAATCTCAATGATGCAATGTCATCTATATTAAATTCTGTCGCCCCATTAAAAACGAAAAAGAAGAAAACTAGAGCCTGAGATTGATCACAGAGGACTCGCTCTCAGTGAAGTTTCAAGTCTGCTTAGTCCATTATTCTACATTCCATGGGGGGGTTTCATTACCATATATGGTTAATTAGAGGCGGTTCTATATGCAAATACTTAAAATCATGCACGAGCGCGGAGCATAGAACAAGTGGCATTTATCAACACGGAGTACTTGCAGGTGTGCGTAGGACCTGTGTATGCACGTTTGATAAATCCCGATTTTTCTGTGTGTAGAGACATTCTAAATTCCATGCTTAGGAACAAAAATAGAACACTTTCTATGCATTATTGATAAATGAGGGCCCTGGCCCAGGGACAACAGTTGAAAATTAGCTTTGGCTAACACTGTCTCTCTCACACATTTACTTAATGTGTGCTGTCCCTGTTCAAATAAAGTTTAAACTGAAACTTAAAATGAAATATTGGCTGAGCCTGGTTTTTAGCCACGCCCCTGCATTTTCTTTACCAGGCAGTGACACTGCCTCGTGGTAAGAAAACAAATATATATATAGTATAATAAGGCATTATTGTGCATGCTATCATCCAGAGTTATATGGGTTATATGCAGGTCAAACGGAGTGAAGGAAAAAGGGCCTTGGAATTCACTCAGATAACAATATATCAAAGCAGTGTAGCGGAACAGCATCTGTAAACGCAGAAAAACTCATACGTTTTTTAATGTTTTTTTTTATATAAATTCATTTTTTTTCATTAAAAAAGTTTTTTAATAAGTATTTTTTTATATATTTTGTTTTTCATAAAAAAATATTTTTTGACAAAAAGTTTTTTTTTCTATATTTTTTTTCATAAAAAAAAATTTTTGACGAAAAAGTCAAAAAAGTAGTTTTTCAGAGCCTGGAGCTCAACACTTAGTCTGATTTGTAAAAAGGGGGCCAGTACTCCAGATCCGACCACCCTGGACCACTTTCCCCGAAATGGGACTGAAAAACAAATTTTTGACTTTTTTGTCAAAAAATATTTTTTTTATGAAAAATAAAAAAAAATATAAAAAAAAAACGTATTAACTTTAACTGCCAGAAGACGAGTTTAGGCGTCCTTCCCCGCCATGCTCAAGTTGCCGAAGACGCCGTAACTCGTCTTTGATATCAATATTTCAAAAATCTGTGATCGGATTCATATTTCCCATCCGCTGGCCTGAGACCCACCAAAAAGCCCCACTGAACCCTCTAGCGGTTCAAGAGCGCCATCTGGTGGCCGATCGGCGCAATCGCCAAACAGGAAGTTACTTGGACGATGTGCTGTTCACCCATATTACTTCCGGGCACTCGGTATAGGTTCCGGCACTCTAGCTCGTCACAATACATAGCGATCCGTTGCCAATAACTCGATAAACAACATGATTTGGACGTATATACTATTATACAAGCTGGAAATGGACCGGATATTTTTACATCCCATAATGGAAAACTGTCTACCCCACGCTGATCGCCCAACGGCCCGCGGAGACTGGGGTGAGTTTTAGCGTGTAATATTTCCGTGTTCGACACTAACTGCTATGATGAACATTTGACCCACATTAGATAAATGGTATAACGCTGCCCACGGAATTATAAACGCCCCCTCGCCCATCCGGTCAACATCAGATGACGTGTAGTAACTTCCAGAAGTCCGTCCAGTTGGATTTTTTTATATCGCGCTGATTGCTATCAAACTGTATTTGATCATCAATATAATGCATTTGGGGCTATAGATCACGTTCTGGAGAAAGCTGCAGAAAGAGATGAAAACATACTTATACTTTAGATCATATTTTAGTATGAATATGTGAATGAAAAAGTTTAACGTTCATACACCCTGAACAATACATATAGGACATTGAATGGGCCCTAATAATGGCAATTTAGCAATAGAATTTAAAAAGTTATAGCCCTGCAAAGAAGGGGAACTTCTCCATAGACAAATAGAGCTGGCAACCTATGGTATATCATGAATTTAGCCTTAGGCAATCAAAGTGTTAAAAAACTTTTCTGAGTTTTGAAAAAATTTCGGGAGGTTGTGCCATTGTACTCAGTAGGGATGTCCTCTTTCATTGGTCTATGTTGACCATGCCCATAGTTTGGCTCCTCCCCCTTTTTGTATCTTTTGAACCGTTTGTCATAGAGACTCGCGAGAGACCCTCTCCCGTTGGCCGGCGGTGCACAGGCGTCACCCACACTTTCACAATTTCGCCCGCGCGGAATTGTCTAGTTTCGATTATAATCTATTCTAACACATTAGAATCGATGCATACAGTGTCTCATCTCTCAGGGGCCACAGTGTCTCATCTCTCAGGGGCCACACAGTGTCTCATCTCTCAGGGGGCCCCCAGTGTCTCATCTCTCAGGGGGCCCCACAGTGTCTCATAATAATAATTATTATTATTATAATTATAATAATAATAACTTTATTTTAGGGATATTATCGGCCGATATTGGCATTCAAATGTGATATCGGAAATTATCGGTATCGGTTTTCAAACAAAAATTAAAAAATTAAAAATATTTTTTTTTACATTTATTTAACCTTTATTTACCCAGGCAAGCAAGTAAGAACAAATTCTGATTTTATTTATTGTCAAAAGTATGCATAATGTTGTGTATATTGTCGCAAAATAATAATAAATAATAATAAAATAATTGACCGACACAGAGTTTAGAACACAGAGGCGCCTCGCCGAGTATAGCTATACATTATCCCGCTTATTACATGGCTAACTTACTAACAATATACCTAATTCATTTTACACCATCGACAAGACGAGATCAAATGCAGACGCAGTTCTGTTCTGTCGCTCCGCTGTCATCGTCACACACACTCCGCTGTCAGTGCAGCCGGCAGGTGTGTCTGATTGGCTGCACTGATGCAGTGTGTCAGTGGGCTTGATTGCTACAGCTGCGCACAGCGGTCATTATTGCTCAGCAGAGGTCCGTTATCGAGTAATAACGGACCTCTGACGAGCGCTATTGACCAATCACAATCAAGCATTTCGGCGAATGTTAAAACGCCATGTAATAAGTAATGTTAATTACCTGAAATTATTCCGTTTTTTGGCGGGGGAAACCCTGCATATATCGGTATCGGTTGATATCGGTATCGTAAATTAAGAGTTGGACAATATCGGTATATCGGTATCGGTAAAAAGCCAATATCGAACATCCCTAATTTATTTGTATAGCACTTTTCATACAGAAATTGCAGTTCAAAGTGCTTCACAACAGTAAGAAATACAGGCATAAGCGAGCATAAAAAATTTAATACAAAAAGATAGAGGTAGCAAGGTAAGGTAATCACAGTTTTTTCAGTAATACAGATAATAAAATAGAATAGATTAGATAGAGTAAAAAGTGCGGTTTGATTCAGTTTAAAATAGGCTAAAAATAATCAAATAGAACGGACTGTAAAAAGTGTGATAAGATTGTTCAATAAAAAATATATAACAACAGAGCAGTGTATCGCTCATCTCTCAAGGGCACTTCCCCCGCATGATGACGAACAGCGCGCAGGACTCGAACTTGTGACCTCCTCACCCGGCCGTCACCCAGGGTTACAGACTCTGTCTGAACCAACAACCATATTTTCAATAATCACTGTCATCCAATCAGAGAGTCCTCCCCGAAAAAACAACCCCAGAATCCAAGAAATTATTGAATTAAGGACATCACAGGGGAGCAGAGGAATCAGAAGGAGTTATGACTATGACTCGTGTGCACATGCATGTGTGTGTGTGCGTGTGCGTGTGCGTGTGGATCGTGTGTGTGTGTGTGTGTGTGTGTGTCAAAGTCAGGCCATCTGAAGTCAAGGTCGGGAGCAGACAGCTTCCATAATTGATCAGCCGGTCGTTAGACAGACCAGTCACATCTGGGCCTCGGATTCAGAGGCATTAAGCCAAGTCATTACACCTTATTCTTACAGAGAGAGAGGGAGAGAGAGAGGGGAGAGGAGAGAGAGAGAGAGAGAGAGAGAGAGAGAGAGAGAGAGAGAGAGAGATGAGAGAGAGAGAGAGAGAGAGAGAACAGAACAGAGAGAGAGAGAGAGAGAGGAGGGGGGGGAGAACAGAGAGAGAGAGAGGGGAGAGAGACAGAGACAGAGAGAGAGAGAGAGAGAGAGGAGAGAGAGAGAGAGAGAGAGATGAGAGAGAGAGAGAGAGAGAGAGAGAGAGAGAGAGACACTGGCTCTCCCTCTCCTTCGCGTATCTTTGTATAGCAGAGCAGAGCGGCAGCCTCTCTCTCCTCTCGTCTGTATAAATAGTCCGTGTTCAGAGGCCCACGGGCCAGGGAGCGGGAGCAGGGAGAGGGGAGCAGAGAGAGCAGGGAGCAGGGAGCGGGGAGAGGGGACCGGGGAGCAGGGAGCGGGGAGAGGGGAGAGGGGAGCGGGGAGCAGGGAGCGGGAGAGGGGAGCGGGAAGCAGGGAGCAGGGAGAGAGGGGAGCAGAGAGGCAGGGAGCCCGGAGAGGCGGCGCTCTGACTCCAGGGGTTAAGTCCCGCTGTCTGGCGCTCCGCCCGGCGCGACGATAGAAAGGCAATAAATAAACGATAAAAATGAAACGCAATAAATATCCCCCTATCAGCTCGGTGGCTGTTCTGTTGTATCCGACGCTGGGAGCCAAGGGGGGGGGGGGGGGGGGGGGGGGGGAGAGAAGCGAGCATGTCACACAGACAGGGACGTATTTCACTGTGCTTTGGAACACAAGAAAAGTGGAAAATCTGAGTCTTTGATGAAAGCCAAGGATACAAATCCAATTCCTACAACCTCCTTTTTTCTATGACAAAGCCCTGTTCGCGTGCTTTGGTGGCTGTCGACAATATCGACCTCTCGCCATCCCAGTGAACCGGGGAACAATGCGGACCGCTGTGTGCCGAGAGCCACTCGATATATTGGGCTGAGGGGTCCGTGCCTCCTGGGAGCCCCCCTCCCCAGCCCAGCCCCTCTCAGCCTCCCTCCCCAGCCCAGCCCCTCTCAGCCCCCCGGGTGAGGGGTCCGCACCTCCTGGGAGCCTCCCTCCACAGCCCCTCTCAGCCCCTGGCCCAGCCCCTCTCATCATGCTTTCTGTTTCAATTGTAAAATAATGAAATAAATAAATACAACTCCCTGTTATTGAGCCCGTTCCACTGATACGAGAGTGTCAGTAAATTAGACTACCGTAACGTTTACTGAGACATATAAACGATTAACTTTTAAATCTAGCCGTGTTTTTTTTTGTTACATCTAGACTGAGCTCTCAACGCACCACGTCTATCAGTCTACTTCAACTCCTAATTCATGACAATCCTCGTCAAATATGAGTTCTGCTCCTGTATACTGTGGTTCGATAGGCTAATGTCATGCGCACAGTCTTATTAGTAATGCTTATCAAAATAAATGGTTTTGGTTCCGGTTGCCGACCGACCCTGCCGATTTAGGTGCGACCCAATTTATTTTATGAGTTTAAAAATTAAAAATTAAAAATATATATATATATATATTTTTTTTTTTACAATAAAGTTCCATAAAAATCTTAGTCATACCTTTAGTATTATGGATATTATTAAACATGCTGGCAGAGTACATGCATCCATGTTGTCGTGAACATTTTAATTAAATAAAGAAATCCCCTATCCATAGTCGCCGTGGGAAACTTTTTATTATATAAATTCCCTACCTACCCATGGCCTTAACTGACAACCAACAGGAACTAGGGATGTTCGATATTGGCTTTTTTACCGATACCGATATACCGATATTATCCAACTCTTAATTTCCAATACCGATATCAACCAATACCGATATATGCGGGGTTTCCCCCCCCCCCCCCCCCCCCCCCCAAAACAGAATAATTTCAGGTAATTACCATTACATATCTCTTGTTGTGGAATTAACACAACATTATGCATACTTTTGACAATCAAATAAAATCAGAATTAGTTATTACTTGCTTGCCTGGGTAAATAAAGGTTAAATAAATGTAAAAAAAATACGTTTTTTTTTTTAAAAACTGATACAGATAATTTCCGATATCACATTTTAATGCCAATATCGGCCGATAATATCGGTAGGCCAATAATATCGGACATCCCTAACAGGAACCAAACTTATTTAACTCGCCCATAACCCCCCCCCCCCTAGGTTGTCATAGTAATCCATAGGTCGGCATCATCACTTTTAGCTCTATTTTAGTTCCTTTTTTTGCTCTTTCTTAGCCCTATGTATTATGTCCGTCTTTGTTTTTAACATTTACTAACTAATTGTATGTTATGTATTAAAGGTCCCATGTCTTATAAATGGCCTTTCCAGTGTTTAGCATTGTTTCCTAGCAATGGGGGATTAAAGTGTTGAGTGCTACAGTGTAGGTTAGTTTATTAGGACAAGTGCATGACAGTAAGGTTAGTTAGGGTTAGATATCTTTTTTATTTTATTTTTATTTCAGATAATGGTTGAAGAAGTGCGTCTTTAGTCGCCGGCGAAAGATTGGACGGGTTTCGGCTGTTCTAACTGGGGTGGGGTAGTTCATTCCACCATTGTGGGGCAAGGACTGAGAATAGGCGGCTTCTCCTTGATGACCCTCCCGGAGCTCGGATAGGAGTAGGTCTGAGGCGGCCAGAAGATGCAGAGCGTAGGGATCTTGAGGGTGTGTAGTTGGAGACCATTGACCGGAGGTAGGCGGGAGCGGTTCCCTTTGCCGCACGGTATGCTAGGTCGAGGGCCTTGAAGCGGATTCGTGCAGCAATGGGGAGCCAGTGCAGGTCCCTAGTTTGGTGTTTAATTGTTTCTGTGTTTTGGACTGGCTGTGCCAGGTGTTGTCAATTATAATTAGTCATGTATTTAAGTGTGGGTCTGTCCTCACTTCCTTTGTGGTGTCATACCTCCATGTTCCTGTTCCTGTCTTGTCACTGCCTTGTTCTTCCTTGCCCTGTTGGTTGCTTGAGTCAATGTAAGTTATGTTAGTATTCCGTTTTTATGCTCTTTGTTTTCATGTACCAGTTCTTGTTTTCTAAGTGCCAGCTCGCTGTGCCTTTCGCTTTGTTTTGTACCTGTAATATATCCTTGCTCTCTCGTGGTTCTCAAATAAATAGAACACAACGTTTAGAAGAGCAACTACCGTCTCCGTTTCCTCCTGTCATTCCGCAGTTTGGGTGCTCCTCTGTCATTCCGCATATTGGGTTATTTTCTTCCCCAAATCCTAACATATCTCTCTCTCTGTCTGCCAGTCGCAGACTGTGGGTGACTTATGGGCGGAGCCCAGGACAAAACAGCTTGAAATCTTGAAGTGGAAAGATTTTGCTTTAGAGTACTTGATTAAAAATATAAAACAAAACAATGCATTTAAAAAAAACAATAACTTTACAGATGTGTTCCATAGACTCACAGGAATTGTGTAAAGGTTGGCCAAATAGTGAAAGGAATAGCAATGCATGTCCCCTTTAACTGTTTTTAAATGGCTGTTGATGCTGTGATGGACACCTGAATCTCCCCTCAGGGATAAATAAAGGTTTTCAATCAATCAAAGTTCAATTTGACCGCTGCCCAACT
>NC_140179.1:18376985-18400092 GCF_963971535.1 Notolepis coatsorum | reverse complement strand
AAAGCCACTATCTAAAAATGCATAGATGACTGACATTAATTAAGCCTATCGTTTATAATGGGTTTAGTATTTCCAGTAAACAAGCTCTATTATTAGGCCTATAGGTGCAATTGTATTTATATATTTCTAAAAAAAAATTACAATTTACAATAATCTAGAAGTTTTGCTGTAAGGCCACCAACACCAGTTATATTCCTGACTGATAGGACTAATTAATGAGGAACTGTGCTAGAAATTGATGTAAATGGGTTATTATTTTTATATTACAGTATATAAGAGTTATATATTATTATTTTACATTCCAGTATATAAGAGTTATATATTATTATTTTACATTACAGTATATAAGAGTTATATATTATTATTTTACATTCCAGTATATAACACAGTTCCATATAATTATTTTACATTACAGTATATAACAGTTATATATTATTATTTTACATTACAGTATATAACACAGTTTATTATTTTATATTACAGTATATAACACAGTTCTATATTATTATTTTACATTACAGTATATAAGAGTTATATATTATTATTTTACATTCCAGTATATAACACAGTTCCATATAATTATTTTACATTACAGTATATAACAGCTATATATTATTATTTTACATTACAGTATATAAGACAGTTATATATTACTATTTTACATTACAGTATATAACACAGTTTATTATTTTATATTACAGTATATAACACAGTTCCATATTATTATTTTACATTACAGTATATAACAGTTATATATTATTATTTTACATTACAGTATATAACAGTTATATATTATTATTTTACATTACAGTATATAACAGTTATATATTATTATTTTATATTACAGTATATAACACAGTTCTATATTATTATTTTATATTACAGTATATAACACAGTTCTATATTATTATTTTACATTACAGTATATAACACAGTTTATTATTTTACATTACAGTATATAACAGTTATATATTATTATTTTATATTACAGTATATAACAGTTATATATTATTATTTTATATTACAGTATATAACACAGTTCTATATTATTATTTTATATTACAGTATATAACACAGTTTATTATTTTATATTACAGTATATAACACAGTTCCATATTATTATTTTACATTACAGTATATAACACAGTTTATTATTTTATATTACAGTATATAACACAGTTCCATATTATTATTTTACATTACAGTATATAACAGTTATATATTATTATTTTACATTACAGTATATAACAGTTATATATTATTATTTTACATTACAGTATATAACAGTTATATATTATTATTTTATATTACAGTATATAACACAGTTCTATATTATTATTTTATATTACAGTATATAACACAGTTCTATATTATTATTTTACATTACAGTATATAACACAGTTTATTATTTTACATTACAGTATATAACAGTTATATATTATTATTGTATATTCCAGTATATAACAGTTATATATTATTATTTTATACAGTATATAACACAGTTATATATTATTTATTTTATATTACAGTATATAACACAGTTCTATATTATTATTTTATATTACAGTATATAACACAGTTATAATATTATTATTTTATATTACAGTATATAACACAGTTATAATATTATTATTTTATATTACAGTATATAACACAGTTCTATATTATTATTTTACATTACAGTATATAACACAGTTCTATATTATTATTTTACATTACAGTATATAACACAGTTATAATATTATTATTTTATATTACAGTATATAACACAGTTTTATATTATTATTTTACATTACAGTATATAACACAGTTCTATATTATTATTTTATATTACAGTATATAACACAGTTCTATATTATTATTTTATATTACAGTATATAACACAGTTTATTATTTTATATTACAGTATATATAGCAGTTATCATTCTTATTTTAAATTACAGTATATAACAGTTATATATTATTATTTTACATTACAGTATATAACACAGTTATAATATTATTATTTTATATTACAGTATATAACACAGTTTTATATTATTATTTTACATTACAGTATATAACACAGTTCTATATTATTATTTTATATTACAGTATATAACACAGTTCTATATTATTATTTTATATTACAGTATATAACAGTTATATATTATTATTTTATATTACAGTATATATAGCAGTTATAATTCTTATTTTAAATTACAGTATATAACAGTTATATATTATTATTTTATATTACAGTATATAACACAGTTCTATATTATTATTTTACATTACAGTATATAACACAGTTCTATATTATTATTTTATATTACAGTATATAACACAGTTCTATATTATTATTTTATATTACAGTATATAACAGTTCTATATTATTATTTTATATTACAGTATATACTCGACAGTTTTTTAGAGTGACGTGATGCCGCCCCCTGCTGGCGGAAGCCGACCAACGGTGACGTCAGTGGTCTGCGTCTAGGTCCCGCCCAGCTCCATGACGCGGCCTCAAATCTGGCCAATCACAGAGCAGGGCTCCGCGTGTCACTCACCAAGTGTCATGGCGTCTCCCCTGAAGGGGGCTTGGTCCTGTTAGCTAAACTATCACTATCTCATCTATTTATCTCTTAAAGCAGATCGATCTGTTCCACGCCGCTTATATTGAATCAAAGACCGGCGTTTAAGACGAAAACACACCGCCATGGGGACCGTCCACGCGAAGGTAAAACATGTTTCTTCTTCCAGCTTCTAACATGACCTCCTGGTTTCCTCTGTATCATGGTGCAGGGGGTGACCGGTGTTCTGCAGGACGGGACTCGGTGTAACGTGGTGGTCCCGGTGACAGACCCCCCGCAGTGACCCAGAGACGAACATAATGCACCTAAACTAACAAATGCATGTCAAACCAGCCTGATAATCGATATCATCACTGGTGCTAATAACAATGATTTACAGTCAGCTCGCCGCATATTGCATAATTGAACAGAGCACAGAAATTGCACCCTTACTTACAATTCATGATGAATTGAAAATGGGGGACCCTGATGTAAACAAGACGAAAGGCTTTCTCTGGTCTGCATCCCCTTAACAATTGTGTGTATTGAGCTGTACTGTATTGTACCCATTCTGCAATCTAATACAATTTTCAATCAATCAATCAAAACTCCTTTTGGCTACTGTACCAATTTACCAATCTACCAACCTCTCCCCCCTCGTGGCTTCTTGTCTGCAAGCCTTTGAAATAATAATGAGACATCAGGTCTCAACGTTTTTACCTTTTTATGACCAAGTGGGTCAACAAACACGCTACCTTCTTTTCCCACAAGGTCCTACATGTGAAGCCACACCCACGCCCCTCTCTCTCTCTCTCTCTCTCTCTCTCTCTCTCTCTCTCTCTCTCCTGTCTCTCTCTCTCTGTCTCTCACATGACGGGCAGCTGTGCCCCTTGTATGACGAAGCTATATATATATATAGTTGTGTTGTTAACCCTTTCACTGCCACACGACAGCCGGTTAACCCTTTCACTGACAATACAGAAGGTTAGCCCTTTACTATCACACAACCGACGGCGATGCTCCATCATTAGTGGTCATAGCACTACACTAATGATGGAGCATCGCAGTCTGTTGTGTGATAGTAAAGGGTTAACCTTCTGTCGTATGGCAGTGAAAGGGTTAACACCCTTGTTTCTTGGATGCTCACACCCACCCTCTTTCACCCCTGCGTGTCTCTCACATGACGGGCAGCTGTGCCCCTTGAATGTATGACGAAGCTATATATACAGTTGTGTTGTTATTAACACCCTTGTTTCTTGGATGCTCACACAGAGCCTGGATCCTCTGCCAATGCACGGGCGTGACCTGGGGGTCAACCCCGACGACATGATGGAGCTGCCCGAGCCCGAGCACGACACCAAGCAGGAGATCCTCGAGAATAAAGACGTGGGTTTGTCTCTGTCACATTGAATATGAATGGTTTTGGAACCAGCATACCTCGACTATTAGTGTTGCTGAAACGCTACACACACACACACGTTACACCTTTCCCACACAGTAAGATAAGATATTCCTTTATTGATCCCTTGAGGAAGTTCAGGCATCATAGTAGCATGGGGGAGGGGAGGTACATGTATGGGCAGGGTAATACTAATAGTAGAAGACATAAATATAGGCAATAAAACTATAGTAAAGATAAAAATGAACAGTGTAACAATATAATTAAATGAATATGGGCGAGTAAACAAAGGGGTGCAGATGAGGGTCTGTGTGTCTAACCCTGACCCTCATATCAGTTATATTATACCTTACAATAAATACGGGCGATAAACTGAATCTGAATATGTGAAGTGGCACGGTCTGGGTGTTCAGGTGCTCAGTGTGTTAACACAACAGGACAGTAATAATAATAATAATAACTTTAGTCAGGCAGCCTTTTCTGTGAGAGCAGCCCACACCTGGAACAGTCTGCCAATACGGCTCAATACAACAGGACAGTAATAATAATAATAATAACTTTATTTGTATAGCACCTTTCATACAGGGGATTGCAGTTCAAAGTGCTTTACATCAGTAAGAAATAAGACATAAAATCTGTGTAAAACTAGCAGCAAGAGCAAAGCATAAAGTGGGATAAAATAATGCAAATATATTAATCAAATCATATCAGAACCTCATGTTCCAATAGGCTTCTTGAATTTCTGTAATCTGTTACAAAACATGATAAAGGTTATAGTATGCACCTTGCACCCAGCGGATAGTGGGGCATAGAGTTAAAAGTAAAAATAAGTTAAATAATAGCAATGGTAAAATGAGCAGACATAAAATCACAGTGTTTCACATTAGGATCTAACATCCCAACAGGCCACCTTGTTTATGGTTTGATTCAGTTTTAGTAGAATGTGAAAGACATGAATGATGAATTGAGCACATAAAGTGCAGATATACTATAAAATCACAGTTTCTTTACAGTGCAATAAAATAGTTCTGGATTACTGTTACTGTACAGTTCAAAGTTGTCTTTACCTTCTGTTTGGTATCAGTTTAAAACCTGACAGTCTTCCCTCCTGCCTGACACCCACTTTGACCCTTCGAACCTCCTACTCGGGGCAAACCTCCCTCTCAGGGCGCAGTTACCTCTCAGGGTGCAGTTCTAGGCCTGGGTCCTACAGTTTTAAAGTCTGACAGTCTTTCTTGCTTGATACCCACACAGTTTAATACCAGACAGTTTCGAACCAGTAATAAAAGCAATAGACAGTAAAATAGTGCAGTGCAATAAAAATAATAATACACCAAGACTTGGTCTGTAAAGCCTTTCACATTTCCTGCTCACGGTCCCAAAACATCCCGCCTATCTGTGGGAAAACAGTAATTGACTAATACGGATGTCCAGCCTCGGATATATAAAATAAAAGAGAATAAAAACATTAAAACATAGATAAATAGTGCAATGTCAATCACAGAGAAATAGTACAGTATAATAGTGTAAAGTCAGTCAAATGCTTTGGTAAAGAAGCTGCCTTTAAAAAAAAAAAGGTTCTAATGTATTGGCTTCCCTAATATTGTTGGGTAACGTGTTCCACAGTTTTGGGGCGTAGTTTACAAAGGCTGCATCACCGATCTTCTTATGACTGGTGACCTCTAATAGACCTGCATCTGATGATCGCAGTGTTCTGGCGGGTGTGTAGTTTATTAGAGAGTCAGCAATGTAGCTGGGTCCTTGTCCATTTAGAGCTTTGTATGTGATGAGAAGCACCTTCAAATAAATTCTAAACGTTACAGGAAGCCAGTGTAGAGTAGCTAAGACAGGACTAATGTGTTCCCTCCTTTTGGTATTGGTTAGTAGTCTAGCTGCAGAGTTTTGAATGAGCTGGAGTCTTTCAGTAGTTTTCTTGGGGAGACCAGTGAATAGTGCATTAAATCATTTACATCTACATTTACATTTACATTTAGTCATTTAGCTGACGCTTTTATCCAAAGCGACTTACAAGTTCTGTACGACAAGCCATCAGGAAGGGCACAACTCTTATCAGCTGAGCAACAATGTTCATCAAAGTGTTGAGTGCTACAGTGTAGGTTAGTTTATTAGGACAAGTGCATGACAGTACGGTTAGTTAGGATTAGATTTTTTATTTTTTATTTTTTTATTCAGATAATGGTTGAAGAAGTGCGTCTTTAGTCGACGGCGAAAGATTGGACGTGATTTGGCTGTCCTAACTGGGGTGGGTAGTTCATTCCACCATTGTGGGGCAAGGACTGAGAATAGGCGACTTATCTTTGATGACCCTCCCGGAGCTTGGATAGGAGTAGGTCTGAGGCGGCCAGAAGATGCAGAGCGTAGGGGTCTTGAGGGTGTGTAGTTAGAGACCATTGACCGGAGGTAGGCGGGAGCGGTTCCCTTTACCGCACGGTATGCTAGGTCGAGGGCCTTGAAGCGGATTCGTGCAGCAATCGGGAGCCAGTGCAGGTCCCTAAGAAGTGGGGTGACATGGGCCGACTTCGGTAGGTTTGAGATCAGGCGGGCCGCTGCGTTCTGAATGAGTTGAAGAGGCTTAGTGGCAGTGGCCGGGAGGCCAGCGAGCAGTGCGTTGCAGTAGTCGAGGGGGGAGATGACTGTTGATTGGACGAGGAGTTTGGTGGCTTCTTTTGTCAGGAAGGGGCGGATCCTTCTGACGTTGCTCAGGAGGAATCGGCAGGTTCTGGTCGTCGCTGCGATGTGAGCAGAGAAGTTCAACTTTCAACTGGTCGTCGAGGACAACACCAAGGTTCTTGGCGGTCGGGGACGCAGTCACAGCTGCATTCTCGACTGTGATTGAAAGGTCGGTTAGGGGGGAGGATTTGGCCGGCAGGTGGAGCAATTCTGTTTTGCTTAGGTTCAGTTTGAGGTGGTTGGTCGTCATCCAGGCGGCGATGTCGGACAGACAGGCCGAGATCCGCTCAGAGACGTGGATATCTGAGGGAGGGAAGGAGAGGAAGAGTTGAGTATCGTCGGCATAACAATGGTAGGAGAAGCCATGAGACGTGATAATGTTACCCAGTGATTTAGTGTAGAGGGAGAAGAGAAGGGGTCCTAAAACCGAGCCCTGGGGGACACCCGTCCGCAGGGGGCGGGTGGCCGACAGGGTCCCTCTCCATGACACTTGGTAGGAGCGGTCATTGAGGTATGATGACAGCCATGTCAGCGCAGAGCCAGCCACTCCCATTCCTGCGAGGGCCGCAAGGAGGATCTGGTGGTTGACTGTGTCGAAGGCTGCAGATAGATCTAGGAGAATCAGGACAGAGGAGAGGCCTTTCGCTTTTGCTAAGTGAAGTGCCTCTGTGACCGCAATGAGGGCTGTCTCTGTGGAGTGACCAGTCCTGAAGCCTGACTGATTAGGGTCTAGGAGGTCATTCTGTAAGAGATAAGCATTAAGTTGGTTGGATACAGCATGTTCAAGTGTTTTAGAAAGGAAGGAGAGAAGAGAGACAGGGCGGTAGTTGCCTATGACTGTAGGGTTCAGGGTTGGTTTTTTTATGAGCGGCAGATGAAGGTGCAACAGAGTCAGACACATAGGGCTAGATCCACAAAGAATGGATTGCACGGTGCTAATTGCACCCTTACTTACAATTCATTATGAATTGAAAATGGGGGACCCTGATGTAAATGAGACAAAAGTCTTTCTCTGGTCTGCATCCCCTTAACAATTGTGTGTATTGAGCCGTACTGTATTGTACCCAAACTGCAATCTGTTAATAAAGTTTTCAATCAATCAATCACCGCACAGGTTTTGTTTACATCAGGGTCCCCCATTTTCAATTCATAATGAATTGTAAGTAAGGGTGCAATGCAATCCATTCTTTGTGGATCCCGCCCTGTTGTTACACAACAGATGAAGATGTGTGTGTGTGTGTGTGTGGGGGGGGGGGGGGTACTAGGGATGGGTACCTTTCACATTTGAACCGATACCGGTACCTGTGAATCGATACCGGTACCCAACGGTACCTTTTTTCGGTACTTTAGTCTCAAGAAATTTAATTTACCTACCTCAGTCGTAAAAAAAAAAAATCCAAACTTCAAATAACTACAATTTCGACAGTTTTCGGCTTGTCATTGCTCCAACTGCTTTGTTGTTGAATCAAGTCAAATCCTAGGTAAGCATATTGTGCGTGTGAACGTTGACATGAAAAAAGAATAAAAATAAAAATTAATTTATTATAATTTTTTTTTTGGTATCTCACTTGATTCGATACTCGGTAGTACCGACGTGTTTCGGTTCGGTACCTCAAAAGTACCGAATTCGGTACCCATCCCTAGGGGGTACCCTGATTTACCAGCACCGGGTGAGGGGATCTAGGCACCAAAGTGGGCACACATGGTTACCACGGCAACCTGGCAAAACATACACACGCAACGATGAAAAGGATATATGGCCACATGTATAGATAATGGCGTGTGCAAAGCACCGTTCACACAGGCAGGTGTTACGCGTCGTAGTAATACAAAAACAGATAATAATATAAAAACTATTTAAAAAGTGATCACAGTGCCTGTGCAATATATTGCAGTGCAAATACTATTAAAAAAACAACTCACTATTACACTATTGCTATTACGTTGTATGCAAACATTTGCACAATTTCACAGGATATTCCACGTCCTATTGCAGGGGAGAGTATATTTCAGCAGCATTTAGTGCACAAATGGCCCTTTTTGTGCACGTGAGCGTGGTTCTAAAACGTTTACCCGAGGGCAAGCGTGTGAAATGATGGTTACCAGGGTGAGATGGATCCTGCATACTTACTTTATGCACACAGCACCTTATGTGTATACTTCATCAGAGCATATATTTAGCATTTAGAATTTTTAGATTATATATTATATATTAGATTCGCTTTACATTATTGGATTATTAGATTATATATTGCATATATTTAGCATTTTAGCATTTCATTTTTTTAGATTATATATTGTAACTTTATTGTAGGGCAAATATAATTGAGAGGGCATACATACCCTCATCTTGCACCTTGTTGCCCATATGCGCATGTCCAGAGTTAACTATATTGTATATTGTTTACACTGCCTTTTTATTCTATTTTTATTTTTATTCTCCACTGTACTATAATTTTGTGACCTGTGTCTTCTACTACCTGTACTTCCCCTCCCCCATGCTGCTATGATACCTGAATTTCCCCAGGGGGATCAATAAAGTAATATCTTATATTATCTTTTTTTAAAAAGGCCCCAGAATGCCACGATTCATTCAACAACACACAGCTGTCACTAAATAAAGGTTAAATAACATACGATACTAGAGCACTATACTGCATAATACTACAGCACTATACTGCATAATACTACATGATACTAGAGCACTATACTGCATAATACTACATGATACTAGAGCACTATACTGCATAATACTACATGTTACTACAGCACTATACTGCATAATACTACATGATACTAGAGCACTATACTGCATAATACTACATACGATACTAGAGCACTATACTGCATAATACTACATACAATACTAGAGCACTATACTGCATAATACTACATACGATACTAGAGCACTATACTGCATAATACTACATGATACTAGAGCACTATACTGCATAATACTACATGATACTAGAGCACTATACTGCATAATACTACATACGATACTAGAGCACTATACTGCATAATACTACATACGATACTAGAGCACTATACTGCATAATACTACATACGATACTAGAGCACTATACTGCATAATACTACATGATACTAGAGCACTATACTGCATAATACTACATACGATACTAGAACACTATACTGCATAATACTACATACGATACTAGAGCACTATACTGCATAATACTACATGATACTAGAACACTATACTGCATAATACTACATACGATACTAGAACACTATACTGCATAATACTACATACGATACTAGAGCACTATACTGCATAATACTACATGATACTAGAGCACTATACTGCATAATACTACATACGATACTAGAACACTATACTGCATAATACTACATACGATACTAGAGCACTATACTGCATAATACTACATGATACTAGAGCACTATACTGCATAATACTACATGATACTAGAGCACTATACTGCATAATACTACATACGATACTAGAACACTATACTGCATAATACTACATACGATACTAGACCACCATACAGCGCAGCCCTTACTGTGGCTTTAGAGATGACATTACATTTGGATGAATGTATACTTTTATTCTGCACCTGTCTAAAAGCTCCGAATGTATTATTAATATATTATTACATGGCGTTTTAACATTCGTCGAAATTACTCTATAACGGACCTCTGCCGAGCAATAATGACCGCTGTTCGCAGCTGCAGCAATCAAGCCCACTGACACACACTGCATCAGGCAATCAGTCACACCTGCCGGCTGCCGGCGATAATAATAATGACAGCGGAGCCACACAACAACTGCGTCTGCATTTGATCTCGTCTTGTCGATGGTGTAAAATGAATTAGGTATATTGTTAGTAAGTTAGCCATGTAATAAGCGGGATAATGTATAGCCTATACTCGGTCATTGATGCAAAATAATTGACCTTCACTACGTTTAGAACACCTCGGCGAGGCGCCTCGGTATTCTAAACTCCGTGTTGGTCAATTATTTTGCGACAATGACCTCGTAGCTATACATTATCCCTTACTTATTAATATATATATATTTATTAATATTACATAGCACCTTTAACTATTATTAACCTTGGTTGCAGGTTGTCGTCCAACACGTCAACATCGAGGGCCTTGGAAGAACTAAAGAGGACCTGCTTGGCCCCGAGATCTCCGAAGTCTTCAACGCCAAGAACCTCATTGATGTACGTATTGTAACCAAGCAGGGGCCTCATTGATGTACGTATTGTAACCAAGCAGGGGCCTCATTGATGTACGTATTGTAACCACTAACCAAGCAGGGGCCTCATTGATGTACGTATTGTAACCAAGCAGGGGCCTCATTGATGTACGTATTGTAACCAAGCAGGGGCCTCATTGATGTACGTATTGTAACCAAGCAGGGGCCTCATTGATGTACGTATTGTAACCAAGCAGGGGCCTCATTGATGTGTTAATGATGGAGCTGTGCTGTGTATCTTAATGAAGCTGTGTGTCTTGCAGGTCTTAATGAAGCTGTGTGTCTTAATGAAGCTGTGTGTCTTGCAGGTCTTAATGAAGCTGTGTGTCTTAATGAAACTGTCTTAATGAAGCTGTGTGTCTTGCAGGTCTTAATGAAGCTGTGTGTCTTGCAGGTCTTAATGAAGCTGTGTGTCTTGCAGGTCTTAATGAAGCTGTGTGTCTTAATGAAGCTGTGTCTTGCAGGTCTTAATGAAGCTGTGTGTCTTAATGAAGCTGTGTGTCTTGCAGGTCTTAATGAAGCTGTGTGTCTTAATGAAGCTGTGTGTCTTGCAGGTCTTAATGAAGCTGTGTGTCTTGCAGGTCTTAATGAAGCTGCGTCTTGCAGATCGCAGGTCTTAATGAAGCTGTGTGTCTTAATGAAGCTGCGTCTTGCAGGTCTTAATGAAGCTGTATGTCTTGCAGGTCTTAATGAAGCTGTGTGTCTTGCAGGTCTTAATGAAGCTGTATGTCTTGCAGGTCTTAATGAAGCTGTGTGTCTTAATGAAGCTGTGTGTCTTGCAGGTCGCAGGTCTTAATGAAGCTGTGTGTCTTGCAGGTCTTAATGAAGCTGTGTGTCTTAATGAAGCTGTGTGTCTTGCAGGTCTTAACACATTGAGTGCCACGGACGCGTTTTGTCGTTAGTTCATGCTGACCTTTGAGTGCCCCCGACGCTATATAGCGTTTGTTTGTCTTTTTTTTTATTGCCGATTTGAATTCATATTTCATCAATCGAGCCTCGGGTTAGTGCTGCAGAGTCTCTCTGAGCTCAATTGGGAAGATACCGCCCCCTATCGTCTCTCCCTGTGTAACTGCACCCCATTACTTTACACCAGTGGTTCCCAAACTGTGGTGCGCGCACCCCTTGTGGTGCACGAGAGCCCTCTTGGGGGTGCATGACATGAAAAGGCTAATGGCTGTGCTAAGGGGAGGAAATTAGGCCACTTTACTCGCCAAATGCGAGTATTTTTTACGTTTGGCGAGTGATTCATGAAGACCACTCGCCAGTCTGGCGAGTATACAAAAAAAAAAACATTCTGCAATCACTGCACTGGCAAACGGTGCGCGTCTTCTGAGTGCTTAGTTGACAGTGCCACGAGAGCACTGCACAAGACCACCCGCGGACATATAATGTTTAATAAAAGTTCGCGCAGTACTGGCCAACCCACGGACATATAATGATAAAAGTCCTGCGTTACTAGGCTAGCCATCAGGAGCACTCTCAAACGGATAACGTTAAACACAGCAGAAGATGGAAAACAGACAGACTGACCAACGGGGAACTGCATCCAACCCTAGCACAACCCTCGAGTATAAGTTACTAAGGACACATTTAAATCACAGAGGTGTAATGTTAGTCTTAGCTTCTAGTTAGCGTTTTAGCGATAGCTGCTTGCTAGCTAACGTTAGCCCCGTGTGCTCAAAGCAGCCAGCTAGGTGTATCTGTTATGACTATAATGTTTCCAAAAAAGCACCGGACTACGACGTAAGGTTAGACATTTTATTTCATGCTCAAAAGCCCCTGGCTTGCACATCGCAGTCACGAAAGGGGCTAGCTAAGCTCAACCAGTGCACTGTGTACAACAGCACACCAACCCAACTGACGTTACCACGGTACTTCACAGCACTGTTGTAAGACCACCGTGCTGTCTTAAAGGCACAGTGTGCCTACCCAGATGCATACACAACATTGACGAGGCTTGACAACCGAGGTTCAAAGTTAACTTGATTGATTGATTGAAAATTTTATTAACAGATTGCAGAATGGGTACAATACAGTACGGCTCAATACACACAATTGTTAAGGGGAGGCAGACCAGAGAAAGACTTTCGTCTTGTTTACATCAGGGTCCCCCATTTTCAATTCATCATAACATATGACATACAGATAGACTACTGCTACATCTATACATTTCACATCTATCTATACACTTCACAACATACTTCGGTTTTTTTCTTTCACTGCCCAACCCAGCATCTTTCACTGCCCAGTTCAGCCCAACCCAGTCCAGAATAGATACCTCTTTCATGTTAATATGTTTTATGCTAATATTGTGAAGAGTAGAGATTAATGTTTTATGCTAATAAATATTTTAAAGAGTAGAGACACGGTGTGATTATTTTACTATGATTGAAAATCTATTTAGACGAAGACATACAAAGAAGTAATTATCACAATTGGCGATTTTTTTTGTCTGGTAAAAAATCTGTTTGGCTGGTAAAAAAAATCAGATACTCGCCAGTTGGCTGGTAAGCCAAAAAGTTAGTTTCCTCCCCTGGCTGTGCTATGGTGTTATTTTACTAATAAATATAACTAATGTACATTATTTCAAATGGGGATTTTCACTGTGTAAATCATGAAATTTACTAAACTTTTAAATAAAAAAACGTACGTTTTAATAATAATAATAACAAAAAAAAATATGTATCCAAAATGCACTTTACTTCCTGCCAAAATGCCATAGGCGCGCGACTGGGACCGGTGTGCTATTATTGTGGCAGCGTATTATGCTCATGTGTTTCCCCCTATACACTTCATGCGTTCTTGGAGGGACACAAAGTTGTCATGGGTGAACCTGGAAAAAGCCTAATAACAGAACACCTCAACCAACTCGCTGAGCAGCTACGGACATATTTCCCACCTATGGATGCATCTCAGATGTGGTTTAAATATTTTTTTTAGTTTTTTGGCCAATTTTGTTCTTTCGTGTGGTGAAGTATTTTATTTTGTTTGTCATACTTTGGTATGTGTTCTTATTGGATTAAACCTGATGCCTTTAGTGCGCCTATGAATATACTGGGTTGTCTTTTTTATGTTGGGCATTGGGTCAGCTAGGTCGGGAGGTGACGGGGGGGTGCATGGCCAAAAAAGTTTGGGAACCGCTGCTTTACACTGACGAAGGGGGGGTGGCCAGTTTGCTCATTTTACTTTTCCTTCAAGCCAACTGAAGAATCCATTGTGCTCGCCGGCCCGGAAAACACGTGCATTATGTATTTACAGTACCCAACACTGTAATCAATAAGCGTGATCGATATTTGGAATGGCGATCAGGAATTGGAATAATCTTTTTGGATAACATCTGATCTCAGGTAAGGAATTTATTTTACCAGTCTTAGGATAATCAGAGCTATTTTCACAGATATATAAGCGTTTGCCCTATGCGTGTGTGTGTGTGTGTGGTTGTGATCGCTGATGAGGAAATGAGAGAATCGTTTTTTCAGCCCGCCTCTATAGAGTGCATAAGTACACATATACTATCGATCAGGGTTCGAAATTAACGGGGGCTTGGGGCATAATGCCCTTGAAAATGGACAAAATGCCCTCGAAAATCAGTTAAAGGGGGCACTTAATGCCCCCGACAGTTTACTAATTATATATATATTTATCCGGTAATGGAGCGTCTGTATCGTACGGTTCAGATGACGCGCAAATAAAAAAAATCATTTGGCGGAGCCGGTGTTCTGCACTGGCTGCAGGCAGCAGCAGCAGCACTGTAGCCAGCCAGGTGCTAGTCAGTTTGTGTAAAAATGGCACGCACAATATAAATCAATCTTCATTACGACTTTAAAAACATAGCCATTAACATTACATAGGCCTACACACATCTTGCCATAGCAGTTCGTAAACACAACGCACGTTTTAACTATGGTAGCCCGACGCAGCCCGCAAGCTAATACTGTACAGTCAATGAAATGTCACCGTAGCTACTGTAGCAGAGGAGGAAATGGGAGTCTGAGAGGCGGGGTGTTTAAAGACAATGATAGGCGTTTATTCAACATCCAAGAAGGCTAACATACAACTGTGTTTTATTAACTCCAACCGGGACTATTGCCGCTTTCCCACTGCATGCCATCACCTCCTAACGTTACCGGAGCTGATAATAACATTGCTGAAGGTGCGTGACACTAAAATGTCCGTGGGGACCCGGCGCCAACCCATAGATAGTTCCAACTCACCGAATTGCGTAATCCACCACAGATGCACTCAATATTTAAATAATGTTAGTCTAAATAAATGTAGACAGAAACATATAATTTCAAGCAGAAAACGAATCTTTCCATTAAGAACTGACAATCAGGGAATTTAAACATGGTTGACATTGTTTTTGTGTGTTTATATTAATTAAAGAAAGGAAAGTCTAGTGCTGGCTGAGCATATTGTTTGTTTGCACTAAGTTAACACTTTAACTGCCAGAAGACGTGTTACAGCGTCCTTCCCGGCCATGCTCAAGTTGCCGAAGGACGCTTTACAGCGTCTTTAATATCAATATTTAAAAAATCTGTGATTGGATTCATATTTCCCCTCCGCTGGCCTGAGATCCACCAGGAGGACCCACTGAGCTCTCTGGCGGTTCAGGAGCGCCATCTGGTGGCCGATCGGCGCAATCGCCAAACAGGAAGTGCTGTGGAGGTTGTGCTGGTCGGCCATATTACTTCCGGGCACTCGGTTTGGCTCCCGGCACTCTGGCTCGTCACAATATATAGCGATCCATTGCCAATAACTTGATAAACAACATGATTTGGACGTATATACCATTATACAACCTGGAAATGGACCGGGTAAATCGACATCCCATAATGGTAAAATTTCTACTCTACGCTGATCGCCCAACGGCGCGAGGAGACTGGGGTGAGTTTTAGCGTGTAAAATTACCGTCTTCGATACTAACTGCTATGATCAACATTTGACCCACATTAGATGATTGGTATAACGCTGCCCACGGAATTATAAACGCCCCCTAGCCCATCCGGTCAACATCAGATGACGTGTAGTAACTTCTAGAAGTATGTCTAGTTGGAATTTTTTATATCTCGCCGATTGCCATAAAACTATTGCATCATCAATATAATGCATTTGGGGCTATATATCACGTTCTGAAGAAAGCTGCAGAAAGAGATGAAAACATACTTATACATTAGACCATACTTTAGTATGAATATGTGAATGAAAAAGTTTAACGTTGCTACACAATGAACAATACATATAGGACTTTGAATGGGCCCTAATAATGGCAATGTAGCAATAGAATTTAAAAAGTTATAGCCATGCAAAGAAGGGGTACTTCTCCATAGACAAATAGAGCTGGCAATCTATGGTATATCATGAATTTAACCCATGGCACCCAAAGTGTTAATACTTTGACAAATGTAGCCTATATTTTTCAGTCGGTTCGGTCTTTGTGTGCCAAACATTATTTAAGGCTGTAAACACTGTAAACCTTTTATTTTTAATAAATGAGAAGCATGTTTAGATTTGAGTGTTAAATTTTTTTTAATAAAGATTAACGTATATCGAACTGAAAACCGTGACCCCAAAATCGTGATACGAACCAAACCGTCCATTTTGTGAACCGTCCCACCCCTACCGTTTATCATAAAAATTCAGTGCCCCCGAAATACAAAAAAAAGCCCCCGAAAATCAATTAAGGGGGGCAAAAAAAGCCCTTGAAAAAAAATGTTAATTTCTAACCCTGCTATCGATAATCTAGCGTTTATTTGAAAACTATTCATAAATAGGCCGAAAAATTACGTGTTTGTGTATTCCAGAATATTCCAGTAAATGCCTTTTATCACGGAATCTATCTAAGAAATAAAAATAAAAAAATCCGTTTCGACAATGTTGACTGCAAGGCAGATTAGACACATAATTTAAGACAGAGATTATGCGTTCACAACGCTATCATTGAAGTGGGTGGTGGCATTTAACCATGCTTAACCATGTTAATGGCCGGCACTGAAAGTGTTAATGAAGCTGTATGTCTTGCAGGTCTTAATGAAGCTGTGTGTCTTAATGAAGCTGTGTGTCTTGCAGGTCTTAATGAAGCTGTGTGTCTTGCAGGTCTTAATGAAGGTCTTAATGAAGCTGTGTGTCTTGCAGGTCTTAATGAAGCTGTGTGTCTTAATGAAGCTGTGTGTCTTGCAGGTCTTAATGAAGCTGTGTGTCTTGGGTTAACCCTTGCAGGTCATGCAGAAAGCCCACTTCGCCAGACAGAGGATGCTGCATCTGGGAATCTTCAAAGACGTGGAGGTTCTGATCGACACCTCAGAAGGTAGGGGAGAAGTTCCCTCATCGGGGGAGGGGGAGAGAGAGAGAGAGGGGGTGCGAGGGGGGGAGAGGGAGAGAGGGGGAAGAGAGAGAGGGAGGGAGGGAGGAAGAGGGGTATGTATGATCATCAACCACAGACTCATACATTTCCTCACAAACAACAATGCCCTGAGCAAATCACAGATTGGCTTCCTACCAAACCACCGTACAACAGACCACATTCTCACCCTCAGCACCCTAATCGACCAAATAAATAAAAACAAAAGCAAATTATACTCGTGTTTCCTTGACTTCCAAAAAGCATTTGACTCAATCTGGCACGAGGGTCTGCTGTACAAGCTGTTAGAAAGTGGCATTTATCATAAAGTCAATGTACACCAACAACACATGTGCTGTGAGGCTTGAGGAAAAACACACAGACTTCTTTCCTCAAAGCCGAGGGGTGAGACGGGTGCAATTTGAGTCCAACCCTCTTCAACATATACATCAATGAACTGGCAAAAACATTGGAACAAGCTGCAGCACCTGGCACCCCCCTAGCAAACACAGAAGTCAAATGCCTACTGTTTGCAGATGACCTGGTGCTGCTGTCTCCAACAAAAGAAGGGCTACAGCAGCACCTTGATCTTCTGCACAAATTCTCCCAGACCTGGGCACTGACAGTAAATCTAACCAAAACTAAAGTCATGATATTCCAAAAAAGGCCCAGCCTACAACAACACTAGGGCTGACCCCTATTAGTCGACTAATCGGTCGAAAGGAGCCGTAGTCGACTGCCAACCTCTTAGTCGAGTACAAAAAAATAATAATAATAATAATGTTTAAAAAAATATATATGTTTTATCATTCTTTCCAAAAGAAAAGAGGCCTAGAAGCGTGGCTAACGCTAATGGCACGCATACCAGAGGCTAACTGCCTACGTAAACAGGCACAGAGGCACTGAAAGAGGATTTCACCCATCTAATGAACACACTAGACTAGACAAATATCAAGATGTATCCATCAGTGGACCAATTGCATGCTTTTGCAGAGGACAAGAAGCCTTCAGTTGACTCCTTCACACATTAAGCACCCCCCACAGCCCAAATGGAATAAAAAAAATACGTATTTTTTTTTTTACTAATAGTCGACTAACGGCACATTTTGGCCAATCATAGTCGACTATCCAAATCCTTAGTCGGGGACAGCCCTAAACAACACAAACACAAATTCCTCCTAGACACAATTTCCCTAGAACACACAAAACTACAGCTATCTCGGCCTAAACATCAGCGCCACAGGGAACTTCAACCAAGCTGTGAACGACCTGAGAGACAAAGCAAGAAGGGCTTTTTATGCCATCAAAAGGAACATCAAGCTAGACATTCCAATTAACACTTTCAGTGCCCAGCACAGGGCGCACATTTAGTGCTTGAATGCCCACCATCCACTGCAATGTTAGCATTAACACTTTGGTCGCCAGGCTTATATATTCTTAATATACCATCCTCCGCCAGCTCTATTTGTCTATGGAGAAGTTCCCCTTCTTTGCAGGGCTATAACTTTTTAAATTGTATTGCTAAATTGACATTACTATGGCCCATTCAACATCAAGTATCTATTGTTCAGGGTGTAGCAACGTTATACATTTTCATTCACATATTCATACTAAAATACGGTCTAAAGTATGTTTTTATCGTTTTCTGCAGCTTTCTCCAGAACGTGATTTATAGACCTAAATGCATTATATTGATGATCAGATCAGATGATACAGTTTGATAGCAATCTGCGCGAGATAAAAAAAATCAAATGGACGTGCTTCTAGAAGTTACTACTGATCATCTGATGTTTACCGGATGGGGGGGGGGGGGGGTTATATCGAACACGTTAAAAAAAAACGCTGAATCTTACCGTAGCTTCCTCATAGCGTTGGGCGATGAGCGTGGAGCAGAAATATTCCTATTATGGGATGTAGAAATATGCGATACATTTCCAGGTTGTATAATAGTATATACGTCCAAATCATGTTGTTTATCGAGTTATTGGTAACTGATTGCTATCCGTTGTGTCTAGCTCGAGTCCTGGGACTATTAGCGAGTGATCGGACCGAATTGGAATGAGCACCATTTCCTGTTTCCGCTCTGGGCGATCCGCCGATCGGCCACCAGATGGCGCTCTTGAACCGTTGGAGAGTTGAGAGGGGATCAACAGTAGATCTCAAGTCTCCGGGGGAGAAATATGATTTCGATCACAGATTTTTGAAATATTGATATCAAAGACGTGGTACGGCGTCTTTGGCAGAATGAGCATGGCGGGGAATGACGTGGTACGGCGTTTTTGGCGACCATAGTGTTAATATCGCCTAATCTATGTTTTAAATTATGGCTATGTGTCTAATCTGCCCGTCGCATTATCAATGACCCATTTCCAGTCAACATTGTCGAAGCGGATTGTTTTTTTATCTGTTCATTTCCGTTTTATAGCATTTTGAAAAGCCCTCGTTTTCACGAAAAAATTTAAGATTCCATGATAATCGCCCTGTACTGTAATATTCTAGAACGTTGTCGTTTTTTGGCCTATTTATGAATCGTTTTCAAATAAACGCTAGATTATCGATAGTATATGTGTACGTATACGATCAGTTCCTGATCACTCTTACAGTCAAACAGCCATATCACATTATAGGGGAAAAGCTTATATCTCCGTGAAAACGGGTCTGATTATCCTAAGACTGGTAAAATAGATTCCTTACCTGAGATCAGATGGTATCCAAATAGATTATTCCAATTCCTGATCGCCATTCCAAAAGGTAAAATGAGAGGTAAAATGTGGATTCCGGATTTTTTTTTTTTTGTCCATTTCCATTGAGTCCAATCCAAAAGGGTGCGTTGCCATCTGGGAGACGATAGGGGGCGCTTTTTTCACATCTGAGCGCCTGGTGGGGCAGGCTTACCAACGGTAGACTCGGTTGTTGAAATATGAATTCAGATTGCTAATAAAAAAAATAAAATGAGAATTCTCGTTATGGGCATTCAAAGTGTTAAAACCTGGCTCAAAATATTAGACTCCGTCATAGAACCCATTTCCCTGTATGGTTGCGAGGTCTGGGGCCCACTTGCAAACCAAGACTTCACTAAATGGGACAAACACCCAATTGAGACTCTGCATGCAGAATTTTGCAAATCCATTCGCCACACCCAACGGAAAACACCAAATAATGCATGCAGAGCAGAACTAGGAAGATACCGACTAATCATCAAAATCTAAAAATGGATACTATACCACTATACTGCATAATACTACATATATACCAAGACAAAGGCAAAATCTGCATATGGCTCGCTGATAACAAACTATCATTACACATGGGCAAAACAGAGTCCATTCTCTTCGGTTCAAATAACAAACTCAGCAAGACCGACGGCTTCTCAGTTACAGTGGGTGACAATATTGTCACAAGGAAAGACGAAATTACCTACCTGGGTTCCATCCTAGAGGCAAATCTTTCCTGTGACAAAATGGCATCCAATGTAATAAAAAAAGTCAACCAACGAACTAGATTCTTGTACCGGATCTCCTCTCTGGTAAACAAGAATACCCTGAGGACTCTGGCAGGAGCACTCATTCAAGGGTACTATGACTATGCGTGCACCTCATGGTACCAAAGCACCTCAAAGGCGCTTAAAACAAAATTACAAACATCACAAAACAAACTGGTCAGACTACTACTTGACCTGAACCCCAGAACCCACCTCACCCCTGCCCACTTTGCCAACCTAGGATGGCTTAGAGTAGACGACAGAGTACAGCAACTTGCAATGGGCCTGGTCTACAAGATACACTATACGACCGGGGTGCCCATGTACATGTCAAAATACTTCCCAAAGGTCAGTGAATACCACAACCACTACACCAGAGGAAGCTCAACAAATCATGTTAAACCCAGATTCGGCTCAAACAAGGGACTAAACACGTTTCGCAATTATGCCACAACAATGTGGAACGCCCTACCCAAAGCTGTAAAGGAATGTGAATCCCTGCCCACATTCAAAACCGCCCTTAAAGAGCACCTACGGGAGGCTGCAATTCGAAACTGGCCACCGTAAATGCCCAAAACCCCCACCACCTCCTAATAGACAGTCTCCTCCCCACCGCATGTATATATTCCCTCCCCGCCGTATGTATATTCCCCTCCCACCCACCCACCCCCTCCTAATGTACAGTCCCCTCCCCATCATATGTATATACTCTGTCAGGATCTAGGGGTAACAGTACTGTATATTTGAATACCGCCTATGTCACAAATGTATCAGTACTAAATACCTATATGTCCCTATGCCATAAATGTCATGTATGTTATGTATGTCATAAATGTCTATATGAATTGAAAATGGGGGACCCTGATGGAAACAAGACAAACGTCTTTCTCAGGTCTGCATCCCCTTAACAATTGTATGTATTGAGCCGTACTGTATTGTACCCATTCTGCAATCTGTTAAATAAAGTTTTCATTCATTCATTCATTCACATCAGAGACATATACTTCCCACAAATTGCAAACACCCAAAGAGACTTTGAAAACATGGCAAATAACTCAACTTCCATACCTACTGGGAGAGTAGGAAGTGATTGAAAGACTGTCAATCACACAAAAAATTCCTTCTGAAATTCTTCTGATTTCTCTGTTTGAATGTTTTGTTTAGTTTGTTTTAACACTGGCTTTGGCAATGTAAATGTATGTTTCCCATGTCAATAAAGCCCCTTTGAATTGAGAGGGAGAGGGAGGGGAGGAGGGAGGGAGGGAGGGAGAGAGAGAGAGAGAGGGAGGGAGCTACTGGTTAGTGTGCTCTGGGTATTTCTACTTTACATTTCAGAAAAAACAGATGGAGAGAGAGAGAGAGAGAGAGAGAGAGAGAGAGAGAGAGAAGCAGCCTCTGATGTGGTTCATCTTCTACAGGTGCAGACGCTTTGCCCAATGGGCTGGACGTAACGTTTGAAGTGACGGAGGTGAAGAGGTTAACGGGAAGTTACAACACCATGGTCGGGAACAATGAAGGAAGCATGGTGAGAGCACACACACACACACACACAGACACACACAGAGAGAGAGACACACACACACACACACACAGAGACACACACACACACACACACACACACAGAGAGACACACATTTTAATACTTTATTTGGTTCCACAAATTATATTACATAAACAGGGAATCAAATGTATCGGGGCCAAGCAGCACTGAACACTTAACCCTTTCACTGCCACACGACAGAAGGTTAACCCTTTACTATCACTCAACCGATGGTCGTTATCTGTGTCTCTCCCCCCCTCTCTCTCTCCTCCCCCCCTCTCTCTCTCCTCCCCCCTCTCTCTCTCTCTCTCCCCCCCTCTCTCTCTCTCTCTCTCCCCACCTCTCTCTCTCCCCCTCCCCCCCTCTCTCCCTCCCCCCTCTCTCTCTGTGTGTCTCTCCCCCCTCTCTCTCTCATCACTCTCCCCCCCCCCCCCTCTCTCTCTCCCTCCCCCCATCTCTCTCTGCTATGTCTATCCTTCTCTCTCTCTGTCTCTGTCTTTCTCTGTCTCTCTCTCTCCTCCTTGTGTTTCTTCCCCCCCTCTCTTTCTCCCCCCTCTCTGTCTCTCTCTCCCCCCCCCCCCCCCCCCTCTCTCTCAGGTGCTGGGTCTGAAGCTGCCCAACATGTTCGGTCGGGCTGAGAAGCTCACCTTCCAGTTTTCTTACGGCACCAAGGAGACGTCTTACGGCCTTTCTTTCTTCAAGCCTCAGACGGGACACTTCCAACGCAAGTACGTCCTTTAACCCTAACCTTTAAAACCTCTTAACTGGCACCGACCCGGCTCCGGTACCTTTGGAGGACGATTTGCCCACTGGCGCGACACGCCACTTTGGCGACCTTTAATACAATATATAGATATC
>NC_140179.1:18138170-18376785 GCF_963971535.1 Notolepis coatsorum | reverse complement strand
GACCTTTAATACAATATATATATATCGAATGAAAGCCCTATTTGTTGCCTGTCGATTGCCATTTCAAGCGACAAAATCCGTTCAGCGGTTCTCGAGTTACATGCTGATATGTGAGGCGTGCGCCAAAATACAGGGCAGACTTATGTTTTTTTCTATTACCACCCGCGACTCCTGAGGCTTTAGCTCCGTCAATCATTTGGCGTCTCGAAGACTATTGGACAGGGTTGTAACCAATGAGTGTGGCTTTCCAATGATACCCCACGTGGGGATGAGCGCATCAGAGATCTAGGTAAAAAGTCACAAGCGAAAATGGGAAGAGAAAAAAATGCGGAATGCATTGGAGTCGAGAAAACTGAAACCTGCAGAGCTTTTTCTTTTCTCCCAGTTTACCAAAATCGCCCCTAATCACTAATTTCTGAACAGATTTTTATGAGATTTGGACATGTACTACATAAGACTTCAGGCTATGGACCCGTGTTTTTCAGCCATACCAATATTTTTGGATATATACTTTTGGATATTGCAACTACTACAGAAAGACGTGAGTAACAAGTTCAAGTTCAACTCAAGTTCTATGACCTATGTTACTCTATTTCATTAGCACTAAAAGTGATTTTCCTTTATTGTATCATACACTTCAGAATGTTATCTTTCAAAAGAGACCAGGCTCATGCATGTGCTATAAGTATAAAGTATAGTATACATGAACTAAAAATAGACAAATGTCATCCGTTTTCGTCGACAAAATCTAGACTAAAACAAAAAAGACAAACTGACTAAGACTAAAATGCTCAGACATTTAGTTGACTAAAACTGACTAAACGAAAAATAAATGAAGATGACTAAATATGATAAACGAAAAAGGAGCACTTGACACATGACTAAGACTAAAAATGTGTGTGTGTGTGTGTGTGTTTCTCACTGTGTGTCTCCCTGTTCCAGCGTCACCCTCAACATGTACAAAGTCACCGGCCAGTTTCCATGGAGCTCCCTGAAGGAGACGGACAGAGGGCTGTCGGGAGAACTGAACGTAAGTTACTCTAACCCTTTAACATGTGTGTGTTTTAACATGTTTTAACATGTGTGTTTTAACATGTTTTAACATGTGTGTGTTTAACATGTTTTAACATGTGTGTTTAACATGTTTTAATGTGCGTGTGTTTTAACATGTGTTTTAATTAGTGCTGTCAGGCGATGAAATTAATCTAATTAATTACAGGATTTGTAATTAATTAATCGCATTTTAATCGCATAACCATTTTAGGCCTGATATTTTATATTCTATAATCATATTTCAAATGGCATGTGTCCGGATGGCAGAATTCAGTGCTGTATCTACAAAAACCTTCTGTTTAATCATCTTCCATTTATTCATTTGCTTAGATTTTTCAGGTCTGGTAAATTTTTGCATGGTGTTATTCAGTCAAAGATAAAAAAAAAAAAATGTAATTGCTATTCTCATTTGGTTCATTACAATTTACTCAAGCTAGTAACAGACGGGCACCCAAGTGGCGACCCATGTAACACGTTGCGTCGCGAAGCGGCCGACCCGGGTTCGATTCCCGGACCTGCCGTCCTTTGCCGAATGTCTTCCCCCCGCTCTGTCTCCCGTTCTTCCTCTCTCTCTCTCTCTCCCGGACTGCCCGGTAGAACAAACAAATAAAATTCTACAAAAACATACTGTACTTTTCGCACTATAAGCCGCACCTGACTATAAGCCGCAGCAGCTAAATTGAATGATGTGTACATATATAAGCCGCACTGGACTATAAGCCGCAGGTGTTTTAATGTTTAATTACCATATGTAATTAGCATTGGGACACAATACTGTCGGACAAATAACAAGAATTAACTCATTTACAAGTTGTATTAAGTTTAGCAAATAAGGGAACAGATAAATAACATTTCAATGCAGTCAAAAAAGCAATATTTAGATTTTTACATTTTCGGGTTTGGTCACGTCGAGTCACATATAAGCCGCACCGTTATATAAGCCGCAGGGTCGAAAAATTGGGGAAAAAGCCGCGGCTTATAGTCCGAAAAGTACGGTAATTAAAAAAAACATTCCCTGAGATCCATAGATGTCCCTAGAATCAGATACCAAGAACATGCAAATGGGCCATTTAAAAATGAATGAATAAGATTATTAAATATATATTTTCTTTTTATAATTGTTGAGTTCATTTTCATAACGTGATTATTTGCTTGTGTAATTAATTAATCTAATTAACGCGATAAACTGACGGCCCTAGTTTTAACATGTGTGTGTTTTAACATGCGTGTGTTTTCTAATCTAATCTATTAACCAAATTTGAGGGATCCTCGCAAAAAATGTGTGCAAACTTTATATATATATATAAAAAAATGCGCCGATATATAGTATATCGACATCTGCTTCTCTTTTATTTACTCCCCAAATATGGGCATGGGCCCCGGAAACGGGTTCTCCAACGTTCTGTATGTTCTCCTCTCTCATCCTGCAGTTCCCTCTGGGCAGGACCAGCCACACTCTGAAGTGGGAGGGCGTGTGGCGCGAGCTGGGCTGTCTGGCGCGCAGCGCGTCCTTCGCCGTGCGGGAGGAGAGCGGGCACTCCCTGAAGTCTGCCCTCTCGGTGAGCTGCTCTCCCTGACCTCTAACCCTTCACCCTTACACTCTCTGACCCTAATCTCTAACCTCTCACCCTTACACTCCCTGACCCTAATCTCTAACCTCTCACTCTTACTCTCTCTGACCCTAACCTCTGACCCTAACCTCTCACGCTTACACTCTCTGACCCTAACCTCTCACTCTTACTCTCTCTGACCCTAACCTCTGACCCTAACCTCTCATGCTTACACTCTCTGACCCTAACCTCTCACGCTTACACTCCCTAACCTCTAACCTCTCATGCTTACACTCTCTGACCCTAACCTCTGACCCTAACCTCTCACGCTTACACTCTCTGACCCTAACCTCTCACGCTTACACTCTGACCCTAACCTCTAACCCTTACTCTCTCTGACCCTAACCTCTAACCTCTAACCCTTACACTCCCTGAAGTCTGCCCTCTCTGTGAGCTGCTCTCTCTGACCTCTAACCCTAACCTCTAACCTCTCACCCTTACACTCCCTGAAGTCTGCCCTCTCAGTGAGCTGCTCTCCCTGACCTCTAACCTCTCACTCTGACACTCTCTGACCCTAACCTCTCACACTCTAACCTCTAACCCTAACCTCTCACGCTTACATTCAGTCATTCACACAACGCTTTTATCCACTTACAAGTTGTGTACAACAGGTCAGCAGGAAGGTACAACTCTGGCAGCTAAGGGTCAGTGAGATTGTTCATCTAACAGTGTTGAACTTGAGTGCTACAGTCTGGGAGTGCATAGTAAATTTAGTAAAGACATTAGCATAGTAGGTAGTAGTATAGACATATTAGCATAGTAGGTAGTAGTATAGACAATAGACATATTAGCATAGTAGTATAGACAATAGACATATTAGCATAGTAGTATAGACATATTAGCATAGTAGGTAGTAGTATAGACATATTAGCATAGTAGGTAGTAGTATAGACAATAGACATATTAGCATAGTAGTATAGACATATTAGCATAGTAGGTAGTAGTATAGACAATAGACATATTAGCATAGTAGGTAGTAGTATAGACATATTGGCATAGTAGGTAGTAGTATAGACAATAGACATATTAGCATAGTAGTATAGACATATTAGCATAGTAGGTAGTAGTATAGACAATAGACATATTAGCATAGTAGGTAGTAATATAGACATATTAGCATAGTAGGTAGTAGTATAGACATATTGGCATAGTAGGTAGTAGTATAGACATATTAGCATAGTAGGTAGTAGTATAGACATATTAGCATAGTAGTATAGTAGTATAGACATATTAGCATAGTAGGTAGTAGTATAGACATATCAGCATAGTAGTATAGACATATTAGCATAGTAGGTAGTAATTAGGGCTGGGCGATATAACGATAACGATAAATATCGCGATATATTTTAATAATCGATATCGAATATCGATACCAGAGACAGTGGACAGACTTGTCTTTCTTGCCTGCAACTTAAAGTAATGGCTTTGCTTGTCCAAATGACAATACTGACCAAATTCAGATTTCTTTTTCTCTTGTCCATTTATTTTGTTTGCTTTCTAATTTAAAATACATTTTGAAACCGTCTGTACACAGTAGGCTATGTGTGCTAGCAGAACTAGACTCCAGTCACGAGTCACAGTGCACATGTGCGTGGTTTGTCCACCAAAAAAGCGCCAAAAGATCGAAAATAAACTAGCAGAGCCAGAACTGTTCAACTCCTCTGGAGCCACAGCCAGCAGAGAAGCCGGTTTACTTTAGCTTTTAAACCAGCTGCAGCCTGAGAACTGGAGTGTGAGGGGATGTAACACTAAAGATGGCGGCAATGACAAAGAATTGCTGCAAAATAAACATACATCTGTTGTTAAAACATTTTTTTTTTTTTTTTATTATTATTTTTTTATACTTATAACAATTCGATAATTATCGATATCGAGAAATAAAATAAAATTATCATATCGTTATCGCGATATGATTTTTTTCCATATCGCCCAGCCCTAGTAGTAATATAGACATATTAGCATAGTAGATAGTAGTATAGACATATTAGCATAATAGGTAGTAGTATAGACATATTAGCATAATAGGTAGTAGTATAGACATATTAGAATAGTAGGTAGTAGTAGTATAGACATATTAGTGGATTATATATTAAGTTACTTTCCCAATCTTGTCCACTTAACGCTATATGTTGTTAATTTATTAGCTAGATAGACTAAACTACCTGTTGTGTTACAGCACTCCATGTCTATTGACACAAGGAATTCTGCCATCTTCCCCAAAAAAGGTGCCTTGCTGAGGATCAACCAGGCAAGTGTCTGTCTGTCTTTCTGTCTCTCTGTCTCTGTCTGTCTGTCAGTCTGTGTCTCTGTGTGTCTGTCTGTCTCTGTGTCTTTCTGTCTGTATCTCTCTCTCTCTCTCTCTCTCTCTGTGCAGAATCTTGTTATTTTGCCCAATATTATATAGTTGTATCCCTGCCACTCTGCCAGCTGATCTCTGATGTGTGTCCCCTGTAGGAGCTGGCTGGTTATACAGGAGGAGACGCCAGTTTCCTGAAGGAAGACTTTGAACTGCAGCTCAACAGACGTCTCTTCTGGGACTCTGTAAGAATACAAGTCTATACCTCTGTGTGTTAGCTAGTAATACAGATATATCCCTCTGTGTTAGCTAGTAATACAGATATATCCCTCTGTTTTAGCTAGTAATACAGATATCCCTCTCTGTTAGCTAGTAATACAGATATATCCCTCTGTTAGCTAGTAATACAGATATATCCCTCTGTTAGCTAGTAATACAGATATATCCCTCTGTGTTAGCTAGTAATACAGATATCCCTCTCTGTTAGCTAGTAATACAGATATATCCCTCTGTTAGCTAGTAATACAGATATATCCCTCTGTGTTAGCTAGTAATACAGATATCCCTCTCTGTTAGCTAGTAATACAGATATATCCCTCTGTTAGCTAGTAATACAGATATATCCCTCTGTTAGCTAGTAATACAGATATATCCCTCTGTTAGCTAGTAATACAGATATATCCCTCTGTTAGCTAGTAATACAGATATATCCCTCTGTTAGCTAGTAATACAGATATATCCCTCTGTTAGCTAGTAATACAGATATATCCCTCTGTGTTAGCTAGTAATACAGATATCCCTCTCTGTTAGCTAGTAATACAGATGTATCCCTCTGTTAGCTAGTAATACAGATATATCCCTCGGTTAGCTAGTAATACAGATCTTTATTACACATGTTTTCTTTCTGCTAGGTCCTGTCAGCCTCCCTGTGGGGCGGGGCACTCTACCCTATAGGAGGACAGCCTTCCTGCATCGCTGACAGGTAGGGATACCAGAAGATGTATTTTCTAAATGTATTTTCTGTTTACTGCAGAGTGGAGGGATTGGGAGATGCATGTTACTGACCAGACACTCTATATCAGTGATGGCTGTTTACTGCAGAGTGGAGGGACTGAGAGACCCATGTTACTGACCAGACACTCTGTATCAGTGATGACTGTTTACTGCAGAGTGGAGGGACTGAGAGACCCATGTTACTGACCAGACACTCTGTATCAGTGATGACTGTTTACTGCAGAGTGGAGGGACTGGGAGACCCATGTTACTGACCAGACACTATATCAGTGATGGCTGTTTACTGCAGAGCGGAGGGACTGGGAGACCCATGTTACTGACCAGACACTCTATATCAGTGATGGCTGTTTACTGCAGAGTGGAGGGACTGGGAGACCCATGTTACTGACCAGACACTCTATATCAGTGATGGCTGTTTACTGCAGAGTGGAGGGACTGGGAGACCCATGTTATTGACCAGACACTCTATATCAGTGATGGCTGTTTACTGCAGAGTGGAGGGACTGAGAGACCCATGTTACTGACCAGACACTATATCAGTGATGGCTGTTTACTGCAGAGTGGAGGGACTGAGAGACCCATGTTACTGACCAGACACTATATCAGTGATGGCTGTTTACTGCAGAGTGGAGGGACTGAGAGACCCATGTTACTGACCAGACACTCTATATCAGTGATGGCTGTTTCTAGTAGTTTCAGTCTCTGCAGACTGTTGATCCTCCTGTGTTTAGTGGACTCTCTAGTAGTTTCAGTCTCTACAGACTGTTGATCCTCCTGTGTTTAGTGGACTCTAGTTGTTTCAGTCTCTGCAGACTGTTGATCCTCCTGTGTTTAGTGGACTCTCTAGTTGTTTGTCTCTGCAGACTGTTGATCCTCCTGTGTTTAGTGGACTCTCTAGTAGTTTCAGTCTCTACAGACTGTTGATCCTCCTGTGTTTAGTGGACTCTCTAGTAGTTTGTCTGCAGACTGTTGATCCTCCTGTGTTTAGTGGACTCTCTAGTAGTTTCAGTCTCTGTAGACTGTTGATCCTCCTGTGTTTAGTGGACTCTCTAGTAGTTTCAGTCTCTACAGACTGTTGATCCTCCTGTGTTTAGTGGACTCTCTAGTAGTTTCAGTCTCTACAGACTGTTGATCCTCCTGTGTTTAGTGGACTCTAGTAGTTTCAGTCTCTGCAGACTGTTGATCCTCCTGTGTTTAGTGGACTCTAGTAGTTTCAGTCTCTGCAGACTGTTGATCCTCCTGTGTTTAGTGGACTCTCTAGTAGTTTCAGTCTCTGCAGACTGTTGATCCTCCTGTGTTTAGTGGACTCTCTAGTAGTTTCAGTCTCTGTAGACTGTTGATCCTCCTGTGTTTAGTGGACTCTAGTAGTTTCAGTCTCTACAGACTGTTGATCCTCCTGTGTTTAGTGGACTCTCTAGTAGTTTCAGTCTCTGCAGACTGTTGATCCTCCTGTGTTTAGTGGACTCTCTAGTAGTTTCAGTCTCTGTAGACTGTTGATCCTCCTGTGTTTAGTGGACTCTAGTAGTTTCAGTCTCTGTAGACTGTTGATCCTCCTGTGTTTAGTTTGTCTGCAGACTGTTGATCCTCCTGTGTTTAGTGGACTCTAGTAGTTTGTCTGCAGACTGTTGATCCTCCTGTGTTTAGTGGACTCTAGTAGTTTGTCTGCAGACTGTTGATCCTCCTGTGTTTAGTGGACTAGTAGTTTCAGTCTCTACAGACTGTTGATCCTCCTGTGTTTAGTGGACTAGTAGTTTCAGTCTCTACAGACTGTTGATCCTCCTGTGTTTAGTTTGTCTGCAGACTGTTGATCCTCCTGTGTTTAGTTTGTCTGCAGACTGTTGATCCTCCTGTGTTTATGTCCAGGTTCTACCTGGGTGGTCCCACCAGCGTGAGGGGCTTCGGGATGTACAGCGTCGGGCCCCAGAGTGAAGGTGAGTACGTCACGGGGAACGCGTTTCAGATTCAGATTCCTTTATTGTCACTTATTTCAGTACTTTACAGCAAGAAGAGTGAACATCTATTTATTGTGGTCCCTCGACTATAGCAGCTTCCAATAATAAAAAAATAAAATACAATAATTTTAGAATAAAATAAGATGACTAAAATAAAGATTACTATATACAGGTCTAAAAAGTGTGCACAGTGCAATACAATAAATTGAGCATAAAATAAAATAAGCCTGCTCTCGCTCTGTGTTCAGTATTATGACCCTCCTCTCTCTCTGTGTTCAGTATTATGACCCTCCTCTCTCTCTGTGTTCAGTATTATGACCCTCCTCTCTCTCTGTGTTCAGGGGACTACCTGGGCGGCGAGGCGTACTGGGCAGGGGGCCTCCACCTCTACACCCCCCTCCCCTTCCGGCCGGGCCGGGGGGGCTTCGGAGACCTCTTCAGGACCCACTTCTTCCTCAACGCCGGCAACCTCTGCAACCTCAACTACGGTGAGTTCTGATGACCCCTGACCCCGTACTGACCCTGATGACCCTGTACTGACCTTGATGACCCTGTACTGACCCGTACTGACCCTGATGACCCCGTACTGACCCTGATGACGCCGTACTGAACCTGATGACCCCGTACTGAACCCTGATGACCCCGTACTGAACCTGATGACCCCGTACTGACCCTGTGCTGACCCCGTACTGACCCTGTGCTGACCCCGTACTGAACCTGATGACCCCGTACTGACCCAGATGACCCCGTACTGACCCTGATGACCCCGTACTGAACCTGGTGACCCCGTACTGACACCGTACTGACCCTGATGACCCCGCACTGAACCTGATGACCCCGTACTGACCCTGATGACCCCGCACTGAACCTGATGACCCCGTACTGACCCTGATGACCCCGTACTGACCCTGATGACCCCGTACTGAACCCGATGACCCCGTACTGGACACCACTGAACAACACAACGGACGGGAGCAATTAATGTCCCTGGTGTCCGGAGAATAACTCCCCTTCCTTCAAATATTCCCTTCCGATATTTGAATTCAGTCATATTTAGCAAATTATGTCGTAAAAAAAGGAGAAACTCTGGCTCCAGATGCAAAGATATAATTTATATTTGAATACTATAATAATTATTATATTTTAATAATATAATAATCGATTTTAATAATATAATTACATGTTTGCATCTGGAGCCAGAGTCTGCGGTTTCGCCTTTTTTATTTATTTGTATCCACTTTTTCTCCCCATTTTCTATTTTTCTCTCATCCCAATTTCGTATTTCCAATTCCTCCCTCCCCTGTCTTGAACGTTGCTAGACTATGCCTCCCACTGGTCGGCTGTAGTGAGGATAGAAGCCTTGCATCACGTGTCCCCTCCGGTACACGAGGAGGCAGCCTGTCGCATCTTTTCGCCGCAGCAGCTCGAACTCTCAGTGGCGAGGAGTAACGCGTGGGAGGCTCACGCTGCCCCCGATACTTCCTGTTTCCGCCGCACCGGCGTCACCCAACCGACCTGTAGGAGTCGCTGTCCACAACGTCCAATCCCCACCCACCGCCTTTCCCACCCTCTAACACTGCCAATTGTGTTAGTATGATGGCCGGCCAAGCCGGTAGCAACGGCGAGAGCTGGGCTCGATACCAGCATCTCCTGCGTTAGTGGCGAGCGCCTTGCCCACTGCGCCACTCAGCCGCCCGGTTTTTTGCCTTTTTTGATCCTGTGACCAGCATTCACACTTCCCACGGTGCCTCTCTCAGCCTCAATAATCCTGTTTCCTGCCCAGGGCCTGGTTTCAACACATCTTATCAGACATTGGGGGAGGATTTTTGTTCCAGATTTGAATTCAATAGTCACTGGGAACTATTCGAATACTATCGACAATGCAATAGTCTCAGGTTACATGGCTCAGAAGTAAAATGTGGAATCCGGAGTTTTTTTTTCCTCATGCATTTTCATTGACTCCAATCCAATGGGTGCAATACCATCCAAGAGACGATAGGGGGCGGTATTTGCCCTTTTCGAGATCAGAGCCAGTCCCAATGATAACGTGAGGCTGGATGGATGAAAAATGAATGGATATCGCTAATAAAAGAAATAACGAGAAAACTCTAGATTTCTCGTCGTTGGCACCCAATGTGTTAATAGCGAACGTGACATAATCAAGCAAGCTAGCTGGCTGCTGTCATGGCTACCAGCTAGATATCTGCGAGTCGCAGCAGGCTAACGTTATTTCCAGGAACAAAAGCGTTCATTCAGAAAGTTACATCGTTGTGACTGTTAGAATATTAGAAACTTGATGCCTATCCCTCATCTCTGTATGTCTCTCCTCCCTGTATGTGCCTGCAGGCGAGGGTCCGCGGGCCCACCTCCAGAAGCTGGCGGAGTGCATCCGCTGGTCGTACGGGGCGGGCATCGTGCTGCGTCTGGGGAACATCGCCCGGCTGGAACTCAACTACTGCGTTCCCATGGGAGTCCAGAGCGGAGACAGGTGAGGAGAGGAGAGGAGGAGAGAGACTGGAGAGAGGAGACGGAGAGGAGTGGAGAGGAGAGGAGAGGAGGAGAGGAGAGGAGACAGGGTGGAGACGGGTACAGAGTCCAGAGCGGAGAGAGGTGAGGAGAGAGGAGACAGAGTGGAGAGAGGAGACAGGAGAGCGGAGAGAGGAGAGGAGACAGAGAGGAGACAGGAGTGGAGAGGAGAGGAGGAGAGGAGAGGAGACAGGGTGGAGACGGGTACAGAGTCCAGAGCGGAGAGAGGTGAGGAGAGAGGGGACAGGAGAGGGGAGAGAGGAGACAGGAGAGGGGAGAGAGGAGAGGAGACAGAGAGGAGACAGGAGAGGAGACAGGAGAGGAGACAGGAGAGGAGAGGAGAGGAGAGGAGAGGAGAGGAGAGGAGAGGAGAGGAGAGGAGAGGAGAGGAGAGGAGAGGAGACAGGGTGGAGACGGGTACAGAGTCCAGAGCGGAGAGAGGTGAGGAGAGAGGAGACAGAGTGGAGAGAGGAGACAGGAGAGGGGAGAGAGGAGAGGAGACAGAGAGGAGACAGGAGAGGAGAGAGGAGAGGAGACAGGAGAGGAGACAGGAGAGGGGAGAGAGGAGAGGAGACAGAGGAGTGGAGAGGAGAGGAGAGAGGTGAGGAGACAGAGAGGAGAGAGGAGTGGAGTGGAGAGGAGAGAGGTGAGGAGACAGAGAGGAGAGAGGAGTGGAGAGGAGAGAGGAGAGAGAGGAGAGGAGACAGAGGAGAGAGAGAGGAGAGGAGAGGAGAGTAGAGAGGAGAGAGAGAGGAGAGGAGAGGAGAGTAGAGAGGAGAGGAGTGGAGAGGAGACAGAGGAGAGGAGAGGAGACGAGTTTATTTACAGTAAATTTATTTAAAATAGCTGTTATTTATTTCCATATTATTATAATTTTTCAAACCTACAGGGAGCCACTGCAGAGTGGCTGAAGAGCCGCGGGTTGAGAAACTCTGACGTTACAGCTCAATTCACGCTTTGCCCCATTGTTGCTTTTTGTAATGTTCTGTCTCTACATTATTTAACTTTTCATTTGCTGTCGCCAATGAAAACCAGCTCACTAAGCTCAGACTGTTGTTCTATGGTATTTGAGATATCGCTTATCTGGCCCGGCATGCTTGTTGGAGCAATTTATATGCGTTTCTGCATTATTTTCCATCTGGATGTCATTCCGCCTGCCATGTTGGACAAGGATTTATTTTTTTAAACAGAGCGTGAAAATATCAGTTTTGAAAAATATCCATTTACGTGTCGTCAAGGCCTAAAGGCCTCTGCATGCTACAGCAAATTCAAAGCAACTTCAACACAACATCGGCGCGATTTCAGCACGCTTGTTGCAGAGAGTCTTGTAGACTGTGTTGCGAGGGCGTTGCGTACCAGTGTCCAAAATCTAATCTAAAGACCCGTTGCGTTGGTATTGCGTAGCAGTGATTGGTTGGTAGTGAATGGGGGCGGGGCTGTCTGTCACTTCTAGTGTTCCTGGCTCGAGACCAAAAGAGAACTTTCTGACAGGAGCTCGAGACCAAAAGAAAACTTTCTGACAGGAGCTCGAGACCAAAAGAAAACTTTCTGACAGGAGCTCGATAGCTAGTGTATTGTTTCATTACACTTGTTTAATTGTTTGTTTAAAATGAATCAAATGCAGGAACGTATTGCAGAGGAGGTCCGAAAGTACCAACATTTATATAATAGCTGGTCTAAAGACTACAAGGATGGCATTATGACGATGAATTCGTGGAAGGAGATTGGGGAAACAATGGGGATGGACTGGGTTGATGTGGCGATATAACTATATTACACTATATACAAGAACACAAGCGAAAACAAACATAAACAGGGCTATTATTATACTAACGATGTATGGTTGAGAAGGGAAATCCGTTTGTAATTGCTAGAGTGCGCACCTTCGGCTGCCCAAAGTATTCAGGCGGGCTGGGCGCGCTCGAGCCGCACATCCGGGGTACATTTTGTTGCATCATAGGCTGCGCGTTGATTTTGCAGAAGCATAAAGGTAATGTGTCTGCAACACCGTTGCTTTGTCGATGTTGTGTTGAAGTTGCTTTGAATTTGCTGTAGCATGCAGAGGCCTTAAGACTATTGAACCTCTATACTACGGGGAGTTTGGGACAACTGTGTGTCCTTGACGTAGTCTCTTACTTCCTGCCTCTCCCCCCCCCCTCTCTCTCTCTCTCCTCACACACAGGATATGTGACGGCGTCCAATTCGGAGCAGGAATCCGCTTCCTGTGATGTCATCACCCAGCCGCCCAATGGCACAGCAGTAGAGAGACCACCGTGTGAGAGGGAGAGAGAGAGTCACTTGTGATCTGTTGTAGAGTGTAACACTATAGACATAATCCATCAGAATGCATTGTCATGGAGAAGTGTCCCCCCCCCCCCCTCCCTCCCTCCACACTCCTCTTTTTTTTATATTTACTGATGATGTCACTGTTTGCTGTGGTCGTAATGAGTTATTTATGTTTCTGGCCAATCAACGAGATTAGTGCAAATCCCCACTATCTCTCTATTTTTTTCTCTCTCTATTCCCTCTTTCTCTCTCTCTATTCCCTGTCTCTCTTTCTCTCTCTATTCCCTCTCTCTCTCTCTCTATTCCCTTCTTCTTTCTCTCTGTCCCTCTCGTCTCTCTCTCTCTCTCTCTCTCTCTCTCTCTCTCTCTCTCTCTCTCTCTCTCTCTCTCTCCTCCCCCGCCTCCCAGGAATGTTTCTTATCTAGGGGCATGACTTGTTAATGTTGAGATTTAACCCTTCACAAACCACTTTGTGACCATTCATTCGACCTGTACTGAGTAACTGACTGGATGCAATATAGCCGGAAAGAGACGAGTCGTTTGAATCCAGCACTTTGAAGAAACGAGAACGGAACAGAAGGGAATTCACTCTGTGTGACGGAAGGGAAGGAAACAAGTCGGATGTTTGACCTCTTCCTCCTCCCCCTCCTCCTCCTCCTCCTCCCCCTCCTCCTCCGTCTCCTCGAACGCAGCGGCCCCAGAGAACGCAGGAGCCGGGGGCCCCTTGAGCAAGGTGCTCTTACTGTCAGTCCTTTTTGAAAACGTTGTTAAAAACTGTTCTATTCTGCACTCAAATAAATCCTTCTGTTCCCCTGTTGTTCTGGTTCTGTCTGGTTCTGTCGGGAGGATGTCGTTATTTTATAAAACATATATTTGTATAAAAATCGTATTAACAGATTGCAGAATGGGTACAATACAGTACGGCTCAATACACACAATTGTTAAGGAGAGCAGACCAGAGAAAGACTTTCGTCTTGTTTACATCAGGGTCCCCCCTTTTCAATTCATAATGACATTTATGACATACATGACATACAGATATAATCATCTAATCTAATCATGACATTTATGACATACAGATATACAGTACTGTTACATTTGTTACATACAAGATATGCAAATATACAGTACTGTTAAACAGATCCTAACCGTAAATATATACATACGAGGGGGAGGGAACTGTACATTAGGAGGGGGTGGGAAGGGGGGTTTGGACAATTACGGGGGCCAGTTTCGAATTGCAGCCTCCCGTAGGTGCTCTTTTAGAGTGGTTTTGAAGGTGGGTAGTGATTCACATTCCTTTACAGCTTTGGGTAGGGCGTTCCACATTGATGTGGCATAATTGCAAAACGTGTTTAGTCCCTTGTTTGAGCCGAATCTGGGTTTAACATGATTTGTGGAGCTCCCTCTGGTGTTGTGGTCGCGGTATTCACTGACCTTTGGGAAGTATTTTGACATGTACATGGGTATCTTAGTCGTGTAGTGTATCTTGTAGACCAGGCCCATTGCAAGTTGCTGTACTCTGTCGTCTACTCTAAGCCATCCTAGGTAGTCAAAGTGGGCAGGGGTTAGGTGGGTTCTAGGAGTAAGGTCAAGCAGTAGTCTGACCAGTTTGTTTTGTGATGTTTGTAGTCTTGTTTTTAGCGCCTTTGAGGTGCTTTGGTACCATGAGGTGCAAGCATAGTCGTAGTACCCTTGAATGAGTGCTCCTGCCAGAGTCTTCAGGGTATTCTTGTTTACCAGAGAGGAGATCCGGTACAAGAATCGAGTTTGTTGGTTGACTTTTTTTTATTACATTGGATGCCATTTTGTCACATGAAAGATTTGCCTCTAGGATGGACCCTAGGTATGTAATTTCATCTTTCCTTGTGACAATATCGTCACCCACTGTAACTGAGAAGCCGTTGGCCTTGCTGAGTTTGTTATTTGAGCCGAAGAGAATGGACTCTGTTTTACCCAGGTGTAATGATAGTTTGTTATCAGCGAGCCAGGTGCAGATTCTGCCGAGTTCTGAGCTGAGGGTTTTTTCAACCTGTAACTTGTTCTTGTCGGAGACCAGCAGGGCTGAGTCGTCCGCGACTAAGGATTTGGATGGTCGACTATGATTGGCCAAAATTTGCCGTTAGTCGATTATTGGTCGACTAAAAAAAATAGTATAATATTAAAAAAATATAAAAATGTATCATTCCATTTGGGCTGTGGGGGGTGCTTAATGTCTGAAGGAGTCGACTGAAGGCTTCTTGTCCTCTGCAAAAGCATGCAATTGGTCCACTGATGGATACATCTTGATATTTATCTAGTCTAGTGTGTTCATTAGATGGGTGAAATCCTCTTTCAGTGCCTCTGTGCCGCGTTATTTTTTTCCCTAGCCGCATTTCTGGCAGACGCTCTGATTGGCCACTGACTGACGCTCTCTGATTGGCCACTGACATGTTTTCCCAATCGCGTGACGAGCTGTGTCTTTGCCCATTTCCGCGTCGAACAGCCTGCAAACTACCTGGCTATCGCCATGCTCTAAGACAAACTCTAACCGTAACCAACTTCGAAAGAGTGCCTAAGCTTAACCAGTGTAGAAACAGGCGTTGGCCAATCAGAGAGCGTCTTGCCAGAAATGCGACTAGGAAAGAAAATAACGCCTCTATGCCTGTTTTCGTAGGCAGTTAGCTTCTGGTATGCGTGCCATTAGCGTTAGCCACGCTTCTAGGCCTCTTTTCTTTTGGAAAGAATGATACAAATATATATATATATATTATTATTATTATTATTTTTTTTATATTCGACTAAGAGGTTGGCTAGTCGACTACGGCTCCTTTTGACCGATTAGTCGACTAATCGACTAATAGGGGTCAGCCCTACCGCGAACAGGAACAAGTTGCAGTCACAAGCTGATGACATGTCATTTGCATAAATTAGGAACAGTAGCGGTCCTAGTATGCTTCCTTGTGGAACACCACAGCTCACTGATAGACTATCAAAACCAATTGCTTTTAGCTTGTCAATCAGAATGGAGTGATTGACAGTGTCGAAGGCCTTATTTTGTAGGTCCAGCATGACCATGCCGCAGTATTTGCCCCGCGTCCACCTCTTGTTTGATGTGGTTGTTCAAATAGAGAAGGCATGTGTCAGTGGGATGTTCTGAAGCCAGATTGGAATTCGTAGATTAGATTTTTTTCCCGCTAGGTGCTTTTCGACCTGTTCGTAGAATTTTTTTTCCATGACTTTCGAAATGGAGGTAAGAATAGAAACAGGGCGGTAGTTGCCTGGGTCATTTGCTGCCTTTTTTGTGCAGGGGGGTCACTCTCGCGAGTGGAGGATATTGGGATATTGGGGACATACTGTGTTATGCATTGTCGATGGGGACATGGAGTTTTTTTTTTCTTGTTTTGTTTGTTTTCAGGTGTTTCCATAATCTCACCACGTTATGGTTGGGTTGTCATTGAAGTATTTGAAATATTGGGTTGTTGTGTTTATGCTGTTATCTGTGTTATGAAACGAGAATGTTTATTTTTGGAGGGGGGGTATGTAAGCTATTTAATGTGTTCTGTTATTATTGAATCTGTTAATTAAAATGTTCAATCAATCAATCAAACGTGATTAGGTGGAGTGGCGCCCTCTTGTGGTTTGTTTTGGGGAAGAGTGGGGTGCGCGCGCCTGTCCGAGGCCCGTGTGGTTGAAGAGGAGAGGAATAAAGAAAACCCGTTGTGTTGATGATCAGCTATCAAGTCTCCCGTGGTTTTATTTGACTGTAGTGTAAAAGTATAAGCAGACTATTCCTCGGTTACAGGTGTAGTGCAAATATTTGTGTAATAAATAGATAAAATAAGGCGTAGTGTTAAAAGTGAATGTTAAAGGTGAGCGTTTGTTTAAAGTGAATGTGTGCGTGTGAATCTACAGTTAATAATAATAACAAACAAATAATATTTAAAAAATTAAAGCACCCACAATGCACTGCTCGCTCGGGACAGCTGTTGGGCGCGCAGCCGCAGAGCAGAGAGCAGCCACTTCCGGGTCGCTCTGAGCTATACGTGAGTTACATTATTATAATAAGCATGTCTACAACAACACAACGGAAAACCCTGCAGTTCTGAATGGAGACGAGGAGGAGGATGAGGTCGTGTTTAACAGCTTCCTGGCTCTTCACTCCCGAGCTCTGCAGTCCTCCAGAATCCCTGCCCTGTACTGGAAGAGTCTGTTCTACAAACTGACCACCGAGGTCTGAGAGGAGCTGAATGAATGAATGAATGAATGAATGAAAACTTTATTAACAGATTGCAGAATGGGTACAGTACAGTTACAGCTCATTACACACAATTGTTAAGGGGATGCAGACCAGAGAAAGACTTTCGTCTTGTTTACATCAGGGTCCCCCATTTTTCAATCATAACATATGGACATGCATGACATACAGATAGACAGTACTGCTACATCTATACATTTATGACATACCAGATTTGCAAATACAGTACTGTTTGTGATACGAAAAGAGTCCAGAAAAGAGAGTATATACATTTGACGTAGAAACTGTACATTGGAGGAGGTTGGGTAGGTGGGGGGGACTGTACATTGGAGGTGGTTGGGTAGGAGGGGTGGGGGGGGGGACACTGTACAACTGAACAAGCAAAACTGTACATTGGAATATTGACAAGACCATACTTGGTCATTTACTGTACATTGGGGGGGGTTGTGTTAGGACATTTACAGGGGCCAGTTTCGAATTGCAGTCTCCCGAGGACGTGTACAGTAGTATTGTAAAATTGTACAATGTTTGTTTAAAAGTAAAAGTCCAGGAAGATACTACTGTCACCCTGTGCACAGTGATGCATTATAATGTCGATGGCTGTTGGAATGAAGGACTTCCTGTCAGGGTCGAAATTAACGGGGGCTTGGGCTAAATGCCCTCGAAAATTGACCAAATGCCCCTCGATAATCAGTTAAGGGGGGCAAAAAAAGCCCCCGACAGTTTACTAATTATATATAATTAATATAATGCTCTACAGTGCGAGCATTTCTTCGTATTTGCCCCTAATAAAATGTGTGTGTCGGAACCGGAAAAATCAATTACTTGCAGTGTGCGAGACAGACGAGTGATTGTGAAGATTACAAAACAGCTCCGCTGTTAATAGTTCAGATTGAAACTGGACTGAAATTCAGTTTTTGGGTGGAATGTTTGTTCCAAGGAGGAGGGAGGCGGGGCCCGCTGCGTGTTACAGGGAGATGCTTCCAGGCACTTGAGAGGTGCTGCGAACACAGACAGAGCGCTCTGCTCTCATCAAGCATTACACTGCTATCTTAACGTTAGCAAGCTAAGCATCTGCATAGCGCGACCTGTGTAACGTTAAGTAACTTGTGTTCGGCGGGGAAAGACCGTTCCATTTGTAACACAACTCCAATTTGTAACATCCAAATCCGATCCCGATGCGCATTTCCTTCATTCCACAGCGCTGAGCGCGCAACGTATTTCATTGATCGATCTGGCCAGAGCCTATACTCACAAACGTTGCGTGTGTGGGGTTTTTCATCAATTTGAAACAAGCCTCTTGACTGTTGGAATTAGGGATGTTAAAAATCTAATAATATTATTCAATATTAGACATTCATTGATCCAGAGGCAACCGGTTATTCGTCTGCTATTTGTAGATATATCAAGACAACAACACAACTTGCCCTCAGGGACAATAATATTTAATCTATTTAGATAAGAGTATGTATGTATTATTTACAGATAATTGAAGGTACCTCAAAACATGAAACCAAGCCATGATGTCACACATCGTGTGTGTGTGTGTTACTTGAACAATTGTCACTGTGCTCCTAAATTTCTGTGTGCTCCTAAATTTGTATTTAGATTTTATTTATTAACATTTTATTTAGGAGCACATGTGCTCCTTGGGAAAAAGGTTAGCGTAGAGCCCTATATATGGAGACATTAACATTACGTTATCAAACATAGGGACGAAGACTGTAAAAAAAAGTGTCAACAATGTTTTATAATCTTTATGTTAATTTTCATTATAAAAATGTTGTGCCCCCGAAATACAAAAAAAAGCCCCCGAAAATCAATTAAGGGGGGCAAAAAAAGCCCTTGAAAAAAAATGTTAATTTCTAACCCTGCTTCCTGTGCCGTTCATTGCTACATCTTGGGAGTCTTATCTTAGTCTAGCACTGAACGTGCTCCTTCTGTCAGCAAAGTATGTGTATATAGTGAGTGGGAGTTTTTTTTTTTTTTTTATAATAATATAATTATAATTATTATATTTATGTTCATGGTATCTGTTGCAGATATATGATGCTGGGGAGGTGTTTGGCATCATGCAGGAGCAACGAGATGAAGAGCAGGAGGAGACGGAAAGAACCAAACCTGTGGTTGAAATCACTTGCAAAGTGGTCGTAACTCGGGAGAGTGGGCTGCAAGTTGCTGACGTGACCAGGTGAGGGCGCCAGATCACTCCATAAGATTTCCTCTGGCCTTTGCACACAGATTCCTTCAAGTTCTGTTTTATTTGTCACGTAATAAATTACATTACAGTGAAATGCTTGGTTCTGTATGAGCCCCTGAGAATGTGCACCATACAGTAAAAAAGCAATTAAAGGAGGAATAAGTCCCAACACTATACAATATGCAATATACAAACTAAAGTACAACCTAAGTACAATGAAGTAAAAATGCAGACAATGAGGTACAAAAACCTAGATTTTTTTAAAGGCAAAATGCTAAATGAAGTATGGATGTAGTGCAAACCTCTTTTATAAATAGATAAATATGATGTAGTTCTAAAGTGAGTGTTAAAGTGAGTTCATGTGTCGACCAGACCAGCCTATGGCTTCTGTCGCCCTGAGGAACCACAAGTTGATCTGAGCATTTACATACATTTACAATCACATTTACATTCACAATCACATTCACATTCCCAAACAACTGCCTCTTTGAACTGCTGCGGTCAGGCAAGCGATACCGGAGAGAGACTCAGAAGGAGCTTCTATCCCCAGGCCATCAGGATGCTCAATGACAATGACACTATTAACCCATCATCTACACTCGCAGCACACACATCCACATGTACACACTCACTTTAAATAAACACTCACCTTAACACCCACTCTATCACTTTAAACACTTTAACCCCCCTCCCCAGGGGTGCAGTCGTAATATGGGCGGAGGCCAAACGGTATCCTATTATTATGCAAAGTCTAGGCACTTATCATCACCTAGACTTTGCATAATAATAGAATGCGCGCACTTCGAAGCCCAAATGCCGTTTGACCGCGGTTGCCCAGCACTGCACCACTGCCCCTCCCTATGCTTGCACCTTTTATACTTTTTATCTATTTTATCTAGCACACTCAGGAGCTCATACAGAAAAAAGGGAATTTCATGGGGAAATATTCTGTATTTTACTATGACAACTATTAAAGAAACTTGAAACTCACATTCACATTTACATTACATCTACATTTACTCATTTAGCTTTTATCCACAGCGACTTACGGGTTCTGTACAACAGGTCAGCAGGAAGGTTCTGTACGACAAGTTAGCGGGAAGGAAGGGTACAACTCTATTAGCTGAGTAGCAATGTTCACCAAACCGTGCTGAACCCTGGGTGCTGCAGTGATGAGTGCAGAGTAGTAGAGACATGTTGGTATAGTAGGAAAGAGTGCATGATAGTATAAGACGGTAAGAAGGTTAGTGGAATTTTTACTACAGTACAGGGTTGGGCACTTTGTGTTCATGACACGAAAATAAAATAATCAATCAATATATATATATATCTTCTACCTCATTTTTGCATTTCGTTTTGCACATTTTAGTTTTGTATTTTGTATAGTGTTAATATTCTTTCACTTTTTTTTACTTTTTACTGTATGAAGCACAATCTTAGGAGGGTCATACAGAACCAGGCATTTCACTATAATGTACCCCCCATTTTTTACTGCCCCCCCCCCCCCCCCACTCCTGCTGATCTTCACTCGTACAATAACAATATTACCGTCTCCCTGCTGCCAGAGACGCTGGCATTCACTGCTGCCGCCGCAACATCCACCAAGGCCCCCGCCTAAATCGAAACCGGACTCTCCACCTCCCAGACGGCTCAAACATCCCCTCTTTTTGGACTACCTCTCGCCCCCCTGTCGTCACCCCCACCCACCACACCGCTAACCTCCGCTCCTTCCTCCCTGCTCCCCCATCCATCTCCCTTGCACTCCTTAAAGGAAAACTCCAACATTTTGGGAAATTAGCTTATTTGCCATCTACCCTGGAGTTAGACAAGAAGATACATACCTTTTTCTTCTCTGTGTATGCAGTAGGAGTAGGAAGACATTGGGAACTAGGCTAATGGAGGGACCTACTTCCAGTGACTGACACTAAGCTAGGCTAACGGTGCGTGTCTTCCTACTCCTACTGCATGCACAGAGAAGAAAAAGGGTATGTATCTTCTTGCCTAACTCCAGGGTAGATGGCAAATAAGCTAATTTCCCAAAATGTTGGAGTTTTCCTTTACACTCGCTCCCTCTCAAACAAATCACCCCTGATCTCCGATTTACTACTGGACAACAACCTTGACCTACTCCTCCTCACTGAAACCTGGCAACAGCCCTTGGACTTCTACTCCCTCAACCAAGCTACCCCCCCAAACTACTGAACCTAAACCTCCCTCCCATGTTATCCTTTGAATACCTCGCCTTCTCCCTCCCCAACTCTATCACTCAACTCTACTCCTTTACCGCCCTCCAAAGCCTCACCCCTCGTTTCTAACTGAACTTTCTGATCTCCTGACCATAGCCTCCACTCTCTCCACCCGCCTCCTACTTACCGGCGACCTCAACATCCATGTTGACCAACCTAACTCAAACCTCACACCTGACTTCCTCTCCCTCCTTGACTGTTTTAGCCTCTCCCAGCACATCAACTTTCCCACCCACAACAAAGGCCACACACTCGACCTTGTCTGCTCTACTGCCTCCCTACTCATATCCAATCCTCACCCTATCCCATTCCCACTCTCTGACCACTACTGCATCCTCTTCTCTGCTCCCCTTCCCCCACCCCACCACTCCAATAAACGCACCATCTCTTTCCATAACATAAAATCCATCGACCCTCTCACCCTGTCCCAGTCCATATCCTCTGCCTTTCCCCTTGACTCTAACCCCGACGACTATGCCCTCCTGCTCAACTCAGAATGACCGTACTGTGTTGCAGTGTGTTTGTGGTGGAGCACTTTAATGAATGACAGTACTGTGTTGCAGTGTGTTTGTGGTGGAGCACTTTAATGACAGTATGTGTTGCAGTGTGTTTGTGGTGGAGCACTTTAATGACAGTGATGTGTTGCAGTGTGTTCATGGTGGAGCACTTTAATGACAGTACTGTGTTGCAGTGTGTTTGTGGTGGAGCACTTTAATGGCAGTACTGTGTTGCAGTGTGTTTGTGGTGGAGCACTTTAATGACAGTATGTGTTGCAGTGTGTTTGTGGTGGAGCACTTTAATGACAGTAATGTGTTGCAGTGTGTTTGTGATGGAGCACTTTAATGACAGTATGTGTTGCAGTGTGTTTGTGGTGGAGCACTTTAATGACAGTATGTGTTGCAGTGTGTTTGTGGTGGAGCACTTTAATGACAGTATGTGTTGCAGTGTGTTTGTGGTGGAGCACTTTAATGACAGTGATGTGTTGCAGTGTGTTTGTGGTGGAGCACTTTAATGGCAGTACTGTGTTGCAGTGTGTTTGTGGTGGAGCACTTTAACACTTTGAGTGCCACTCACGAGATTTCTCGGGTTTTTAATAGTGACGTAGAATGCCACTCATGAGATTTCTCGTTTTTTTTTTTTTTTTTTTTAGCGATCTGAAAAATTATTGCATCACCCGAGCCTACCCGAGTATAGCCGAGGGGCGCCGGCGATCACTGTGGAAAAAAGCGCCCCCTGTCGTCTCCCAGATGACATAAGTGATTTTGGAATGGACTCAATGAAAATGAATGGGGAAAAAATCCGGTACTCCACATTTTCCAGTTCACTGATCCAGCCGGGGTTACCACAGTTCATTCTGGAACCTCAGATCCCCGTTGATCATGGAGATCTACAGTATCGCGTTGGATCCATACACACGTATCGATTTTTTCGAATGGTGATCAGGAATTGGAATATACCAGTTGGATACCATCTGATGTCAGGTAAGGACTCTATGTTATCAGTGTTAGGATAATCAGAGTAAGTTTGATGAAGTTATAAGCTGTTTTGTGAAATGTCCTCTTTCGGTTTCACTGTAAGTCCGTGAGGAAATCAACGGAGCGATTATCAGTGCGCGGCCGTAATGTGCTTGCGTGTACGTATAATATTGATCATCTAGCGTTTATTTGAAAACTATTCATAAAAAGGCAGACGAATATCAACGTTGTGGAATATTCCACTAAAAGACGATTTTCATAGAATGCTCCAGAATGAGCTGTTTTTTATATCAAAACGGGGGCTTTTCTAACTGCTCTGAAACGGAAACGACGCGATAAAAAAACAATCTGCCTTCACAGCACTGACTGGAAAATAGTCTTTGATAATGCGATGGGCAGATTAGACACATAGCCATAATTTAAAACATAGATTAGGCGATATTAACGTTAACATTGGCGCCGATGGTGGCATTCAGCCGGTAAAACAGAAAACCAGGCGTGGCGCTCAAAGTGTTAATGACAGTATGTGTTGCAGTGTGTTTGTGGTGGAGCACTTTAATAACAGTACTGTGTTGCAGTGTGTTTGTGGTGGAGCACTTTAATGACAGTAGTGTGTTTGTGGTGGAGCACTTTAATGACGGTATGTGTTGCAGTGTGTTTGTGGTGGAGCACTTTAATGACAGTGATGTGTTGCAGTGTGTTTGTGGTGGAGCACTTTAATGACTACTGTGTTGCAGTGTGTTTGTGGTGGAGCACTTTAATGACAGTATGTGTTGCAGTGTGTTTGTGGTGGAGCACTTTAATGACAGTACTGTGTTGCAGTGTGTTTGTGGTGGAGCACTTTAATGACTATGTGTTGCAGTGTGTTTGTGGTGGAGCACTTTAATAACAGTACTGTGTTGCAGTGTGTTTGTGGTGGAGCACTTTAATGACAGTACTGTGTTGCAGTGTGTTCGTGGTGGAGCACTTTAATGACGGTATGTGTTGCAGTGTGTTTGTGGTGGAGCACTTTAATGACGGTATGTGTTGCAGTGTGTTTGTGGTGGAGCACTTTAATGACAGTACTGTGTTGCAGTGTGTTTGTGGTGGAGCACTTTAATGACAGTGATGTGTTGCAGTGTGTTTGTGGTGGAGCACTTTAATGACAGTACTGTGTTGCAGTGTGTTTGTGGTGGAGCACTTTAATGACAGTACTGTGTTGCAGTGTGTTTGTGGTGGAGCACTTTAATGACAGTATGTGTTGCAGTGTGTTTGTGGTGGAGCACTTTAATAACAGTACTGTGTTGCAGTGTGTTTGTAGTGGAGCACTTTAATGACAGTACTGTGTTGCAGTGTGTTTGTGGTGGAGCACTTTAATAACGGTATGTGTTGCAGTGTGTTTGTGGTGGAGCACTTTAATGACAGTATGTGTTGCAGTGTGTTTGTGGTGGAGCACTTTAATGACTACTGTGTTGGGTTAGGGTTTAATGAATAAAGTGATGTGTTGCAGTGTGTTCCTGGTCGACCACGCCTGGACGTACCGCGTGGAGCATGCGCGGCAGCAGCTAGAGACGACGCCGGGTCTGCTGCCCAGGATGGCTGCTCTCATGGGGCTGGACTTCCACGGCGAGGCCCCCGACCCGGACACTGTGGAGCTGGTGCTGGAGCACATGTGGAGATACAACCAGACGTACCAGCTGTCTGAGGGGGTGAGAGAGGGAGGGGGGAGAGGGAGGGGGGGAGAGGGAAGAGGGAGAGGAAGGGAGAGAGAGAGGGAGGGGGAGGGGGGAGAGGGGGTGAGAGAGAGAGGGAGGGGGAGGAGGGAGAGTGGTTTGTCCACTAATGTCTATTATTGAGGACCAAGTACGTGCCCTCAATAGTAAAGGCTAGCATACCTGCACCACAATATAATTTGTTAATGATTAACCCACTCACCCCCCACAGAGAGGTGTTAAGAGGCATTGAGTTTCAAAAACACAAATTATTCAAGAACATGCTTGTCAGAGGATGCTTTATTAATCCAGAAATTGCAAAGAATTTCTAGTACACTTGATATATAATACGATGAACTGCGGGCACTTACTTTTATAACATTGACTTCTAACAATCTGAATCTTACAGGATTAATAAATGAAAATGAAATAATTATTCAAGTTAATTAACGTTCACTTTCAACGAGTGTCTAAATGGACAGTCTCCTAAATCTCCCAGCCTTTTGTACATGTAGTATCGTGAGGCTGGACGAGGCGGTGATAACAAGGTTGTTTCTGGGGGGAATGCATTTTCATGAACACCGTGTCATGATTGGTCCGTTCGGAGGCAGCTTCCAGGGGAGGGACATTCTAGGGCTGGGCGATATAACGATAACGATAAATATCGCGATATATTTTAATAATCGATATCGAATATCGAAATAAAAAAAATCGTTTTTTTTTTTTTTTTTTTTTTTTTTTTTAATATATATATATATATTTTTTTGTGACCTGCAACAGGGCAGTGGACAGACTTATCTTTCTTGCCTGCAACTTAAAGTAATGGCTTTGCTTGTCCAAATGACAATACTGACCAAATTGAGATTTATTTTTCTCTTGTCCATTTATTTTGTTTGCTTTCTAATTTAAAATACATTTTGAAACCGTCTGTACACAGTAGGCTATGTGTGCTAGCAGAACTAGACTCCAGTCACGAGTCACAGTGCACATGTGCGGTGGTTTGTCCACCAAAAAAGCACCAAAAGATAGAAAATAAACTAACAGAGCCAGAACTGTTCAACTCCTCTCGAGCCACAGCCAGCAGAGAAGCCGGTTTACTTTAGCTTTTAAACCAGCTGCAGCCTGAGAACTGGAGTGTGAGGGGATGTAACACTAAAGATGGCGGCAACGACAAAGAATTGCTGCAAAATAAACATACATCTGTTGTTAAAAAAAAAAAAAAAAAAATAATAATACTTATAACAATTCGATAATTATCGAGAAATAAAATAAAATTATCATATCGTTATCGCGATATGATTTTTTTCCATATCGCCCAGCCCTAGGACATTCTACCTGATTCACACTTTCGGCCGTAGTGCTTTACCAGGCTTTATCTCACGAGATAAAGCTGGGAACAAGGTTAGATCAACCCTACCCTAGTACATTCTCACCCCCCACCTCTTAAAATAAGATAATAATCCTTTAGTGATCTCCTTGGGGAAATTCCTCTCAATTCAATTCAAATCAAAGGGGCTTTATTGTCATGGGATTTACATTTCTAAAGCCAGTGTTAAAACAAACAAAACAATCAAACAACACAGCCTCCAGTGGAAGGAGACAGTGTCTCTCTCTCTTGGGGTGTGTCTCTCTCTCTGTCTCTGTCTCCCTCTCAATTCAATTCAAAGGCGCTTTATTGACATGGGGAAACATACGTTTCAGTGTTTCCCACAGTATTTTGTGAGACTGGTGGGTGAACCTCTGCCCCTCTAACTTTTTTTTTTAGTTTTAAAGTTAAATGCATCAATCTGGTGCACTTTGAGAGCAAAATAAAGAGGCTAGATCTATGATGAACTTTGTGCTCAAAACACAAAATCGACTGGACTAGAGCAGACATTTGAGTCATCAAAGAAATGAAGCAAAAGTGGTTACCTGTGTTGACATTTATTCAGTAGCGGCTGCTGGTTCTCTCCACTAGGGGCGCTATACCAAAACATTTTGCAAACATGTACAGTACCACGCAACCGACTCATGGCAAGACGTGAGCGATTCGACTCACGCTCACGGCAATGAATCGGCTCTTATGAACGAGTCGCTCAGCTGTTACTACAACAACACACAACCAGTCAAATAAAGTATAGTCTAATTCACAACTTGAAACACAATATATAAATAGAAAAGTTAGAAACAAAACTCGCTCCGTCTCCAAACACGCAGATCACTCCCTCTCTCCTTCTCTCTCTCACACACAGCGCGACGTGGAATCGATTCGTTACACAATCAGACCTATTATATACCAAGAATAACTTCAGTATGAGTACAGGGCTGTACACATATTTTGCATATTGTTAAACGAGCCAAGGCTAGCTATTAAACTATCGATATGAATCGAAAATCTGGGACCCTGATGTAAACAAGACAAACGTCTTTCTCTGGTCTGCATCCCCTTAACAATTGTGTGTATTGAGCCGTACTGTATTGTACCCATTCTGCAATCTGTTAATAAAGTTTTCATTCATTCATTCATTCAAACATAGACGATATTGAACAAGCCATAATCCACGTATTTTCAATCCAAAAGAAAGAGAGAGAGAGCGAGAGAGAGAGAGAGAGAGAGAGACCAGCGTTTCCGTTAGCCGGTAATTACCGGTATTTGACCGGCAAAATCTGTTGAAGTCCGACATATTTAATCTCTCCGGTCATAGTGTCCGGTGAAAATAGTTCCCTCTGGGCACAGTTTGATTATTTGAATTGTATTTGGATGGGCTGGAGTTGGTTGGCCTATGCGATGAACGAAACAATCATTGCGTTTGTTGTCGTTGCTTCGCCAAGCAGCCGGTCTGGTAATGACGACGCTGTGTCAGCGAGAGCTTGCTGCTGGATTTGCGGAAGGCATGCAGCTGCAGACCCACAGAACCCACCAGCTTTGCTGGCACAGTGCGGTCCCCAGACCTGGAAAGCTGCTCTGCGGGTCTGCAGCTGGATGCTTCTTGCAAACTAACTGCGGCCGGCTCGCGCTGACAACAGCTTTCATTGTTGGACCGGCTGCTTGGTGGAGCAACGATGAAACGAATGTAATGAATCGTTCGTCGCATGGGCTATTTAATTTTGGCCTGTTTTGGTACGGTTCGGGTGGTCAAGTTGTGCTTGGAGGGAGTTGTTTTCACCTGACATTATGACCAGCACCAAGTCGTTGGGAGGTGGAGATATACATCACGCAAACCCACGATAATGTTGCCGTCTCTCTCTGCCAAATTTCTCAGTTCTTCGCTTGATATAATTAATACAAATGTCCAATATAACGGAATTCGTTAGCTCATAAAAATGTGATTATAACAGACTGCTGTTTAGTGTCGGACCGACTGCCCACATACGCGGTCTATTTTATTTCAAGTCAGCAGCAGCACGGAGTATCGAGGGACTTATTTTATTTGGAATATATTAATGACTGTATACGCAAAAGTAGCCTAGTTTTAAGTAATAATATTATAAATCTACATGCCTTGAGGATGACATTCTTTATATAGCCTGCCTATCAATTGTTTTAAAGCTCAATAAACTATGACCGGAATTAATCTCATTTGTCCGGTAGATTGAAATCTTGCAGGTCACGGAGACCGGCAACAATTTTTTCTAACGGAAACCCTGAGAGAGACTCACTGTTTAGTTGACACGTCCAGGGCAGGAGGGCTTGCCTTGATAAAGTGTATAATCCACTGTTGATGTATTCCAGACCACTGTCCACTGTGTCCAGACTGCATCCGCCATATAGCTTGTTAGCCAAGTGTTAGCTTGTTAGCAGTTAGCACCACACAACACAAGTACTTCATTCCTTTGTCCATTTCCGCGTCGAACAGACTGCAAACTACCTGGCGTTCTATCGCCATGCTCTAAGACAAACTCTAACCTTAACCAACTTTGAAAGAGTGCCTAAGCTTAACAGTCTAAAGAACTTGCAGTCACGGCACACTCTAAGACAAACAGCTGCATCTCACAACAACACAACTATCTCTACCACCAACGGACCAACCTAGGAATAAGCTAGAATTGGAACATTAGAAATTGGATTCGGCCAATCAGAGATCGTCTCTGTGAAATTCTGCTACGGAAAAAAATACTGCCGTCGGCCAATCAGAGAGCGTCTCCGCGAAATGCGGCTACAGAAATTCTTGACGCTACTGGCTAGACCGCTTCAAATCGCGCCCGGATTCCAACATAATAGTCATATTTCAACGCACAACGCGTTACGCACTGATTGGCTGCGACGGATACAGCGATCAAACCGTGACGCGCACTCAGAGCGCTATCGTGTCTAGCCCGGGCCGAGAAATACAAAAAAATAATAAAAAAAAAAGAAAAGTGAGTCACTTCCTGTTCAAGAAAACGAGTATTTTTTTTTTTATATAATAACGTTATATTGTGCATTGGAAACACAAACATACTTAAAATGAGTAAATATTATTAATTTTAAACATGTTTATATTATTTATAGGGCTATAAAACTAAAAACTAAAAACTTATTTTTCTTGTTCTCTCATATAACCAGGGTAGGGCCTGAGGGGGGGCGGCGCCCGAGCGCCCCTAGTGGTAGAGCCGCCACTGCGTTTATTTCTTTAGAAAATAAAAAAATATACTGGATTACTATTACTGCGGCCCGCCACAGTCTAGTTAATTAACACAATGGGGACCAGCCACGAGTTAATACGTGTTTCGAATCCATGCGCTGTGGACCAGAGGCACGTATATAGCCGTGGCAAGTTGTTATTGTTTTATTCCATATTAATAACCGGATCAAGATCGCCGATCGACTCTGCAGATCTACCCGACTCTGTGGAATCTGCAACATGCAATACCGGCCAGATCCTCTTAGGGGTGCCATCGCTCCACTGCACAGTATCATTGTGGGCGAATGGATTTTTTTTTTACCCTCCAACAGAGTATCATATTACTCTAATCCCAAGCGAACATCATGAACCGTGTATCACGTTTCGAATCGCAGATCTCACCATGGAATAAGGGGATTTATCATCAACCAATGGACATATCGATCTACCAGATGCCGGTCGATAACGGGGAAATGCTGTAGGATATCCCACGGGCTGACGGTAAGACCTTATTCACCTAAATTACAGCTGGATTAGACATTGTTGTGAGACGCAAGCATTCGATCAGTGAATGTGGCTACTTCCACGGACACTCTATTGGTAATCAATAATAATAATCGACGTTCCCCGCTGCCCCCCTTTCATCCATAGATGCTATGGGATAGTCCAGTCCATAAGCAGTTTGTGTTATTTCATTAGCATATATACAACAGAAATGCCGTTGAATATAACGTGAGTAGCCGTTAGCTCTATAAGTAGCTTTCCAGAAAATATATGAGACAAAATCTGCGATAAAGCTTATATTCACGGCGCTATAAAATGACAACCTATTGATGGATTTTTTTTTTCTTTACGCCATTTTGAAGGGACTCTTTATGAACTCAAGTGACAATGAGAATGGACAGATAGCAATACTATAAAGTATAGATATAGTTCTACAAAGACACATCGGTTTGTCAACAAACCATGGTCCTCTAGCACCATATTAGACGGCGCCAAAGTGGAAAACACTGCGTTTACATTGCCAAAGCCAGTGTTAAAACAAACAACAAAACAATCGAACGGAGAAATCTGAAGAAATCAGTACAGTATGGAAGGAATTTCTTGAGAAGGTCTGGTCTCAGCTCAGCTCTGATCTCGGGTCTGTGTTCCCCTAACCCTAACCCTCAGTCTGCAGAAGGTCTGGTCTCAGCTCAGCTCTGATCTGATCTCAGGTCTGTGTTCTCCTCAGTCTGCAGAAGGTCTCAGCTCAGCTCTGATCTCAGGTCTGTGTTCTCAGTCTGCAGAAGGTCTCAGCTCAGCTCTGACCTCAGGTCTGTGTTCTCCTCAGTCTGCAGAAGGTCTGGTCTCAGCTCAGCTCTGATCTCAGGTCTGTGTTCCCCTCAGTCTGCAGAGCAGAAGGTCCCTGTCTGGTACATCATGGATGAGTTCGGCTCCCAGGTGCAGCACTCGGACCGGCCCAGCTGCGGCATGGCCCCCTTCTTCCACACAGAGAGCCAGCTGGCCTACACCGTGCTGTGGCCCCTAGGGGACCTGGAGGAGGGAGGTACAGTACACACACACACGCCAGGGTTAGAAATTAACATTTTTTTTCAAGGGCTTTTTTTGCCCCCCTTAATTGATTTTCGGGGGCTTTTTTTTGTATTTCGGGGGCACAACATTTTTATAATGAAAATTAACATAAAGATTATAAAACATTGTTGACACTTTTTTTTACAGTCTTCGTCCCTATGTTTGATAACGTAATGTTAATGTCTCCATATATAGGGCTCTACGCTAACCTTTTTCCCAAGGAGCACATGTGCTCCTAAATAAAATGTTAATAAATAAAATCTAAATACAAATTTAGGAGCACACAGAAATTTAGGAGCACAGTGACAATTGTTCAAGTAACACACACACACACGATGTGTGACATCATGGCTTGGTTTCATGTTTTGAGGTACCTTCAATTATCTGTAAATAATACATACATACTCTTATCTAAATAGATTAAATATTATTGTCCCTGAGGGCAAGTTGTGTTGTTGTCTTGATATATCTACAAATAGCAGACGAATAACCGGTTGCCTCTGGATCAATGAATGTCTAATATTGAATAATATTATTAGATTTTTAACATCCCTAATTCCAACAGTCAAGAGGCTTGTTTCAAATTGATGAAAAACCCCACACACGCAACGTTTGTGAGTATAGGCTCTGGCCAGATCGATCAATGAAATACGTTGCGCGCTCAGCGCTGTGGAATGAAGGAAATGCGCATCGGGATCGGATTTGGATGTTACAAATTGGAGTTGTGTTACAAATGGAACGGTCTTTCCCCGCCGAACACAAGTTACTTAACGTTACACAGGTCGCGCTATGCAGATGCTTAGCTTGCTAACGTTAAGATAGCAGTGTAATGCTTGATGAGAGCAGAGCGCTCTGTCTGTGTTCGCAGCACCTCTCAAGTGCCTGGAAGCATCTCCCTGTAACACGCAGCGGGCCCCGCCTCCCTCCTCCTTGGAACAAACATTCCACCCAAAAACTGAATTTCAGTCCAGTTTCAATCTGAACTATTAACAGCGGAGCTGTTTTGTAATCTTCACAATCACTCGTCTGTCTCGCACACTGCAAGTAATTGATTTTTCCGGTTCGCACACACACATTTTATTAGGGGCAAATACGAAGAAATGCTCGCACTGTAGAGCATATATATAATTATATATATAATTAGTAAACTGTCGGGGGCTTTTTTTGCCCCCCTTAACTGATTATCGAGGGCATTTGGTCAATTTTCGAGGGCATTTAGCCCCAAGCCCCCGTTAATTTCGAACCCTGACACACGCACACACACGCACACACACGCACACACAGACACGCACACACAGACACACACACACACACACACACACCAGGGTTCGAAATTAACGGGGGCTTGGGGCTAAATGCCCTCGAAAATTGACCAAATGCCCTCGATAATCAGTTAAGGGGGGCAAAAAAAGCCCCCGACAGTTTACTAATTATATATATAATTATATATATGCTCTACAGTGCGAGCATTTCTTCGTATTTGCCCCTAATAAAATGTGTGTGTGCGAACCGGAAAAATCAATTACTTGCAGTGTGCGAGACAGACGAGTGATTGTGAAGATTACAAAACAGCTCCGCTGTTAATAGTTCAGATTGAAACTGGACTGAAATTCAGTTTTTGGGTGGAATGTTTGTTCCAAGGAGGAGGGAGGCGGGGCCCGCTGCGTGTTACAGGGAGATGCTTCCAGGCACTTGAGAGGTGCTGCGAACACAGACAGAGCGCTCTGCTCTCATCAAGCATTACACTGCTATCTTAACGTTAGCAAGCTAAGCATCTGCATAGCGCGACCTGTGTAACGTTAAGTAACTTGTGTTCGGCGGGGAAAGACCGTTCCATTTGTAACACAACTCCAATTTGTAACATCCAAATCCGATCCCGATGCGCATTTCCTTCATTCCACAGCGCTGAGCGCGCAACGTATTTCATTGATCGATCTGGCCAGAGCCTATACTCACAAACGTTGCGTGTGTGGGGTTTTTCATCAATTTGAAACAAGCCTCTTGACTGTTGGAATTAGGGATGTTAAAAATCTAATAATATTATTCAATATTAGACATTCATTGATCCAGAGGCAACCGGTTATTCGTCTGCTATTTGTAGATATATCAAGACAACAACACAACTTGCCCTCAGGGACAATAATATTTAATCTATTTAGATAAGAGTATGTATGTATTATTTACAGATAATTGAAGGTACCTCAAAACATGAAACCAAGCCATGATGTCACACATCGTGTGTGTGTGTGTTACTTGAACAATTGTCACTGTGCTCCTAAATTTCTGTGTGCTCCTAAATTTGTATTTAGATTTTATTTATTAACATTTTATTTAGGAGCACATGTGCTCCTTGGGAAAAAGGTTAGCGTAGAGCCCTATATATGGAGACATTAACATTACGTTATCAAACATAGGGACGAAGACTGTAAAAAAAAGTGTCAACAATGTTTTATAATCTTTATGTTAATTTTCATTATAAAAATGTTGTGCCCCCGAAATACAAAAAAAAGCCCCCGAAAATCAATTAAGGGGGGCAAAAAAAGCCCTTGAAAAAAAATGTTAATTTCTAACCCTGACACACACACACACACACACACACACTTGGATATAATGTTGGCAGCACTAGTCTCAGGGGCCTTTCTCACTCACCTCAATCGGTTCCGTTCCATTCCGTTCTGGTCCGTTCCGAGATCTGATGCGAACTCCCCCCCCCCCCCCCCCCCCCTCTCCCCCCTCTAGTTTGTGTAATAATAATAATAACTTCGTTTTATATAGCGCCTTTCAACACACTCAGTCTTGGTGCGCTCTGGGTTTTGTTTGCGTTTTGAGCTTGTAAGCTTGCCGTAGGCGATGATGTCACGCTCGAAAATGTAAACAGGAAGCCGTTTAACACACGGTGGAGACTGGATGCGGATATAAAATAAACAAATAACCAATAAAATGAAGTTATATTTGAACCTCTGTTGTCAAGCCTTGTCAATATAACCCACCCCCTTTTCTCACGAATGGATGGTGTTGTAGAGTTCGCTTTTGAGCGTTTCCCAGGGCTAACGCTAAGCTAACGGCTAACGCTAGTTAGCTTAGCCTAGTACTAGTCTAGTATAGCCACTGTAGCACTTGTTTTTCAGCAAAGAACGTGCAATAAACAAAACGGATACATTCACTGTGTGTTCTGCCTCTCATTTGTTGATGAAACAAAACTAACATCAACACAATTGAACACCAAAAGCGGAGTTTAGTCTCATAGGCGCTGATTTTGTTAGCTTACATGCTAACGTGAATGGAATATGCCAGTATAATAGTATAGCATTGTGGCAAACGCTAAGCTAATGGCTAACGCTAGTTAGCTTAGCCTGTTCAGCAGCTAACATTATCCCATCGCTCGTGGCAATTATATTGCATGCCATTGATCTACTGGTCGACCACGGCCGACTGGTTGGGCACCACTGGTCTAATAGAAATAAATGCATTCGAACAATGTATAGACATAGCAATGGCAAACAAAATTGCCAGGCCTAATGCGAGCCAGGGAAGTGTTGCGCTTTGTGCTTTGTAACGTGGCTTCATGTTTTCATCCACTGAGCTGTGAGGCTCCACATGCGACGTTGTGTGTGTCACGCCCCCCGCTCCCACTAGTGCGCACCCGAGACCACCTATTTCACCGGCCCAGGTTCAGCGCCCCCGGGGACGAATCAGCGGGGGGCGGGGACGGGGGACAGCGTTCTCACTCAGACAGACGCACCCTTTTCTGATGCGAGCCGGTTCTGATTCGACCCCGAACAGTGAGTGAGAAAGGGCCCTCACATGAGAGAGACTGCTCTAGTGTAAGTCCTAGGTACTTGACACTAGTTGTCCCTGTGACTGACTACTGCTCCGTTACAGGCAGGGATGCGTTCTTCATGGGACGGGGTTGCACTCTGTGGACCCAAAGATTTGAGCAGAAGCGCGTGCACGCACATGCACGGATGTGCACGGCACGTGCGTGCACACAGGAATGCGCTGCACTCGCCAACTTGCTATAAGTACCCACCTGGGCTACTTTGCATATCAATAGCGCCGGTCGTCAGGTATGTTAAATACGTTCTCAGATACATTCACACCTAACTTGTGAATGAAATGTGTTACATTCCATCCGTAGAGGCAATTAGGCACTGTCTTTAGTCTGTGCTTAAGCGAGGGAACATTAATATAAGCGCATGCACGGGAGCGCGCACACGTGGCGTCATTAGCGTGCGTGCAATCAGAGTTGATATGAGGAACGCACCTCTGGTTACAGGAGACTTTTTTTTTTTTTTTTTTTTTTCTAGTCCAAATTTCTCCTTTAATTTTTTTTTATTATTATTGCAAAACAGAAATTATTAAAAGTCAGTACTCAACACATAATGCATAATGAAACTAACAGTCAAGGTGGTTAAAATGACATGCAAGTACAGAAACAAGACAAAAAAAAGTCTATAATAATTGTAACTGAGGGGTACAATTCCCTGACTGTATTACTAGATATGATACTTACTACCACTACCTTTGTACTTAATATTCGGCCACCCAGTACACGGCATAAATATATTATCATGAACACTCTCACGTAGATGAAACGGATCCAACACAAATGTACGAATTAGAAACAGGTCTTTATTTCCTACACAGCGATGGTGTGTAGAATAAGCACTCAATCACTTAATTACATTTATGAATTGAAATAGTATGCACTTTTATGGCAAGGAGTATTCGTCGGTATATCAATAGAGAATGTCCAATCTCTGAAGGCGCAAGTGGTAAATATACGACCTGGAATAGTTAAGGAATAACAGCAATGATACTTTAATGATTATAGGCTGGATACACTAGAGGGGGTTAATCCGGTCGCTTGTAAGCCGACAGGAGTAGGAGGGGGGGGGGGGTAGAATCCAGCTGCCTCGTCCGGCCAAGGGTATCCCAGGTGAACCCACTGTAGTGCCGTTCAATGCGCCGGCAATCCTTGGACCACAGATGAAAGCAGGTGGACTCTTTGTGGGCCGGCTCTCTCCGGTCCACGGGGGAGAGACGTGAAGCGACCTCGTCTTGCAGAGCGTCTCCTCACCTTGCGTCCTCTCCAGGGGGGGGGGTTCCAACACACGGCAGTGTCGGGGGTCTTTATCCATGGAATAATCAAAGTATCCAAAGCATAATCCGTGCCTGGGAAGGCGGGCTGTCGTCGGTAGAATAATCCGGTATACAGGTCCACTCGCTCGTCGGCTCTGGGGCTCCTTGGGTGCAGCTTCACATAGGGTCAACCACCCTGGGTAAGCAGCCAGTTCTCTGCCCGAAACGATGGGGTACTGACTACGGTAGTATTCTCACCGCACGAAGCACTATATATTAACAGACTATTATTAACTTAATAGACTACGTCCAACTCGACGATATAGTGCCAAATATGACTATTCAAATATTAATATACACGATGTCTCAATACCGATGGTAGGCCGAACTTGGCCTTACTCCCACACGTGGCGTCGCGGGGAGGCTTTACGTCTGTGACTCTATTGGAGGGTAAGAAACTGGACTGAAAAGAAAGTCCTACTTTAGTAGCGCAGTATATATACGCACTATGAACAAATAGTCCCATTAGTGGTGCGGTAGCCAAATTCCTACGCGGAACTAGGACTTGTTCGTACATGTCGAGCGGTACGTTTGAACTGGGTCTGAGGGGTATGGCAGCCTGGCACCAAGGTCTCGACCAATAGTAGAATGGAGACTATTATGGGATGTTCAGTAGGCTAGAATGGATATTCAATGCATATTGTACAAGGAATATACAAGGGATATCAGGGAATATTAGAGAATATACAAATACAATTAAATATATATATAAATAAATATATATATTCGGTTTAATCTGGCCCTTCACAACAATAATATTTTACCGTATACAGTGTATATCCAGCGAAATTAACAATTATACAAATGCTTATATAGGACATACCCCTAATACCTATTTTCTAAAACCCTACACACATATGCTCCAGCTCGAACCCCCCCCTCCCGGACCCCTCCTTGGATAGTACCTCCATTATCCCTCACTCCTAACCAGACACTACCATTATAAGCTAGCTTTTATTCTCTCCACCACTTCTACCCACATTGACATTTTGGATTCGTTGAGACCCAGAATTCTTGCTGTAGATATTTCTTGATATATCACATCGAGATATGTAAGAGACCAAACTTTCCGGCACATTTTTTCCGGTTGAAACCAGCGTGATGCGATCAGTTTTTTAGCTACTGTGATACCCGATAAGACCAATCTCTTTAGCTGTGGATTTACTGCAAACTCAAAAACATCATTCAAAAGCAATACAGAGGGGTGTACTGGTATATTCCAAGATACGAGTTTTGATAATTGATGGGTCACATCTTTCCAGAATGCCTTAACTGGTGGGCAGTCCCAATACATGTGCATAAATGTCCCTTCGTCTCCATTTGTACATTGGGAGCATTTTGAGTCTTGTTTAAGCCCCATTCTGTTCAGTCTTATAGGAGTCAAGTATGTCCTGTGAATATAGTTAAGATTGATTTGTTGATGGTCCGGGTTCCTTGATGTAAGACGGACATTTGCCCATGCTTCTTGCCAATCAAAGTCACTTTCCAGGTCTGGAATATCCCTCCTCCAGACAGTGTCTAGTTGAAGGGTTTCATACGAGGACGTTAGTAATTGATAATAAAAACCTGATACAAAACCTCCCAATGTTTCTCTTTCATAGAAAAATTTGTGGTATCTGTGGTGTTCAACTGGTATGTGTAATGGAACACCGTGAGACCTCAAACATAGGCGTAACTGTATGTAAAAAAGCCATGTGGACTCGGTGAGGTTAAACTTTGTGCATATTTCTCCATAACTACAGAAGCCCTGGTTATTAAAAATATCCCCTAATGAGTGTATGCCTTGCTCTTCCCATATAGGGAATCTTATAGGACGTTTTTCCATTAAGAGTGCATTGTTATTGAATATGGGAGTGTGATTGTGCCATTTTTGAGGGTTAGGAGGTTAGTTACAGGAGACTTGTATCGACTTTGCCTAATGTCCTTGTTGTGCCAAAAAGGATGGACAGTCTTGCCCAGGTGTATGGATAGTTTGTTATCAGTACCATGGGTGCTTTCAGCTGCTCGGCTCCCAGACTCTGGAACTCCCTGGAACATTCAAATCTCAACTGAAAACCCATCTGTTCAAACCCGCATATTCACTGTAACCTCTGTCACTGTCCTATACCCCCTGCTGTTTGTTTGTTTTGTTATTTTAACTTCGCTGTTTTTATACTTCCTGTTGCTTGTTTTATTGTTAACCTTGACTTTATTATAATTTTTTTTTCTTATTTTTTCTATGATCTGTAAGGTGACCTTGGATGTCCTGAAAGGCGCCACCAAATAAAATATATTATTATTAGGTTTGTATACATCCTGTTTCTATCTGTGAATGTAGTTGATTACAATTCGTCCTTGTTTCCCGCCCCTCAGACGAAGTCACGCGGGATTACACATACAGCGAGACTAACCCTCTTGTGAGAAAATGCCGCCTGTTGCCGTGGATACCAGCCGACCTGGAAGGAGTCGGCACCGCCACGGCGGAGCCCTCCGACCTTTACTACGAGGTGACCTTTAACCCTAACCCTAACCCTTTACTACCAGGTGAGGAGAAGGTTCTCACTGCAGGCTTTAGTGCTCAATTCTGATTTATTGCTCAGATATGATTTTTGTAAAAAAAAAAAAAGGTTCACATATTATTATTATCTTTCTTTTTTTTATGTGGCCAACAAATAAATCTGCAGATTTGGGCCAAGATGGTCTACAGTGTGAAAGCAGCCTTAGTTGCGGTGCAGTTTTGGAGGTTGTGGGCTTTTTTTACCTTTTCCACCTATATCTGACCTCTGACCTCAACCATCTGGCTCTGGGCCCACGGAGTACAGTTAGAGATAAGAACCCCATCTAGTTTAACCTCTTGAGCCTGAGCCTAAAAATACACACTTCAAGATTCAAGATTGTTTATTGTCATGTGCACAGTTAAACAGACAGTTTGCCGTACAATGAAAAAAAATCTTACTTTGCTAGTCCGCCCTTCACACAAAATCACACAATACTTAACTGAAAATGTTTTACAATTTAAATACAAGCGAGTGCTAGAAAATAAGGTAAAAATAGATCCTTTTTTTAAAAGGATATACTGTAGGAAGTGGGAAATCACGACCAGAGAGAGTAGAGTTTCTTTGACCACACATCAGTGTGCATAATTTATTAGCATAGCGTGCATACCACAACAAACCAAGCAAAGAGTTAATATGGCCGTTCTAGCTACCCACAATGCCCTGTGTCCTTAAAGTGACAGTGTAGGTGGATTATGTCCAGTCCATGTAAGTGTCCATGTAAGTGCCCACTACAATACGATATATACAAGGCACAGTGAGTAACATTGCACGTTCCGATTCACAGTATTTACAATATAAAAATGGAGGTGACAATGTGTCACAGCAGCAGTTAGAAAGTGTCTTTAGTGTCATAGTTTGAGGGAAATGTGACAGTGAGGTCACAGCAGCAGTCAGGTCAGAGTGTCTGCCTGGAACAAAGCAAAAAGAGGGGGGTGGGGGGATCACACTTAACCCTTTCACTGCCACACGACAGCCGGTTAACCCTTTCACTGTGACAATACAGAAGGTTAGCCCTTTACTATCACACAACTGACGGCGATGCTCCATCATTAGCATCATTAGCTAATGTACAAATGTATCAGTACTAAATATATGTATCAGTCTCTCCTAGTCTCCTGTCTCCTTCCTCTCTCTCCTAGTCTCCTGTCTCCTTCCTCTCTCCTAGTCTCCTGTCTCCTTCCTCCTCGTCTCCTGTCTCCTTCCTCTCTCTCCTAGTCTCCTGTCTCCTTCCTCTCTCTCCTAGTCTCCTGTCTCCTTCCTCTCTCTCCTAGTCTCCTGTCTCCTTCCTCTCTCTCCTCGTCTCCTGTCTCCTTCCTCTCTCTCCTAGTCTCCTGTCTCCTTCCTCTCTCTCCTAGTCTCCTGTCTCCTTCCTCTCTCTCCTAGTCTCCTGTCTCCTTCCTCTCTCTCCTAGTCTCCTGTCTCCTTCCTCCTCGTCTCCTGTCTCCTTCCTCTCTCTCCTAGTCTCTTGTCTCCTTCCTCTCTCTCCTAGTCTCCTGTCTCCTTCCTCTCTCTCCTGTCTCCTTCCTCTCTCTCCTAGTCTCCTGTCTCCTTCCTCTCTCTCCTAGTCTCTTGTCTCCTTCCTCCTCGTCTCCTAGTCTCCTGTCTCCTTCCTCTCTCTCCTAGTCTCCTGTCTCCTTCCTCTCTCTCCTCGTCTCCTGTCTCCTTCCTCTCTCTCCTCGTCTCCTGTCTCCTTCCTCTCTCTCCTCGTCTCCTGTCTCCTTCCTCTCTCTCCTCGTCTCCTGTCTCCTTCCTCCTCGTCTCCTGTCTCCTTCCTCTCTCTCCTAGTCTCCTTCCTCCTAGTCTCCTGTCTCCTTCCTCTCTCTCCTCGTCTCCTGTCTCCTTCCTCTCTCTCCTAGTCTCCTGTCTCCTTCCTCTCTCTCCTGTCTCCTTCCTCTCTCTCCTCGTCTCCTGTCTCCTTCCTCTCTCTCCTAGTCTCCTGTCTCCTTCCTCTCTCTCCTAGTCTCCTGTCTCCTTCCTCTCTCTCCTAGTCTCCTGTCTCCTTCCTCTCTCTCCTCGTCTCCTGTCTCCTTCCTCTCTCTCCTAGTCTCCTGTCTCCTTCCTCTCTCTCCTAGTCTCCTGTCTCCTTCCTCTCTCCTAGTCTCCTGTCTCCTTCCTCTCTCTCCTCGTCTCCTGTCTCCTTCCTCTCTCTCCTCGTCTCCTGTCTCCTTCCTCTCTCTCCTAGTCTCCTGTCTCCTTCCTCTCTCTCCTCGTCTCCTGTCTCCTTCCCTTCCTCCTCGTTTCCTGTCTCCTTCCTCTCTCTCCTAGTCTCCTGTCTCCTTCCTCTCTCTCCTCGTCTCCTGTCTCCTTCCTCTCTCTCCTCGTTTCCTGTCTCCTTCCTCTCTCTCCTAGTCTCCTGTCTCCTTCCTCTCTCTCCTAGTCTCCTGTCTCCTTCCTCTCTCTCCTCGTCTCCTGTCTCCTTCCTCTCTCTCCTCGTCTGCTGTCTCCTTCCTCTCTCTCCTCGTCTCCTGTCTCCTTCCTCTCTCTCCTAGTCTCCTGTCTCCTTCCTCTCTCTCCTCGTTTCCTGTCTCCTTCCTCTCTCTCCTAGTCTCCTGTCTCCTTCCTCTCTCTCCTCGTCTCCTGTCTCCTTCCTCTCTCTCCTCGTCTCCTGTCTCCTTCCTCTCTCTCCTCGTCTCCTGTCTCCTTCCTCTCCCTCCTAGTCTCCTGTCTCCTTCCTCTCTCTCCTAGTCTCCTGTCTCCTTCCTCTCTCTCCTAGTCTCCTGTCTCCTTCCTCTCTCTCCTCGTCTCCTGTCTCCTTCCTCTCTCTCCTAGTCTCCTGTCTCCTTCCTCTCTCTCCTAGTCTCCTGTCTCCTTCCTCTCTCCTCATCTCCTGTCTCCTTCCTCTCTCTCCTAGTCTCCTGTCTCCTTCCTCTCTCTCCTAGTCTCCTAGTCTCCTTCCTCTCTCTCCTAGTCTCCTGTCTCCTTCCTCTCTCTCCTAGTCTCCTGTCTCCTTCCTCTCTCTCCTAGTCTCCTTCCCTTCAGCTGCTTGACCTCAGATCAGATCACTCTGGGTGGTGCTCCCCTCTCTAGCAAATTCCTGAAAGTGTATTAGATCTAATATAGTGTGTGTCTCTGCTCTCACTGTGTGTCTCTTATTGCATCTCGTTGGTTCTACGTTGGTTCTACGTTGGTTCTCGTTGGTTCTCGTTGGTTCTACCCTACCCTAACCCTCCGCACCCTTTTCATCCCCCTCTCCTTCCAGACCATATGCCAGGAGAACAAGGAGACGCTGCCCACAGAGGTTCAGCCTCACGTCGTCCCTGAAGGCAAGATACTGAAGTAAGTCTCAGCCTCTCCCTTTACTGTGTTCCCTCATGATGTCACCCTGCTGTCCCCTCATGATGTCACCCTGCTGTCCCCTCATGATGTCACCCTGTTTTCCCCTCATGATGTCACCCTGCTGTCCCCTCATGATGTCACCCTGCTGTCCCCTCATGATGTCACCCTGCTGTCCCCTCATGATGTCACCCTGCTGTCCCCTGTTCAATCCCATTTAATTAGCCTTGTACAAGACTACTGAGCAGCTCTCCGTCTAAAGGGTCCGCTCCGGGGAGCTGGGGGATTCTTACCTACACCAGCTCCTCCAGGAGTGTTTAAGCTGCGAGGCGTAGAGATTCGTCCAACTCTCTAACTGTCTCCGTCTTGTGGTCTTCCCCTGCTTCAACCTCAGCGTCTCAACAAATAGCCAGTGGATCGAGAGCCCACTGAGGTCACCACAATTTACGACAGCTCTCTACTTATGATTGAGTATGATAGTGTGGATGTTGGAATGGTAGTGACCATGATTATACTTTCACGGTCAGGGAAATGTTCTGTTTAAGAGTAACCTTTGAGAACCTGTTAACAAGCACGCTTATACCTAATACTTTACATTCACCATCAGTAAAACCCCCTTCAATGGGTGAAAAGTTCCACACAATCTCTTTCATTTCAATGATTTTATTTTTATTAAATCAAAGTCATATCAAATCAAATTTATTTGTAAGGCCCGACAACACACGTTAATGTCCCCATGGGCCGTACACGTCTTCTTTAAACAAGTCAAGAAGAAACATAACAATAAGTCAAGAACCGAACAAGAACACCATAAGGTCCAACACATTTAAAATAAATGCAAATAAATGAAAGAATGCAAACACTCCCAGACATACCCCACGCGAAGGTAAGGAAAAACTCACTAAAACCTAACAATAGGGAAAAATGCTCCACAGGCAGTGTGGAGGAGAGAGACCTTAGAAGGGCCATTCAAGGGGGGGATCTCCCGTCTTAGATGTCGGATTAAAGCAATGATCTTTATTTTTATTCAAGCTTTAACCTTGTTTGCATATGGGGGAAAAAGCCACAGTTCAGTTCAATCAGAGAATAGAAACTCGAATCAATATAAAGAAGTATAATCGAATTAGAACAATAACATAGAAGAGAATAGAGAAAACAAATAAAAAGACAAATCAGAATTGTAATAATGTAAATGAGCATATTCTGAACTGAGCATATAATTACTCTGGAGGTCACAAGAGAGAGTTCAGTAAATTGATCAGATCACCTTCCCTTATCCTGCTCGGATGCCGTTTTCTACCAAAGAGCCTGCTACCTACAGGGAGCCAGGCCGTGGGCCAATTGCCCTTGGTCGAGCAGGGAGAGCGATGGACCAGAGGAGGAATTCGCAGTTCGCACAAAGCCAGGGACTCCGAGGGATTCTTAAATCTGGAGTGCCTTCTCGCAATCACCCTCTCAGATTGAGCCACGCCGAGAGCGGGAGAGCTCGAAAGCACCCGTCTGGGATTTACAACTCCACATCGTCCAACGGAGCCTTAATATACTCCCTTAGGTTCCCGTGGAGCTGTTTGGTTGACTCCCTTCGAAGATCTCCGTAGAATTGTGGAACTGCTCCTCCGGTCCTCATCTGGTTTGGATCAGGCAGAGGCGAACTTACCCTGAGAGCCGACTCCAGCGCTCTGCCAAACTTTCCTATAACTGCCCTTTATATAGGCCGTCTGTTCCTCCGGTCCTCCCTCAACATCTGCTCAACCAATTGCTGTATTCTTAAATTTATGACCAATTCCTTCCAGAACTCTCTTTGCACCTCCTATCCGCCTCGCTTACTTTGCTCTATACAGGTTACTGTAGGTTGCTTCTCCCATATTTAGTCATGACTTCCTTCAGTCACAGTCCGTCTGCTTGAATGACTGCATACTCATATTAATCACGTTTCTGCGTGTGCTGATTACAATACAGTTATAATCATATTTTCATTGTATACTGAATATAATACATTCCTTTAATTTCAGTCATACATGGTAATGGTTATAAATCACTCGTTGTCGCCCTCTGGGAGGTTGCTTTGTATTTTGCAGTTTTCTTCTTGGCACCTACTTTGTATTCAGCACCAGTCCTTTTAATAACTTGTCCATTGACCCCATTGACCGTTGTCATGGTCAGGGGCGTGAATCTCCAGCATATCTGGACTTTCTACCATATCTGGAAGACTGTCCTGTTCCAGAACCCCATAACTCACGATGAGTATCTCCAGCGGCTCATCCTTCTCTGGCATCTCCAGGGCTGGTGGCTCTGGACCGTCCGTTCTGATCCACTCCACTTTCCCTTCCCCCTGGGCCTTCTCCATCTCTTGCATCCCTTCTTCCATCTCTCTTATCAGGCTCTCCAGTGCCGTTTCGCCCACTCCCTCTGAAGCCTTTGGTGGTCCATCGCAGGGTGTGAGGCCTGCCTCATTCCACCCCTGGGCCACGTCCCACTTCTTCTCGGAGAGCGCTGAGTAGGTTGGGGCGGCGGGTCCTGTTCCTAGCATAAAGAAGGAGTCCAAGGTCCGCAGGTCACCTAGACAAATCCCACCCTCCTCTATATCACCTGTCTCTGGGTTCTCTGTTAGCCATCCTTCAATGGGGCTACTGTTTGGAACCAGTCGCGGGCTGTAGGTTGGTAGTGAGGGTGAGTAGAGTTCCCGTCTTATGGCCCCGGGTAGGACGGGTGAGTAGCGTCCCCGTCTCGTGGCCCCGGGCTGCACTCTGGCAGGGCTCTACGCTAACCTTTTTCCCAAGGAGCACATGTGCTCCTAAATGAAAAAATTTAGGAGCACACAAAGGAATTTAGGAGCACACAAAGGAATTTAGGAGCACACAAAGAAATTTAGGAGCACACAAAGAAATTTAGGAGCACACAAAGAAATTTAGGAGCACACAAAAATATTTAGGAGCACAGTGAAAATATTTCAAGTAACGGAGTTTATTTATATATTTTTTTAATAAATGTATATTTGTACTGTGCGTGCATGTGCAAACGGGAACGGGACACACATCTGTGCAATAGCACATACCACCAAAGTCACTGGCCCACTGTGTGCATGTGTGTGTATCTGCGTGTGCAAACGGGAATGGGACACAGACATTTGAACTATTAAGTGATTAATGCCTACTGTGGCAAAGTTGTAGCCAACAACTAGGCATAATAAAAAAGTCAGTGACATTGAACTACTGCTACAAAAGTAACAGTCACTTAACGTTTGCCCCTTTTATGCATACAATGCCTATGTTTTGGCTAGTGTTGTTCTTCTAGAAAAATAATCCTTTCAGGGTTGCCTATTGAAATACTGTACACCTCCAGTACAGAAACATTGTTTATGAGTTTGCGTGTCAGGTAGACCATTGATTGACAGTCGATTCTGCCAATTACGTCACACCGCTTGCACCCACCTCTGCTGTTGATAACGCTAGCCAAGTTAGCACACACACAGATACACACGCACAGTGGGCCAGTGACTTTGGTGTAACAATGCATCGCAATGCATCGATCCTAAGGGGAAAATTCAACTGCATCGATTTGAAAATGTTAGAATCGATTATCGCAATTTTAATGTGTACACAGTAGGGATGTCCGATATTATCGGCCTACCGATATTATCGGCCGATATCGGCATTAAAATGTGATATCGGAAAATATCGGTATCGGTTTTCAAATTATTATTATTATTTTTTTTTACATTTCTATAGAAATTATGTCCGATATTATCGGCCGATATCGGCATTAAAATGTGATATCGGTTGATATCCGTATCGGAAATTAAGAGTTGGACAATATCGGTATATCGGTATCGGTAAAAAAGCCAATATCGAGCATCCCTAGTACACAGTGTTATGTTATTCTCATGTGCGTTAAAGCCAACACAACGACATACGCTACTGCATCAACATTATGATTAACAAAGCAAGGCATTCGTTTTGTTGCATTAACGTTATATTACTATTGCTATCGATAAATCTAGGTGTTCTAAAATCTATTGATTTTGGTAAGACTAGAATAAGTTACATTCATTTAATGTTACTGTCACGGAAAACTCGCATAGCGCAATGGCGGACTTTCCGGAAGTAAAAAAGCAAATGAAAGCTTCCGATTGGTCATTTGCTTTCTTTCCCTTGAAACCAGTCACATCACTCTACTGTGATTGGACCGTTGGCTTGAGTGCAATGTGGGACTTGTAGTTTTTGAACGATTAGCAGCGGAGAGAAAAAACCACAACTGAGGTTGTAATCTTCCCTCGCGAGTAATTGAGTAATTGATTTTTCCGGTTCGCACACACATATTTCTAGGGGCAAATGCGAAGTAATATGGTCGCACTGTAGAGCCATGTCTGGGGTCAGTGGGGTCAAGTTCAATCTCCGGCGTACTGTCTGAGGACTCTGACAGTTGTTGTTTACCTCCTCTCTCCGGGCTGCACCAGTTCACTCTGGTCCTGGTCTTCTTGTACCTCGTTTCACTAACCTCAGTTGTGATCACCCTTGGTCTCTTGGGTAATGGTTGTCGATCTGGGGACTCTGGGGACTCCGGGCTGTCGTAGGTCTTATACCACTCCAATGTCCCCGGCTGAGAGGAGCCTTGGTCTGGATTCCATCGTGCCCTCACACTCCCTTCCGCTGGTTGTTCCTCCTGATATCTCACCATCTTACTGGCCAGACCTATGGGAACTGCACCTGTGGGACCTGTGGGGGCTGTACCTGTGGGATATGCTCTCTTACCCATCTCCTTTTTGGTCAGGTACAGATCTTTAGGTGAGGTCCATTTCACCCTGGCAGGGAAGGTTGGGATTCTCGATTCTTGAGGTCTCTTGACACCCCTCATGATGTCACCCTGCTGTCCCCTCATGATGTCACCCTGCTGTCCCCTCATGATGTCACCCTGCTGTCCCCTCATGATGTCACCCTGCTGTCCCCTCATGATGTCACCCTGCTGTCCCCTCATGATGTCACTCTGCTGTCCCCTCATGATGTCACCCTGCTGTCCCCTCATGATGTCACCCTGCTGTCCCCTCATGATGTCCCCCCTCTGTCCCCCCCCCCCTCAGGGTGTACTCGGACCTCAGACAGGTTAAAGATCACCTGAAGCATCCAGGCTTCCAGCTCACAGAGGAGGAGGGAGAGGCCGACGTGATCTGGTGCGCTGCCCACATCAAGGACTACAGGTCAGAGACACACACCCTGCCCCTAACCCTAACCCACCCCCCAACACACACACACACACACACTGCCCACATCAAGGACTACAGGTCAGAGACACACACACCCTGCCCACATCAAGGACTACAGGTCAGAGACACACACACCCTGCCCACATCAAGGACTACAGGTCAGAGAGACACACACACACACTGCCCACATCAAGGACTACAGGTCAGAGAGACACACACCCTAACACACATCAAGGACTACAGGTCAGAGACACACACACACACACACACTGCCCACATCAAGGACTACAGGTCAGAGAGACACACACCCTAACACACATCAAGGACTACAGGTCAGAGACACACACACACACTGCCCGCATCAAGCGCTCCCCGCTCCACAGCCCGCTCAGCAGAAAAAAAATATTTTTGGAGCATGATGTAAATTAGCTTGATTTGACCAAACTACAACAGTCTGCAACCCCTGGGCCCCTTAACAATTGTTTGTATTGAGTCGTATTGTATTTTACCCATTCTGCAATGTTAAATAACGTTTATCCATTCAACTAGCTTTACTATGCTAACGTAGCTAGCCTAGCCGCAATGCTATGGCAGATCCCATTCACGTTAGCATGTAAGCTAACAACAACAGCGCTCTTTTTGTGAGACTAAACTCTCCGCTCTTTGTGGTACATTGTGTTGATGACTCTGCACCCCCTGGGCCACTTAACAATTGTTTGTATTGAGCCGTATTGTATTGTACCCATTCTGCAATGTTAAATAACGTTTATCCATTCAACTAGCTTTAGTATGCTAACATAGCTAGCATAGCCGCAATGCTATGGCAGATCCCATTCACGTTAGCATGTAAGCTAACAACAACAGCAGCGCTTTTTGAGAGACTAAACTCTCCGCTCTTGGTGGTACATTGTGTTGATGTTGGTTTCGTTTCATCAATAAATGAGGCAGAACACAGTGAATGTATCCTCTTTTTTTTTTATTGCACTGTTTGTTTCTCACTGAAAATAAATGTTGCGTTCACCCGAGGTCCCGAGGTGATTTAAAGATGGCGGATTCTGCTTTGACTTAGCAGGATGTGTAGTGACGGTTCACCCTTCTGATTGGTTGAAAATGGCCTTCATGTTTGTACATCGCCACCTATTGCTTTGGCATTGTACTATATGTATAGTACATCAGTTTAAACCACTGTGTGATCGTGTGCACTGAGCTGCTGGGAGCGGCTGGGAGCGGAGGAGAGCTCTCGCTCCGGAGTCGCTCTGACCCATTTTAAAGCCCACTCCGTGCTCACTTCAAAATCCACCGCTCCGCTCCACTTACATGCTCTGTATTTGACATTCACACACACACAGCAATGTGCTTACTACAGACGTTATATAGATTCTCTAGACCAGGGGTCTCAAACTCAATTTACCTGGGGGCCGCTGGAGGTAGAGTCTGGGTGAGGCTGGGCCGCATCAAATATTCCACAAAAAAAGGGTTTCAAGTATTCCAAAAAAAAGTTATCCAATCTTCTCAATCTTTACCAATAACATTTCAGAACATGAACAGTTCTTCAGAACATGAACGGTTCTTCAGAACATAGGCTTCTCAGTGGTGTCAGTGGACTCATCCACATGCAGCTATGGAAATGCACTGCATTTTTTTTATTCTATCACAAAGCTGTTTAATCAAATCACCAGCCAGTATTTCAGTTATTCTTGTTGCTGTGCGATCTGAGGGGGATTTGCTTTTGTTTGCCTTCAAACATGGTCTCCCATCACTTCAGTCATACATTATTTTATTATCAGAGAGAGAGAATGGCTTCTTGTGTTTAGCCAACACCCATGCCACTGAGGACTTTTTCTCATTGTGACAGATTTAACAATAATTCTGCTTGCAGCTTGATATGTTGATTTCATTCCATTTATTTTTGTGGTTCTTAGCACTGAATTTTGAGGAAAGGTTGCATTAAAATAACTGTTTTGTTTCGTAGTGGCGTTTCTTCACAAGAGCTACCGTTTCTTGGCATATTAGTCACATTGGTTTGGTGCTGGGACTCAGGATGAACGCATATTTTTCAGTCCATTCACCTTTGAATTGCAGTCGACTTTTCTTTTACTGCCCATCTTTGAACATGCCATATTTTTCTGCTGGCGAAACTAGGCTACTAGCTACATTTATCTCACAGAGATAAAACTGGGAGCGAGGCTACTGTAGATGCGCTGTCAACTCTGCTCTGACTCGGACTGAAAGAGAGAGACGACATGCAGTCCGTGAAGACCCGCCCTACTCCCTGTAAAGTGTCACAGCCAAATAGTGACACTGGTTATAATGACATCCTGTTCTCTCTGTCAATTGTGGGATGTAAAAGGTTTAAACATATGTTTATGGTATATATCTGTATATATTCTCTGAATAGTATATATCTGAATATATATATATATATTGCTTCCATACTGCTTGGCTGCGTGAAGAATGAATCGCCTGTTCTGTTTGTGCAGGGAGGTAACTGAAAGAGGGGGGGGGGGAGGCCTCTGCCTCTGCCATGGGAAAAGGATTTTGCCCACAGAAGGCCTAGCCTGCCTGCATTTTTTACTACCTGTTACTTACTGGTCCGGCTGCTTTTTGCTGATAACGTGGCAGAAGCGAGGGGCCCCAGGAAGATAAAGGCGGAGGCTGTGAAAGTTTAGAGAAGACACACATTATGTGTGCCACAAATCAACAAGCGCCACCTGTGTTATAAACTTATACAGAGTCTTAAAACTATAGAGAGAATCTTAAAACTATATAACAATTAAATGGTAAATGTTTTGCTACAGTCAGAAATGTTGGTGTTAGAGGTGTATACATATTCTGCTGCATTAATTATATGTTTCATAATTTTATGCTTAAAATGAACTGTCAGTAGAGAATAATACTATATATTGTGTAAACTGTGTTTACTGGAGGAGGGCATCTCTGAAGATTCTCTGCTATAAACTCTGAGGAGTCTTGATGGGAATTCTCATAGATGGCCTCGCCCAGCACTGCCTGGTTGCCAGGTTAACCCTTTGTAAGTTCTGAATAAGATGAAAAGTGGAGGGACTTTCTCATACTTAAAAAAACTAGGTAACTGAAGGTAACGCAAGTAAAGAAGGAGAGGAGTCCATCCTTACTACGTATTGTACGTTGGTTGGCTAGTGAAATGACATCCCTGTGACATCATTGTTTTTAGACCAATAGAAATATGATGCAGGATCAATATAAAAATGACTGTTCCTCCTTCGAGAGGCGGGTTTTGAGTGATTTGAAGATTTTCCATGGCAGGCACAAGCCGTGTCAGATGAGATGTTTTTGTTTTATATTTCTTTTAACTGAGTTGGACATTTCCAATGAAGTCTCTTCTGTAACTTGCTTTTTCTAAATAAAACAGCTTTTTATAATATATCTTTTTGTATCCATTCTTCTGACCAGACGGACGGGTAAGCATTGAAATGTTTTTGCATTGTAACTTTACCCATTGCTTCGTGATGTTCATGATTTATGATGTAAAAACTTTAGAAGTGTGTCTTTATCCAGACGGAGACCTAAAGAGAGAAATATATATATATATATATAGATGTAGAAGTGGGTTCTGTATAATGGGATTATCAAGTAAAGCCATACAGTGATAATATGTGTAACGGATAAGGGAAATGGACCTCATCTGAATAAAGAGAGTCCTTCCCAGTGCAAATAAAATAAAAGATTCCGCAACTCCAATCACTCGACCTAAGGTCGATGACTGGGTGGGGTCGGAACGGTGCATTCGCTATCTCTTGTCGGTCAGTAGTAACAACGACATTTTGTAGACTCATTTGGTTCTGCATGTCAACCACTTCGCAGGACGCTGTTTGATGTCAAGATGAGCAGACCAATGAGTTATGAATTTATCGATCTGACCTAAGACCTGGGTGAGGGGGGGAAAACGCTGACGGGACGCTGAATGTGATTGGACCAGAGCAGAGTACACAGACACAGACACAGTGGCAGTGCAGAGGAGATAGCGAGGATGCATTTGTCTTCCACTTTACTTGGTATCACTCCGGAATCACGTTTCAACCAAGTCACTAACGTAACGTTGCTGTCATGAGCCTGCGCTATGGTAGCCTACAAGTGATAAAAGAAATAAAACCTCCAACTCACGCAACGACTCGGGCCGCACTAACACTAAACTTTGCCAGTGGGTCTTGGACTTCCTGACGGGCAGACCCCAGGTGGTAAGAGCCGGCAACTGCACCTCCTCATCCATCACGCTCAACATAGGGGCCCCCCAGGGCTGTGTTCTGAGCCCCCTCCTCTACTCCCTGTACACACATGACTGCGTAGCACAGCGGAACAACAACACCATCATCAAATTTGCTGATGACACAGTAGTGGTGGGCCTGATCTCTGCCAACGACGAAAGGGCCTACCTGGAAGAGGTAGAGAACCTGTCACAGTGGTGTCAGGAGAACTGCCTCTCCCTGAACGTCAGCAAAACAAAAGAGATGATTGTGGACTTCAGGAGGTCGGGGGTCAAGTACTACAGCCCCCTCAGCATCGACGGGGCACCGGTTGAGAGAGTGAACAGTTTCAAGTACCTCGGAGCCCACATATCCGAGGACTTGACATGGACCACACACATTGACAGTGTTGTGAAGAAGGCACGACAACGCCTCTACTTCCTCAGGCGCCTAAGGAAGTTCCAAGTCAGTCAGAAGATCCTTAGGAACTTCTACTCATGTACAATAGAGAGCATCCTGACCGGCAACATCACCTCCTGGTTTGGGAATAGCACTGCACAAGACCGTAGCAGACTACAAAGAGTGACACGTTCAGCCGAACGCACAATTGGAGGGGGGCTTCCCACCCTCCAGAACATTTACAACAAGCGGTGCAAGGGGAAGGCTAAGAGAATTATTAAGGACTCGAGCCACCCGAACAACTGCCTCTTTGAACTGCTGCGGTCAGGCAAGCGATACCGGAGTCTTAAGGCGAGCACAGAAAGACTCAGAAGAAGCTTCTATCCCCAGGCCATCAGGCTGCTAAACGAACAATAATCGCTAAACGAACAATAATCACTATGCAACAACCATCAAATGCACACAGCACACACACCCACACGCACACACTCACTCAAACAAACACACTGCAGCACCCACTCTCCACACTTTAGATCACACAAACACACTTACACTTTATATTTATTGATAAAGGATTTGCACTACAACTCGTACACCTACTGTGAATTGTACCTAAATTGCACCTCGTCCCATTTCTCCATTTCTGCCTTGCACTATATAGTATTGTATATTAGTACACTGCACAGTATTGTATATTGTATGGTAACTACGTCTATTCTGCATCGAACATTGTACATATGTCTAAACTGAACACTGTGACCTCTTTTTTTTTTTACTTCTAATTTTACTATGTTTTTATTTCATACTTATCCTGTCTTGCACAGTCTCTGGAGCGCAACAGTAAGAAGCATTTTGTACAAAAGTATTCTGTACTTCTGTATGACAACTATTAAAGAAACTTGAAAACTTGAAACTTGATGTCAAGTAGGGGGCCGCAAAATATCATCCGCGGACCGCGGGTTTGAGACCCCTGCTCTAGACCGACTACACCTAAGTTCAGAGCCCCTGGGCCCGGTACCCTGCCCAGGTCTGTCTGCCATAGTATAGATACCTGTACTGTGCAGCTGGCTGTTTGCTTCATCTGGGATACACCATTCACACCTCAGGTGCAGGGGATGAGCCTAAAGAAGTGTGTGTGAGAGAGAGAGAGAGAGAGAGAGACCATAGAGGCCATAGATTGATGGGGGGGCATCTCGCTCTCTCTCTCGCTTGCGCGCACAGGGAGGGGGAGGAGGAAGGAGGGGGGAAGGACACGTGGCACAGCAGGAGAGAGGACATTGGACGAGAGGCCAGGGGGAGGGATTTGCAAGGTGAGGCTAGTCTGCATGAGGCTAGTTAAGGTTCATTACCGGGATAAAATTGTGACTTGATTTATGGGTGTACGCCCTCTGACGTAGATCCTCTCTCTCTCTCTGTCTCTGTCTCTGTCTCTGTCTCTGTCTTTGCATGTGTGTGTGTGTGTGTGATTAGTGGTGTTGGAGGTTGTGGCTCACTGCCTTCCATCTATATAAGGCTCAGGCAGATGGGTACATTGCACCACTCCTGAAGACAGTCTATGGTTAGTTTATGGAAGATGGCAGATGTCTTCTAATATGACCTCTTTGACATGCTGACGTGGTCTTATTAAATGACTGTTATTGTGAATAGGATACAGACGAATACCTTTGCATTAATGCTTCTTAATTGAAGGACAATGACATATTTATGCAGCCCATTACGGTGTGTGATGTTACATTAGTATGTTGCCATCTTGGGTCCTGTAATCTGATATGGCCCTCTTTGACATGATGACATGGTCTTATTTAATGACTCTTATTGTGAATAAGATACAGATACAGTACAGTAGGCAACTAGGTTAATAGACTAATATGCTACTAGTCTACTAGGATACTAGACTAATAGACTACTATTCTAATAGGCTACTAGTCTACTAGGATACTAGACTAATAGTCTAATAGGCAACTAGACTAATAGGCTGCTCGTGTTTACGTAACACCCTCGGTCCTAACGTTGAACTCAATAGTATGGATGACAGTCAAAGACACTACATAATCTGACGGGTCAAAGGTCAGTACAGTACCGTCTATCCCTTTACGGTGTGTGTGTGTGTCTGTGCGTCCGTGTGTGTTTGTGTCGGGATGTCATAAACCCATACTATTAGCAGGTCAAAGAGGGACACGTTAGAATTCATGTGCGTCGTCCATCTCATAATTATAGACTGGCTCAGTGAGCATCGTACGTTTTATGACCACGTCTTGCAGAGGGGGAAAGCTCTCTCTTTTTCTCTCTCTTTTCTTCATCGTCTCCGACCATATGGACTACTGGCAGCCAATCCCATCTTGAATTACATGACACTCTCTGCACTACCGTTGAACCTCAATAGTATGGCTGTCAGTCAAAAACAATAGAGAACACGACAGGTCAAAGGTCATTACAGTACCGTCTATCCCTTTACGGTGTGTGTGTGTGTGTCTGTGGGATTCATGGGTGTATGCCCTCTGATGTAGATCCTCTCTCTCTGTCTCTCTCTCTGTCTCTGTCTCTCTCTAATGTCTCTCTAGTGTCTCTCTCTAGTGTCTCTCTCTAGTGTCTGTCTCTCTAGTGTCTCTCTAGTGTCAGAGAGAGAGAGAGGGAGAGAGAGGATCTACGTCAGAGGGCGTACACACATAAATCAACTTCACAATTTGACTGTCATCCATACTATTGAGTTCAACGTTAGGACAGAGGGTGTTACGTAAGCACGAGCAACCTATTAGCCTAGTAGTCTAGTAGTCAGTAGCCTATTAGCCTAGCAGAGACAGATATAGAGACAGAGAGAGAGATAGACAGAGACAGAGAGAGAGAGATAGAGAGACAGAGACAGAGACAGAGAGATAGATAGAGAGACAGAGACAGAGAGATAGACAGAGAGAGAGAGAGAGAGAGAGGATCTACGTCAGAGGGCATACACCCATGAATCCCACAGACACACACACACACACACCGTAAAGGGATAGACGGTACTGTAATGACCTTTGACCTGTCGTGTTCTCTAGTGTCTTTGACTGACAGCCATACTATTGAGGTTCAACGGTAGTGCAGAGAGTGTTATGTAATTCAAGATGGGATTGGCTACCAGTAGTCCATATGGTCGGAGACGATGAAGAAAAGAGAGAGAAAAAGAGAGAGCTCTCCCCCTCTGCAAGACGTGGTCATAAAACGTACGATGCTCACTGAGCCAGTCTATAATTATGAGATGGACGACGCACATGAATTCTAACGTGTCCCTCTTTGACCTGCTAATAGTATGGGTTTATGACATCCCGACACAAACACACACGGACGCACAGACACACACACCGTAAAGGGATAGACGGTACTGTACTGACCTTTGACCCATCAGATTATGTTGTGTCTTTGACTGTCATCCATACTATTGAGTTCAACGTTAGGACCGAGGGTGTTACGTAAACACGAGCAGCCTATTAGCCTAGTAGTCTAGTAGCCTAGTTGCCTATTAGTCTATTAGTCTAGTATCCTAGTAGACTAGTAGCATATTAGTCTATTAACCTAGTAGCCTAGTTGCCTACTAGACTAGTATTAGCCTAGTTGCCTATTAGACTAGTAGTCTATTAATCTAGTATCCTAGTAGCCTAGTTGCCTACTAGACTAGTAGTCTAGTAGCCTAGTTGCCTAGTAGTCTATTAGTCTAGTATCCTAGTAGACTAGTAGCCTATTAGAATAGTAGTCTATTAGTCTAGTATCCTAGTAGACTAGTAGCATATTAGTCTATTAACCTAGTTGCCTACTAGACTAGTGTTAGCCTAGTTGCCTATTAGACTAGTAGTCTATTAGTCTATTAGTCTAGTAGCCTAGTTGCCTACTAGACTAGTAGTCTAGTAGCCTAGTATACTAATAGCCTAGTAGCCAGTAGCCTATTAGCCTAGCAGAGAGAGAGACGAGAGAGAGAGAGAGAGACAGAGAGAGAGAGAGAGGATCTACGTCATAGGGCGTACACCCATAAATCAAGTCACAATTTTATCCCAGTAATGAACCTTAACTAGCGTCATGTAGAGATCCTGTCCCTCACCTTACCAGAGGGCTGCCCCCCCATCAATCTATCGGCCGGCCCCGCCTCTCGCTCTCTCTCTCTCTCTCTGTCTCTGTCTCTGTCTCCGTCTTTGCATGTGTGTGTGTGTGTGTGATTAGTGGTGTTGGAGGTTGTGGCTCACTGCCTTCCATCTATATAAGGCTCAGGCAGATGGGTACATTGCACCACTCTGAAGACAGTCTATGGTTAGTTTATGGAAGATGGCAGATGTCTTCTAATATGACCTCTTTGACATGCTGACATGGTCTTATTAAATGACTAGCTCTAGTGTCTGACCTGTCAGTCCTCTAGCTCTAGTGTCTGACCTGTCAGATATTCTAGCTCTAGTGTTTGACCTGTCAGTCCTCTAGATCTAGTGTCTGACCTGTCAGTCCTCTATCTCTAGTGTCTGACCTGTCGGGTATTCTAGCTCTAGTGTCTGACCTGTCAGTCCTCTAGCTCTAGTGTCTGACCTGTCAGGTATTCTAGCTCTAGTGTCTGACCTGTCAGTCCTCTAGCTCTAGTGTCTGACCCGTCAGATATTCTAGCTCTAGTGTCTGACCTGTCAGTCCTCTAGCTCTAGTGTCTGACCTGTCAGTCCTCTAGCTCTAGTGTCTGACCTGTCAGTCCTCTAGCTCTAGTGTCTGACCCGTCAGATATTCTAGCTCTAGTGTCTGACCCGTCAGATATTCTAGCTCTAGTGTCTGACCTGTCAGTCCTCTAGCTCTAGTGTCTGACCCGTCAGGTATTCTAGCTCTAGTGTCTGACCTGTCAGTCCTCTAGCTCTAGTGTCTGACCCGTCAGATATTCTAGCTCTAGTGTCTGACCTGTCAGTCCTCTAGCTCTAGTGTCTGACCTGTCAGATATTCTAGCTCTAGTGTTTGACCTGTCAGTCCTCTAGATCTAGTGTCTGACCTGTCAGTCCTCTATCTCTAGTGTCTGACCTGTCGGGTATTCTAGCTCTAGTGTCTGACCTGTCAGTCCTCTAGCTCTAGTGTCTGACCTGTCAGGTATTCTAGCTCTAGTGTCTGACCTGTCAGTCCTCTAGCTCTAGTGTCTGACCCGTCAGATATTCTAGCTCTAGTGTCTGACCTGTCATTCCTCTAGCTCTAGTGTCTGACCTGTCAGTCCTCTAGCTCTAGTGTCTGACCTGTCAGTCCTCTAGCTCTAGTGTCTGACCTGTCAGTCCTCTAGCTCTAGTGTCTGACCCGTCAGATATTCTAGCTCTAGTGTCTGACCTGTCAGTCCTCTAGCTCTAGTGTCTGACCTGTCGGGTATTCTAGCTCTAGTGTCTGACCTGTCAGTCCTCTAGCTCTAGTGTCTGACCCGTCAGATATTCTAGCTCTAGTGTCTGACCTGTCAGTCCTCTAGCTCTAGTGTCTGACCTGTCAGTCCTCTAGCTCTAGTGTCTGACCCGTCAGATATTCTAGCTCTAGTGTCTGACCTGTCAGTCCCCTAGCTCTAGTGTCTGACCCGTCAGATATTCTAGCTCTAGTGTCTGACCTGTCAGTCCCCTAGCTCTAGTGTCTGACCTGTCAGTCCTCTAGCTCTAGTGTCTGACCTGTCAGATATTCTAGCTCTAGTGTTTGACCTGTCAGTCCTCTAACTCTAGTGTCTGACCTGTCAGTCCTCTAGCTCTAGTGTCTGACCTGTCAGTCCTCTAGCTCTAGTGTCTGACCTGTCAGTCCTCTAGCTCTAGTGTCTGACCTGTCAGTCCTCTAGCTCTAGTGTCTGAATTGTCAGGTATTCTAGCTCTAGTGTCTGACCTGTCAGTCCTCTAGCTCTAGTGTCTGACCTGTCAGTCCTCTAGCTCTAGTGTCTGACCTGTCAGTCCTCTAGCTCTAGTGTCTGACCTGTCAGTCCTCTAGCTCTAGTGTCTGAATTGTCAGGTATTCTAGCTCTAGTGTCTGACCTATCAGGCATTATAGTTATATTGTCTGATCTGTCAGATATTATAGCTCTAGTGTCTGACTGTCAGTCCTCTAGCTCTAGTGTCTGACTGTCCTCCCTGTGCACAAGAGAAACGGAGACAGAGAGAGAGAGAGAGAGAGAGAGAGAGAGAGAGAGAGAGACTGTGCGTCTGTATTTCAACCAATTGCCTGAATTATGCATATGAGGTATTTGTTTAGTATCACAACATTATTTGGCAATATTGAACAATACCAGCTGTGAAAAAAAATCCCATGTCAACAAAAACTGTCCAAGCTTCACTACATACAAAAGAAAATTGCTCCAAAAAGTCCCAGTTGGAGCATCTAATGTGGATTTGATGTGTAGGATATGTCGGCAACATAAGAAGCCAGCTACTAGGGGTAGCTGTTTGTGTGAAATAACAAGAGGGGAGACTAGAGCGTGTGTCAACTGTGCGTCTGTATTGCAGCCAATAACATGGGCATCATATAGCTTACATCCTGGTCCCTGCTGGGACGTACCAACTGAACACACCACTCAGGGTTATAATAAAGATCCTAGGTTGATTTGATTTTGTATACATTTTAAGGCTCAGGGAGCTGTTTGACTGCCTACCTCAAAGACTGACATTTTCAGTAAATATTTGATTGAAATTTTAAGTTTTATCTGGTGATTATTTGAGTGATTGTTTGTTTCATATGGGCTCAGCCAGGTTATATAGGATGCCATTTTGATTGTTTGTAGCACAATAAGATCTGATTTAATGTGATGGAAGAAGTGAAATGATCATTTTGAGTAAATATTTAATTGACCACAGCCGCATAAGATGCTGCAAAAGATTGAAAAGGCACCTTGAAAATGCTTGAAAAATGCTTGCATTTTTCTTTGGAAAAGGTGTAAGACCCCTGTCTAGGGCAATTGTGTCTAGAAGGAATTTGTGTTGTTGTAGGCTGGGTCTTTTTTGGAATATCATAACTTTAGTTTTGGTTAGATTTACTGTCGGTGCCCATGTCTGGGAGAATTTGTGCAGAATATCGAGGTGCTGCTGTAGCCCTTCTTTTGTTGGAGACGGCAGATCATCTGCAAACAGCAGGCATTTGACTTCTGTGTTTGCTAGGGCGATGCCAGGTGAATTAGTAGCTTGCACAGATATCATGTGTTTTTGTAGCTATTCTACGTTTGTTCTAATTTCACGTGTCCTCAGTTTCTAAATTCAGCGCGACCCTTTCTATCATCCGTCGGGTAAATAGACTGAGCAGAATATTGTCTCTGGGGCAATGGGGCATATTGTCTTTCTTTTGCCCCAGACTAGGACAGTTTGACCCGGCGAAGGTTCAACTCCAGTATAGAGCGGTGGTTCTCACCCTGGGGTTCCAGGCCCCTCTGGGGGCCTTGAGGAAGGTGTCAGGGGGTCTCAGAGAAGAACAGGGACAGCACACAGTCTCGGTTAGACACAGAGAGCGGAAGACAATCTGCCAAGTGAGCCCCGGGCCCAAGGACGCTTCCAGCCTTATAGTAAAAGAAAACAAGGTTTGCATACAGGAAGAAAGGTCAGGCAGTTCTCATAACAGCGTGGGAGGAACACTGATAAGCTGCACCTGGCACTAGAACAGACATTTTGTTGGTCGTTAAAATGGTTCCAGACAAAAACATGGCGTCTGTGTACACTAGAGAACTTAGGCCCAGTAAGCTGTACCCAGAATAGGATGACACTGTATGATATTTTCCATTAAAAGCTTCACTATTTGGGTGTCAAACTAATTTTCACCGAGGGCCACGTCAGCATTATGGTTGCCCTCAAAGGGCCAAAGACCGTATGAATGTTAATGTAATGTAAAATAAATGTAACTACTCCTTTACATATTGTTAAATAACTGTTTCTGTATTTATTACTTTTTCAAGTTACAAATATTACATATTGTGATAGGAACATCTTTATTTTTGTATTGGCCCTTTAACCCTGCTCAGAAAATGTTTCAAATGCACTTCTGTTGAAATTGCCTACGTTTTCTGTTCTATATTTCTCCGTAAAGATGCAAGGAGATAAACAGGTGTGACTTTCAGTCCCCCACACATCCTGCCATACGTCAAACATGGGGGCTTTCTGTATTTTTCTCCCATCCCAATTTTAGTCGTTATGCCAATTCCCTTCCTGGTTGTTGCGCGCATTGTCCCACTGTCGGCCTGGGGAGGGTGTAGAACTACCACATGCCTCCTCCGATACATGTGGAGTTAGCCAGCCGCTTCTTTTCACCTGACAGTGAGGACTCTCACTGGGGGAACATAACACATGCTGAGGTTCACACTATTTCCCCCCGATCCCCTCCCTGCTGAACAGGCGCCCGACCGACCAGTAGGAGTCGCTGTTTACAACAACCAGGACACATACCCCACCGGCTTCCCACCCGCTGACACTGACAAGGTTTCTCAGTGCTGGCCTGCAAAGTGATTCAAAGTGTCTGTGAAAGTACAGATAGCAGATACATGAGGTACCAGCTCACAGTGAATCTTTGTTCAATTGTAGCTGAACTGAATTCTGAGCTAAAGACATTCCTGAAGAAGATACCAATGTTCCAGTTTCAGCCAGTTCTAGCCCAAGGTCCCAGCAACTGGCCATGTCTCCCGGAGAAGCCATACGTGGAACCCAACTCTCGCTGGTGGAGTTTAAAACCATCAGCGACAGTGGCTTTGAAGGTAGAGCAGTCGTCTGGTAATCCGCAGGTTCCCGTTTTGATTCCCGCTCCTCCCGGGCAGCGTGTCAATGTGTCCTTGAGCAAGACACTTAACCCCTAACTGCTCCCGATGAGCACGTTGGCACCTTGCATGGTTGCCTCCGCCGTCAGTGTGTGAGTGTCTGAGTGAACGGGTCAAATGTGAGGAACATTTTTAGAGAGGATGTGGACTGGTTGATACATTGAAGGTCGACAGGCTGGTCTAAATGGTCATATGTGTGGACTATGAGTTGCTAACTGAATATGATATTATGCTCAGCTGGTGTTCAGCCTTCAGCGGCCGGTTTTGACCAGAGGCAGAAGGCGCCAGGCACAGGTCATCAGGTCATCAGGTCAGATGTATTTAGATACTGGGTGCCTGGCTGGTTCCAATGGTGTGTGTGGGGGGAGGAGAGGGACAGAGGGATTGCATGCTTTTGTCTTATCTGTGAAAATTAATGAAATATCAGTCTCTCTCTGTGTCAGAAGTGATCAAGGTGGAATACATACTGTCTCTCTCTGTCAGAAGTTATCAAGGTGCTCAAATGATCAAATAGGGGTGAACATGTGATTTAGCTATAGCAGACCTTTTTAATGTATCATTACCATGAACCCAGCATTGCAGAGCCAAGGGCTAAGAGACCCCAGCCACCCAAACAACTGCCTCTCTGTACTGCTGCGGTCAGGCAAGCGCTACCGGAGTCTCATGGCCGGTACAGAGAGACTCAGAAGGAGCTTCTATCCCCAGGCAAGCGCTACCGGAGTCTCATGGCCGGTACAGAGAGACTCAGAAGGAGCTTCTATCCCCAGGCAAGCGCTACCGGAGTCTCATGGCCGGTACAGAGAGACTCAGAAGGAGCTTCTATCCCCAGGCCATCAGGACGCTCAATGACTCTATGCAACCCCCCCCCCCCCCCCCCCCCCCCAAAAAATCAAATCATCGCCGCGCTACCAACCGGTTAACTCTTTTCACTGCGACAATACACAGAAGGTTAACCCTTTCACGACCGTCGGTTGTGTGATAATAAAGGGTTAACCCTCCGTCGTGTGGCAGTGAAAGGGTTAACAGTTATACAGTAAAGTACTGCACCTTTATTTTTTACAAGCAAGAACAAGAGCTAATAATAAATGTAAAGTGCACACTAAAGAATTAAAACAAATAAACAACTTAGCTAACACACAATAATAATAATAACAATAACAAACAATAAAAGAATGTGCAAATTTGCTTTCAAAGAAAATTAAGAAGAAAGAAAGACTGAACACCTAAAGCTGAGGATCAGATCGACCGACCGTTTTAGATTTTTGGCTCATTTCCCTTATGTTAGAATATTTTTTATGTAAAAATAATGGTTGCAGATATAGAGGGCGCCAAAGCTGCGCAGAGCAAAACAAATAAAAAATTTAAAAAATAAAATAAAAATAAAAAAACGTTTTTTTTTCTTTTTTTTACACCCCAAAAGTTGGTAGGGCCACGGCCCTACTGGCCATACCGGTTCCGCGGTCCATGGCTACTGGAGTCTCATGGCCGGCACAGAGAGACTCAGAAGGAGCTTCTATCCCCAGGCAAGCGCTACCGGAGTCTCATGGCCGGTACAGAGAGACTCAGAAGGAGCTTCTATCCCCAGGCAAGCGCTACCGGAGTCTCATGGCCGGTACAGAGAGACTCAGAAGGAGCTTCTATCCCCAGGCCATCAGGAGGCTCAATGACTCTATGCAACACTAACCCATCCATTCTACATTCACTGCACACACTCACTTTAAACATTCACTTTAAACACTACACCAGATGTTATCTATTTATTACCAAAGGATTTGCACTACATCTCTACCTAATTTTTGCATTTTGTTGCATTTTGTACTTTAGTTTTGTATATTGTATATGTTGTATAGTGTTTGGTCTTTATTCTTTAAACTTTTTTTTACTGTGTGAAGCACAATCTCAGGAGGCTCATACAGAACCAAGCATGTCACTGTGATGTACCTTATTATGTGACAAATAAAACCGAACGTGAAACGTGACTCATCCCGTCTTCCTGTTTCCTGTCCCGACAGGAAGCTGAGCGAGGAGTGTCCTCACGTCCTGGTGAACCAGTTCCCCTGTGAGACCGTCGTCACGGTGAAGGACTGCCTGGCCGCCGTGGCCCGCCGCGGCCGGGGGAGGGGCAGGCGGCCGACTGGCTCCCGGAGACCTTTAACCTCCAGACAGAACTGCCCCAATTCGTCAGGCGCTATCAACAGAGACGAGAGAGGTCAGTCTTTATTCACCATCAACAGAGAGGTCAGAGGTCAGGGTCTTTATTCACCATCAACAGAGACGAGAGAGGTCAGGGTCTTTATTCACCATCAACAGAGAGGTCAGAGGTCAGGGTCTTTATTCACCATCAACAGAGACGAGAGAGGTCAGTCTTTATTCACATCAACAGAGAGGTCAGAGGTCAGGGTCTTTATTCACCATCAACAGAGACGAGAGAGGTCAGTCTTTATTCACCATCAACAGAGACGAGAGAGGTCAGTCTTTATTCACCATCAACAGAGACGAGAGAGGTCAGTCTTTATTCACCATCAACAGAGACGAGAGAGGTCAGTCTTTATTCACCATCAACAGAGAGGAGAGAGGTCAGTCTTTATTCACCATCAACAGAGAGGAGAGAGGTCAGTCTTTATTCACCATCAACAGAGACGAGAGAGGTCAGTCTTTATTCACCATCAACAGAGAGGAGAGAGGTCAGTCTTTATTCACCATCAACAGAGAGGAGAGAGGTCAGTCTTTATTCACCATCAACAGAGACGAGAGAGGTCAGTCTTTATTCACCATCAACAGAGAGGTCAGGGTCTTTATTCACCATCAACAGAGAGGAGAGAGGTCAGTCTTTATTCACCATCAACAGAGAGGTCAGAGGTCAGGGTCTTTATTCACCATCAACAGAGAGGAGAGAGGTCAGTCTTTATTCACCATCAACAGAGACGAGAGAGGTCAGGGTCTTTATTCACTATCAACAGAGAGGTCAGAGGTCAGGGTCTTTATTCACTATCAACAGAGAGGTCAGAGGTCAGGGTCTTTATTCACTATCAACAGAGAGGTCAGGGTCTTTATTCACCATCAACAGAGACGAGAGAGGTCAGGGTCTTTATTCACCATCAACAGAGAGGTCAGAGGTCAGGGTCTTTATTCACCATCAACAGAGGTCAGAGGTCAGGGTCTTTATTCACCATCAACAGAGAGGTCAGGGGTCAGGGTCTTTATTCACCATCAACAGAGAGGTCAGAGGTCAGGGTCTTTATTCACCATCAACAGAGAGGTCAGAGGTCAGGGTCTTTATTCACCATCAACAGAGAGGTCAGAGGTCAGGGTCTTTATTCAAGCCTTGTGCTTTTCGTCATTTGTTCGCCGTGAGGGTTGAGTTGAGTGAGGTGGCCTTCAAATGTCATGGCAACACGTGTGTGTGTGTGTGTGTGTGTGTGTGTGTGTGTGTGTGTGTGTGTGTGTGTGTGTGTGTGTGTGTGTGTGTGTGTGTGTGTGTGTGTGTGTGTGTGTGTGTGTGTGTGTGTGTGTGTGTGTGTGTGTGTGTGTGTGTGTGTGTGTGTGTGTGTGTGTGTGTGTGTGTGTGTGTGTGTGTGTGTGTGTGTGTGTGTGTGTGTGTGTGTGTGTGTGTGTGTGTGTGTGTGTGTGTGTGTGTGTGTGTGTGTGTGTGTGTGTGTGTGTGTGTGTGTGTGTGTGTGTGCGTGCGTGCGTGCGTGCGCACATCCTGTGGGGCTTGTGGTTGATGTCTTCAGTCTGGGACTCAGACGGGGTACTTTCAGCATTCACCTTGGGACTCAAAAACAATATTAATACAAATACATAAACACAAACCCATAGTTTCAAAAACTATTATCTACAGTGTGACTTCAACTACCTTACTAATCCTATAGGCCATTGGTTCTCAAACGTTTTCATGTCCAGGACCAACAGAAATATGTGTAATAAGCCATGGACCCCCATCTGATTTTGTACCAGGTAACCCCATCTGCAAATAAACGTGTTGTTAGATATAATTTAGTGAAATAATGTGACCTGTGATCAGAACATTCATTCTTATCTCTAATCAACTATGCTAACTTCTAGTGAATTACATTAAATATTTGTGAAATGGGGACCCCCTGGAACCCCTCCAAGGACCCCTGGAACCCCTCCAAGGACCCCTGGAAATCCTCTAAGGACCCCTGGAACCCCTCCAAGGACCCCTGGAACCCCTCCAAGGACCCCTGGAACCCCTCCAAGGACCCCTGGAACCCCTCCAAGGACCCCTGGAAATCCTCTAAGGACCCCTGGAACCCCTCCAAGGACCACTGGAACCCCTCCAAGGACCACTGGACCCACTTTTGAAAGCCACCATCATAGGCTTTTCGATCTAGAAATGTCTACTACACCTCGTCCACTATTTTAACACTCAAGTCATTAAATTCCCTTGGCTACCAAAAAAATGTATCTATTTGTTTTAGAAATGTACTCTGGTGCTGTGTGCGATTAAAGAAGTACTTTTTTGGATGTTCTATGAGCAGCACTAATCACATTATTCCACCCTGTGGAAGGAGAGTGCTGTGTGGCTGGGTGTGTATTCTCGCTGTCAGCTGGTGAGCTATAGTTTCTCCTTAATTCTATTTGCCTCTCAGGGGAACCTCCTAAAACCTCTCACACACATCGCAGAGAGCTTTGTTGGAGAGCGTGTGTGTGTGTGTGTGTGTGTGTGTGTGTGTGTGGGGGGGGGGGGTTCAACTCTCCTTTCCCACTGAGTCTGGACATGACACAGGCGCCTCCTCTCCTCCGTGTGAGGGAAGAACAGAAAGGGAAGGAGGGGGAGGGGTTATTTATTTCTTCAGTAACGGTACATCCAGGCAGGCAGGGCTGTGATCATGGTTCCACACAGAGGCCACAGCCAGACGCCACCGACAGAGGAAGAGGGAGGAGGAAGAGGGAGGAGGAGAGGGGAGATGGGGGCTGGGCTGTGCCTCCTCAGTGTTGCAGAGTGACCCCTCTGGCCTTGGTCCATGACTCATCCAGTGTACACAACATTCACAGCCAGCCACGGCCGAGCCTGTTGTCTCCCCTTTCTACGTCAACAGAGGATTGTGAACAAGAGAATGTAAATCTTTTTTTTTTGCCTACTTTTTCTCCTCCTTTTTCTGTTATTTTTCTCCCATCCCAATTTCCTCTCATGCCAATTCTCCCTCCCCTGTCCTGATCGTTGCTCGCATGTGCCCCCCCACTGGTCGGTCGTAGGGAGGGTTGAAGAATCTATCGCATGTCCCCTCCGATACATGTGGAGGCAGCCAGCCACTTCTTTTCACCTGCCAGCGCGGACTCTCATTGACGAGGAGTAACGTGTAGGAGGCTCACACTGCCCCCGCCATTTTCCTGTCTTTGCTGTGCAGGCGCCCTGACCGACCTGTAGGAGTCGCTGTCCACAACGTCCAGATTACCACCCATCGGCTTCCACCCGCTGACTCTGCCAATTGAGTCAGTATGACGGCCGGCCAAGCCGGAGGCAACGCCGACAGCCGAATTCGAGACTGGTGTCTCTTGCGTTGGTGACGAGCGCAATGTCCGCTGCGCCACCCAGCCGCCTGTGAGAATGTAATATTTGATTAAATATGGATAAACAGGGACCGTGAGGGTCCTCTGGGTGTATCATGTGTGTTTGTGTGTGTGTGTGTGTGTGTGTGGGGGGGGGGGGGGGGAGGGGTTCAACTCTCCTTTCACACTGAGTCTGGACAGGACACATAAATCTCTTACTCAAACTCACGCACGCACGCATGCACACGCACACACACACACTCGCACACACACGTGCACACACACACACACACACTGTGCTATGTCATGAGACCAGGCGCCTCCTCTCCTCCGTGTGAGGGAAGAACAGAAAGGGAAGGAGGGGGAGGGGTTATTTATTTCTTCAGTAACGGTACATCCAGGCAGGCAGGGCTGTGATAATGGTTCCACACAGAGGCCACAGCCAGACGCCACCGACAGAGGAAGAGGGAGGAGGAAGAGGGAGGAGGAGAGGGGAGATGGGGGCTGGGCTGGGCCTCCTCAGTGTTGCAGAGTGACCCCTCTGGCCTTGGTCCATGACTCATCCAGTGTACACAACATTCACAGCCAGCCGCCTGTGAGTATTTGATTAAATATGGATAAACAGGGACCGTGAGGGTCCTCTGGGTGTATCATCAAATCAAATCAAATTTATTTATAAGGCCCGACAACACACGTTAATGTCCCCATGGGCCGTACAGGTCTTCTTTAAACAAGTCAAGAAGAAAACATAACAATAAGTCAAGAACAGAACAAGAACACCATAAGGTCCAACAAATTTAAGATAAATGCAAATAAATGAAAGAATGCAAGCACTCCCAGACATACCCGACGCGAAGGTAAGGAAAAACTCACTAAAACCTAACAATAGGGAAAAAAGCTCCACAGGCAGTGTGGAGGAGAGAAACCTTCAAGGGGGGATCTCCCTTCTTAGATGTCGGCGATAGTAGTGTTGCAGACGGACAGTTTGTAAGCATGCACTCAAGTGTGTAGTGAAACACAGATGAGTGCATGCAATAGCAACTGAACATTTTGAAAGATTAAAGATAGAGCTAATAGAGCTAATATCATGTGTGTGTGGTTTCAGGACTGAGGACAACCACTGGATCTGTAAGCCATGGAACCTGGCTCGAGGTCTGGACACGCACATCACCAACAGCCTGGACTATATCATCAGACAGAGAGAGAGCACGCCCAAGGTGACCCCACACACACACCTAACCCTATATCATCAGACAGAGAGAGAGCACGCCCAAGGTGACCACACACACACACACACACCTAACCCTATATCATCAGACAGAGAGAGAGCACGCCCAAGGTGACCCCACACACACACCTAACCCTATATCATCAGACAGAGAGAGAGCACGCCCAAGGTGACCCCACACACACACACACCTAACCCTATATCATCAGACGGAGAGAGAGCACGCCCAAGGTGACCCCACACACACACACACACCTAACCCTATATCATCAGACAGAGAGAGAGCACGCCCAAGGTGACCCCACACATACACATTCTCTCATCTCTTTCTCTCTCTCATCTCTTTCTCTCTCCTCTCTTTCTCTCTCCTCATCTCTTTCCCTCTCCTCTCATCTCTTTCTCTCTCATTTCTTTCTCTCATCTCGTTCTCTCTCATCTTTCTCTCATCGCTTTCTCTCTCATCTCTTTCTCTCTCATCTCTTTCTCTCATCGCTTTCTCTCTCCTCTCATCTCTTTCCCTCTCCTCTCTCATCTCTTTCCCTCTCCTCTCATCTCTTTCTCTCTCTCTTTCTCCTCATCTCTTTCTCTCTCATCTCTCATCTCTTTCTCTCATCTCTTTCTCTCTTTCTCCTCATCCCTTTCCCTCTCCTCTCATCTATTTCTCTCTCCTCTCATCTCTTTCTCTCTCCTCATCTCTTTCTCTCTCATCTCTTTCTCTCATCTCTTTCTCTCTCCTCTCATCTCTTTCTCTCTCCTCTCTTTCTCTCATCTCTTTCCCTCATCTCTTTCCCTCTCATCTCTTTCTCTCTCCTCTCATCTCTTTCCCTCTCCTCTCATCTCTTTCTCTCTCCTCTCATCTCTTTCTCTCTCCTCATCTCTTTCCCTCTCCTCTCATCTCTTTCTTTCTCCTCTCTTTCTCTCTCCTCATCTCTTTCTTTCTCCTCTCTTTCTCTCTCCTCTCATCTCTTTCTCTCATCTCTTTCTCTCTCCTCTCTCCTCTGTTTTTCTCATCTCTTTCTCTCTCATCTCTTTCTCTCATCTTTTTCTCTCTCCTCTCATCTCTTTCTTTCATCTCTTTCTCTCTCCTCTCTTTCTCTCACCTCTTTCTCTCTCATCTCTTCTCTCTCTTATCTCTTTCTCTCTCTCTTTCTCTCCTCTATCACCTCTTTCTCTCTCATCTCTTCTCTCTCCTTTCGTATCTCTTGCTCTCTCATCTCTTTCCCCCTCATCTCGTTCTCTCCTCTATTACTTCTTTCTCTCTCATCTCTTCTCTATCCTCTCTTATCTCTTTCTCTCTCATCTCTTTCCCTCTCATCTCTTTCTCTCCTCTATCACCTCTTTCTCTCATATCTTTCTCTCATCTCTTCTCTCTCCTCTCATCTCTTTCTCTCTCATCTCTTCTCTCTCTCCTCTCTCTTTCTCTCTCCTCTCTTCTATCTCTTTCTCTCTCATCTCTTTCTTTCTCTCTCATCTCTTTCTCTCTCATCGTCTCTTTCTCTCTCATCTCTTCTCTCCTCTTCTCTCTCATCTCTTTCTCTCTCATCTCTTTCTCTCTCATCTCTTCTCTCTCTTTCTCTCTCATCTCTTCTCTCTCCTCTCTTCTCTCCTCTTTCTCTCTCTTATCTCTCTTTCTCTCATCTCTTTCTCTCGCATATCTTAGCTCTCTTTCTCTCTCTTTCTCTCACTTCTCTCTCCTCTCTTCTCTCTCTTTCTCTCTCATCTCTCCTCTCTTCTCTCTCTTTCTCTCCCATCTCTTTCTCTCTCCTCTCTTCTCTCTCTTTCTCTCTCATCTCTTCTCTCATCTCTCATCTCTTTCTCTCTCATCTCTTCTCTCTCTTTCTCTCTCATCTCATAGCTGTAGTGTCTGCAGTACTCTACATGTTATAATCCTAAATAGCTGTAGTGTCTGCAGTACTCTGTTATAATTAGGGATGTCCCGATCGGGACCGGCAAAGAAATCGGGATCGGCAAAGAAAAACAAATCTGGATTTTTATTTATTTTTTGCTTTTATTTTTTTTATTCAACAAACATGACCATGTTCACGTCTTAAATTCATACTGAGGCCTTAGTTTTGGTTTTAAATTGCATATCATCATTAATTTATTTATTGTCACACAGAGCAGAAGAATTTTGCCAAAACAAACGCATTTCCTTTGATTTAATTATACATCAAATGATTTATGTCAAGGATTGCAATGCCTCACTTGAATGAAGTTAACTTTTCACCTCGATAACGTCAACATTCAGGGTGAATGTAATGTGAGAAATTGGGATATTTTTATTTTTTTAATAAATCTTGATCGGGATCGGATCGGGAGCAAGAAAATGTGATCGGGACATCCCTAGTTATAATCCTAAATAGCTGTAGTGTGTGCAGTACTCTACATGTTATAATCCTAAATAGCTGTAGTGTCTGCAGTACTCTATGTTATAATCCTAAATAGCTGTAGTGTGTGCGGTACTCTACATGTTATAATCCTAAATAGCTGTAGTGTCTGCAGTACTCTATGTTATAATCCTAAATAGCTATAGTGTGTGCAGTACTCTACATGTTATAATCCTAAATAGCTGTAGTGTGTGCAGTACTCTATATGTTATAATCCTAAATAGCTGTAGTGTGTGCAGTACTCTATATGTTATAATCCTAAATAGCTGTAGTGTCTGCAGTACTCTATATGTTATAATCCTAAATAGCTGTAGTGTGTGCAGTACTCTACATGTTATAATCCTAAATAGCTGTAGTGTGTGCAGTACTCTACATGTTATAATCCTAAATAGCTGTAGTGTCTGCAGTACTCTACATGTTATAATCCTAAATAGCTGTAGTGTGTGCAGTACTCTACATGTTATAATCCTAAATAGCTGTAGTGTCTGCAGTACTCTATATGTTATAATCCTAAATAGCTGTAGTGTGTACAGTACTCTATATGTTATAATCCTAAATAGCTGTAGTGTCTGCAGTACTCTACATGTTATAATCCTAAATAGCTGTAGTGTGTGCAGTACTCTACATGTTATAATCCTAAATAGCTGTAGTGTGTGCAGTACTCTACATGTTATAATCCTAAATAGCTGTAGTGTCTGCAGTACTCTATATGTTATAATCCTAAATAGCTGTAGTGTGTACAGTACTCTATATGTTATAATCCTAAATAGCTGTAGTGTCTGCAGTACTCTACATGTTATAATCCTAAATAGCTGTAGTGTGTGCAGTACTCTACATGTTATAATCCTAAATAGCTGTAGTGTGTTACACACATGCTACACATTATGCTACACATTCAGTTTCAGTTTATTTTAAAAAGGACAGTACACATTAATAAAAATGTCTGTAAATGTGTCAGTTTTAGCCAGCTCACTAATTCGCAACTGTAGTCCTCTCTCTCATCTCTTTCTCTCTCATCTCTCTCTCCTCTCTCTCTCTCTCTCTCTCTCTCTCTCTCTCTCTCTCTCTTTCTCTCTCTCTCCCTCTCTCTCTCATCTATCAAATGTAAATGTCATCTATTTCTCTCTCCTCACACTGTTTTCAGGTCCCCTAAAAGAGTCATTAAAGTCAATGAACAATGATTATGCAGCGTCGTGATGGGCAACGTGTAAAGTGCTGGCCCTGGAATGTGACTGTAATCTGACTCTCTGTCTTGCAACTAAACACAGGGGAACACAGGAACCCTGTCTGTCATCCTCACATGGAGGTCTGTCATCCTCACAGGGAGGTGTGTCATCCTCACAGGGAGGTGTGTCATCCTCACAGGGAGGTCTGTCATCCTCACAGGGAGGTGTGTCATCCTCACAGGGAGGTGTGTCATCCTCACAGGGAGGTGTGTCATCCTCACAGGGAGGTGTGTCATCCTCACAGGGAGGTGTGTCATCCTCACAGGGAGGTGTGTCATCCTCACAGGGAGGTGTGTCATCCTCACAGGGAGGTGTGTCATCCTCACAGGGAGGTGTGGTCTGTCATCCTCACAGGGAGGTGTAGTCTGTCATCCTCACAGGGAGGTGTAGTCTGTCATCCTCACAGGGAGGTGTGGTCTGTCATCCTCACAGGGAGGTGTGGTCTGTCATCCTCACAGGGAGGTGTGGTCTGTCATCCTCACAGGGAGGTCTGTCATCCTCACAGGGAGGTGTGGTCTGTCATCCTCACAGGGAGGTCTGTCATCCTCACAGGGAGGTCTGTCATCCTCACAGGGAGGTGTAGTCCAGGGGTCGGCAATTAGATCTGGCCACGGGCCAGATTTTCCCCAAGCCGTTGCTTGGCGGGCCAGGATCAAAAACAATGGCTAATTTAATATACTGATATTGAAAAAAGACAAACGTTTTTCTCTGGTCTGCATCCCCTTAACAATTGTGTGTATTGCGCCGTACTGTATTGTACCCATTCTGCAATCTGTTAAATAAAGTTTTCATTCATGAACAGCAGATCAGTTGTTGCAGATCACCGCGGCGGGTGATGGACAGCAGCTCAGAATGCATGAAAACACGACTCCATACCTTGTTTGTTGTTCAGTCCTCCAAACATGAAACATGTAAAATATCCACTCGCTGCCCTCCAATTCCAGATTGGTGTTGAATGCAGCTACTTTATCTGCCAACTTGAACACAGTTGTCATCATTGCCTCGCTATTGTTGTTGTCGCCACATATTATGCAGAGAGGACGTCGGCTCGGCACGCAAGAATCACCGACCTGTTGCGATAAACCCGTATTTTAAGTATGGCTCGCATCTCGAACGCGGAAGTGAAAGTGCGTTAGGGACATATACACGCGGCCCGGTGGGACTATTCCATTGGTTCTCCCAGTCCACGTGACCATTTCTAGCATTTCAATTGGCTATAGTGACAGACATGATGACTACCGGTAGATAGATACAGCTTCACAATAAAAGACACCCTGGCGTCCCGAGTGAATATTTCCCGCACGTAAAATAAATATCATTCTCAAAATAATCTGACGGGCCAGAAATGATTGCTGGCGGGCCAATGTCGGCCCGCGGGCCGCCTATTGCCGATCCCTGGTGTAGTCTGTCATCCTCACAGGGAGGTGTGTCATCCTCACAGGGAGGTGTGTCATCCTCACAGGGAGGTGTGTCATCCTCAGAGGGAGGTGTGTCCATAGATATATATAGAACACTAGATAGCTTAAGGCGGAGTCACCAGCGTCGCTGAACCGCCGCCATCTTGCCCCAGTCAGCCTTGAGTGAGGGTGAGTGATCTGCACAGACAAAAAGACTCATAACTCGCTGAAATATTGACGGATTTACAAACGGTTTGGTTTATTACAAGCATTATTAACGTGGCTATGATTCAAGCGGTTTGTAAAAAAAAAAAACATCTTTAAAAGAAATATATATTATAAGTATGCAGTATCATAACTCCATCTTTGATGTTTATAGCAAACCAACCCGTTTGAAAATCGGTAAAGAATTGAGCAATCTATGGTTATTTAAATAGTACATGCACCATAGACATTAATGTTATCAGTAGCTGAGCTGCCTGGGGCAAGATGGCCGCCCTACGACGACGTCGCTCTCCATTGGCCGGCAGCGCGGGTAAGCTATCTAGTGTTCTATATATATCTATGGGTGTGTCATCCTCACAGGGAGGTGTAGTCTGTCATCCTCACAGGGAGGTGTGGTCTGTCATCACAGGGAGGTGTGGTCTGTCATCCTCACAGGGAGGTGTGGTCTGACGTCACTTTGGACAGCCTGCGAGGTCCACCCATATAGGGATTTATTAGAGATGTCCGATATTATCGGCCTACCGATGTTATCGGCCGATATTGCCATTAAAATGTCATATCGGAAATTATCTGTATCGGTTTTCCAAAAAATCGTTTTTTTTTTTATTTGTATTATTTATTTAACCTTTATTTACCCAGGCAAGCAAGTAAGAACAAATTCTGATTTAATTTATTGTCAAAAGTATGCATAATGTTGTGTTAATTCCACAACAAGAGATATGTAATGTTAATTACCTGAAATTATTCCCTAGGATTTATCATTGGGATAATGGATTATTCGGCTATTGTAACAATTCTGCCTCATGAACATTGATAAGCTTTCCATTTTTTGCACAAAATGAGTTCCCTTCTACAGTATCACTAACATTATTGTTTAAGCATTTTTGGTTGAAATAAAATTCAGCTATTTTTTCTTACGATTAATTGCGAATTTCTTCATGTTGAGCTATAGATTGTGGATGAATACGCACAGAAATGTACACCATGCAAATGTTAATGCTTTATTTGTTTTAAACGAGACGATTTATAAATGGGCAAATGGGGAAATACGTTGCAATTTCAAGCGAGGTGGACCGGCCGGAAACAACAATGACGTAACCGTGACTACACCTCCCTATTGAAAAGGAACAGCTGGGTTAGATTCCCGGACCCGGCGTTCTTTGCCGAATGTCTTCCCCCGCTCTGTCTCCCGTTCTTCCTCTCTCTCTCTCTCGCTCTCTCTTTCTCTACCCGGTAGTAAAAAAAAACAATAAAAATCTACCAAAAACATAATAAAAATTTTTTTTAAAGAAAAGGAAGAGCTGAACAGCTGAACAGGGGAGTGCAGACGCCTCTCTCGCGGACCAGCTCAACTCCTTTTGCGCACGGTTTGGTGCAGACAGTAGCGACGCTAGCTCACCAGTTAACGACGTAACTGACGCACCGGCCGTCGTGGAGGGGGGGGGGGGGGGGGGGGGGGCACTCTCTCATTGATGGAACACAGTGTGAGAAGAGCATTTATGCGGGTAAACACCAGAAAAGCAGCTGGCCCAGATGGGATAACAGGACGTATACTTAAGTCCTGTGCTAACCAGCTAGCCCCAGTGTTCACCACCATATTTAATCTATCCCTGGCTGAATCCGTGGTCCCTGCCTGTTTCAAGGTGTCCACTATAATCCCGGTACCAAAGAAATCCTCCCCAACAGGTCTTAATGACTACAGACTGGTGGCACTCACCTCTGTGGTCATGAAATGTTTTGAGAGGCTGGTTAAGGATTACATTTGTGCCTCCCTCCCCAGCGATATGGACCCTATGCAATTTGCATACAGGCCAAACAGGTCCACTGACGATGCAGTCTCCCAAGTACTGCACAGCACCCTCTCTCACCTAGACTGCCAGAAGGGGGGCTATGTGAGACTGTTGTTCATTGACTATTGTAATGGAATAATTATGTTACGTCTGCTGTTAACACATCAACCCACATTGACCTGTTACCTGAACCATACTGTGTCCATGATGACCGCATTGTACAACGCAGTATGCCTGCAAACATGGTCTGTTTATGTTCTCATGTTAAGCACATAATCGCCGTTGTTCCAATGGTCTGATCTATGTGCCAATAGTTCAAACTGATGACACGACTTTCATTGCGACACAAGGCAGACGCTCGACCTTCTTGCGATCTCTGACAAGCACAAGCATCCTATGAAACTAACTGACTACACTGTTTTACGACGCCTCTACCGTCTCAAGTTCACAGTTCACCCCCTTCCCCTCAAAGCGAGTACATACACACAAACTGCAAACAATGCAACATCTCACTTCCTGAAAACCACACACACGTCTGCAACACACACACATACACACATGCACATATGCATGCGCACGTGCACGCCCACACACACACACCCCAAACCTAAAAGCAGGTTGGCACACACAGGGGAGGAGGCTATATATATGCTGTACGTTGTTTCATTCTTGGCACATTTTGGCAAATCATCTTCTGTTTGTATTGTCAGACTGTGTCCGGTTTTCGGCCGCCCAAATAAACTCAACAGAACGTCCGTTTGTTTCTGTTAATCATTATTTTCATCAGCTCTCCTGTGTTGTCATAAATATTCCTATACACTACAGCTCAGCGTTCAACACCATAGTCCAGACTGGTGGACAAGCAGATCGAGCTGAGTCTGAGCTCCGCTCTGAGCGCCTGGATACTGGACTTTCTGAGTGAAAGGCCCCAGGCGGTCAGGGTGGGGGGTCAGACCTCCAACACCATCACCCTGAGTATCGGGTCCCCCCAGGGCTGTGTTCTGAGCCCCCTGCTGTATTCACTCTACACACATGATTGTGTGGCCAAGTTCAGCTCCAACTCCATAGTGAAGTTTGCGGACGACACAGTGGTGGTGGGGCTGATCTCTGACAACGACGAGAAGGCCTACCGGGAGGAGGTCAAGTACTGGACCGCTGGTGCCAGGACAACAGCCTGCTCCTGAACATTGGTAAAACCAAGGAGCTGATCGTGGATTTTAGGAGAACACAGCAGGACACACACACACCACTGAGGATAAACAGGGCTACCGTGGACAGGGTGAGCAGCTTCAAGTACCTGGGGGTCCACATCTCAGAAGACCTGACATGGACAACACACATAGACTCAGTCGTAAAGAAGGCGAAGCAGTGCCTCTACCACCTGAGACAGTTAAGGAAGTTCAGAGTATCGGGGAAGATACTCCAGTCCTTCTACTCCGGAGCTGTAGAGAGCATCTTGACTGGAAACATCACTGCCTGGTATGGAAACAGCACGGCACAGGACAAGAAGGCCCTACAGAGAGTGGTGCGCTCAGCTGAGCGTACTACAGGTATTGCACTACCACCCCTGCAGGTCTTATATAACAAGAGGTGCAAATCCAGAGCCTGCAGAATAATGAAAGATCCTCACCACCCCAACAACAGCCTGTTCAAGCTGCTGCGGTCAGGCAAATGCCTGCGAACACCAGCAACTAGGACAGAGAGACTCCGGCTCAGCTTCTTCCCCCAGGCTATCAGAGTCTTGAACACTGAACTCTCCACACACAAGCACACATGAGCACACACACAACACACACACTGTATACGCTCACACACTAGCAGTCACTTTAGCATGAACACACACACACACATGCCGCACACGCTCACACTCAACGGTCACTTTACACTATGAATGGTCACTTTAAAAACAAGAACGGGAGTGGTTCTTGTATAGTAAACGGATGGATATAGCAAGCTAGCATAAGGACACATAGTACAACTGTAGATTGTATAGTATAGCATTGTATAGTAGTGTACATAAGACCCAGTGCCTCATCCGTAGCTAACATTGTATTGCACTATCGCAGGACCTTAGCATGTCTTACCATGCTTTTTGTAAACTTTATGTACATATACCTGTTATGTCTTATTCTTATTACTTGTATTATTGCACAAATGTCTTATTCTCATCCTATTCTTATTATTGTATTATTGCACAATAGTTGCGGGCAAGACCCCCCGCATTTCACTGTATGCTTGTATGCCGTGACAAATACAACTCTTGACTTGACTTGACTTGACTTGACTTGACGGTGTGAGATGCTGGGGGGGGGGGGGGGGGCTCTCTGCTGCATCCTCGCTGGGTGGGTGGGGGGGGGGCACGGGGGGCTTGAGGGCCTCTTCAAGATTCAAGATTGTTTATTGTCATGTGCACAGTTAAAGAGACAGTTTGCCATACAATGAAAATCTTACTTTGCTAAAAATAGATAAATATAATATATACAAGGCACAGTGAGTAACATCTCTGCTGCCTCCTCGCTGGGTGGTGGGAGGGTTGGGGGGGAGGTGGTGGGGGGGTTGGGGGCCTCTCTCTTTTCCGTGTTATTGTTTTCTTTAGGTTGGAGGCTGGGACTCATAGTGTAGGAAACAGTCTGTGTAAGTTGAAGCTAGCTAGTTAGCCAGTAGCGTTATCTAGCTTTACTTAGCAAGTCAGACCCACACTGAGGTTTCCCAGCTACATCAAAGTCAAAGTCAAAGATTTTATTTGCCATGTATGGACGAATCCACATTGGAATACAGGTACAGAGCAAACACTGTGTCTACAACTAATCCAATACAGGAGCAGAGTAGAAACGGTACAGGAAAAATATGTAAAAACACACAGTATAAAAGGACAAATACTAAAATTGATATCAACATCCCCTAAAAGTGCATATCATAGTTAAGTGCATAGTGGCACAAATTACAGTAAAAGTGCATATAATCAAAGTGCATGATGCACAGACACACAAAAAACAGCACTTCCACAAACCTGACTAATAACACTAATAAAAACACTGAAATAAAATAGGATAAAATACAAAACTAGCCTTTGGAGTCATTCAGGCTCCGCACAGCACTGGGGAAAAAGCTCTTTGTAAACCGAGAGGTAGAGCATGTGATAGAGCGGTAACGTCTGCCTGAGGGGACAAAGAGGCCTGTGGCTGGGTGACCAGCAGTGGTGCGTTATTGAAATCAACTGGGATTGCACGCACCTAATCGCGCCACGTGCGCGCGCTCCCGTGAATGCGCATTTAATGTCCTCTCGCTTGAGCACAGACTACAGACAGTGCCTAATTGCCTCTACGAATGGAATGTAACACGTCATTCACAACAAGTTAGGTGTGAATGTATCTGAGAACGTATTTAACACACCTGACGACCGACGCTATTGATATGCAAATAGCGAGTACTTATCTGGGGTTGTACGTAGTGCACCCCCGTCCCATGAAGAATGCATGCCTGGTGACCAGAGGGTTCGTTGATAATGCCAGAGGCACGGGAAAGCAGCCTGGCACCATAGATCTCTTCTAGAGCTGGCAGGCTAGACCCGATTGTCTTGCGTGCAATACACACAATTCTATTCAGAGATTTCTTCTCCTGGTCTGTGATGTTACCAAACCATATAGTACAGGAGGAAGTAAGAACGCTCTCGATCACACAGCGATAGAAGTTGTGTAGAATCACCCTGTTATTTGTGAACTCTTTCAGTTTCCTGAGAAAGAAAAGACGTTGCTGGGACTTTTTAACAATGGTTCTGGTATTGGTGTGCCAGCTCAGGTCATTTGAAATAGTGACCCCAAGAAATTTAAAACTGCTCACCATCTCCACCTCTGAGCCATTTATGGTAATGGAGATACATATAACAGCCTTCTTTATGAGGGTATTTATCTTGTCCAAGAAGTTTATCTCTCTTAACAATCTGAAGGATTATTCTCTCTGTCCCTCCCCCCCCCCCCCCCCCCCCCCCCCCTCCCAATAAATTTAAAACTGCTCACCATCTCCACCTCTGAGCCATTTTTGGTAATGGGGATAAATATAACAGCCTTCTTTATGAGGGTATTTATCTTGTCCAAGAAGTTTATCTCTCTTAACAATCTGAAGGATTATTCTCTGTCCCTCCCCCGCTGTCTCCCCCCCCCTCCCTTTTTTGTCCCCCTCTCTCCCCTTTGAGTCAGCGGAATATCTCTTGACGACCTAACGCCCTCCCTGTGCCTGGCACCTTCGGGCCCAGGTCACAGACCAGTCACTCTCTCTCGACCTGATCCTCTATCATGCGCGCATGATGACAGCTGTAAAGGAATGTAAATCACTACCCACTTTCAAAACCACTCCCAAAGAGCACCTACGGGAGACTGCAATTCAATACTGGCCCCTGTAAATGTCCTAACCCAACCCCCTCCAATGTACAGTAAACCCAATGTCCTAACCCAATAATACACAAGACCCTCTTCTTGGGACCAAGTAAGGTTTCGTCGTGTACAGTTACCCCACCCCGCCTACCCAAACCCCCCCCTCCACCCCACCCAACCAACCTCCTCCAATGTACAGTTTCTTCGTCAAATGTATATACTCTCTTTTCTAGACTCTTTTTGTAGCAGTACTGTCTATCTGTAGTTCAAGTTTCAAGTTTCTTTAATAGTTGTCATACAGAAGTACAGAATACTTTTATACAAAATGCTTCTTACTGTTGCGCTCCAGAGACTGTGCAAGACAAGATAAGTATGAAATAAAATAACATAGCAAAATTAGAGCAAAAAAAGATGAGGTCAGTGTTCAGTTTAGACATATGTACAATGTTCGATGCAGAATAGACGTAGTTACCATACAATATACAATACTGTGCAGTGTACTAATATACAATACTATATAGTGCAAGGCAGAAATGGAGAATGGGACGAGGTGCAATTTAGGTACAATTCACAGTAGGTGTACGAGTTGTAGTGCAAATCCCCCATCAATAAATATAAAGTGTAAGTGTGTTTGTGTGATCTAAAGTGTGGAGAGTGGGTGCTGCAGTGTGTTGTTTGTTTGAGTGAGTGTGTGCGTGTGGGTGTGTGTGCTGTGTGCATGTGTGCATTTGATGGTTGCCGCATAGTGATTATTGTTCGTTTAGCAGCCTGATGGCCTGGGGATAGAAGCTTCTTCTGAGTCTTTCTGTGCTCGCCTTAAGACTCCGGTATCGCTTGCCTGACCGCAGCAGTTCAAAGAGGCAGTTGTTCGGGTGGCTCGAGTCCTTAATAATTCTCTTAGCCTTCCCCTTGCACCGCTTGTTGTAAATGTTCTGGAGGGTGGGAAGCCCCCCTCCAATTGTGCGTTCGGCTGAACGTGTCACTCTTTGTAGTCTGCTACGGTCTTGTGCAGTGCTATTCCCAAACCAGGAGGTGATGTTGCCGGTCAGGATGCTCTCTATTGTACATGAGTAGAAGTTCCTAAGGATCTTCTGACTGACTTGGAACTTCCTTAGGCGCCTGAGGAAGTAGAGGCGTTGTCGTGCCTTCTTCACAACACTGTCAATGTGTGTGGTCCATGTCAAGTCCTCGGATATGTGGGCTCCGAGGTACTTGAAACTGTTCACTCTCTCAACCGGTGCCCCGTCGATGCTGAGGGGGGCTGTAGTCCTTGACCCCCGACCTCCTGAAGTCCACAATCATCTCTTTTGTCGATGTATGTCATGTATGTCATATGATGAATTAAAAATGGGGGACCCTGATGTAAACCAGACGAAAGTCTTTCTCTGGTCTGCATCCCCTTAACACATCCTGCGCCATTCACGTTGTACGACGTGTTTCAAGTTCATGCGAATTCTGCCAATCCACGGCGTACGACGTTATTGAGATCATATTTCATTTTTTCGCCATGTTATTCATAATTCCCTCACGGAGCCTGGTATGATGCAGTGGGAGCATGCACAACTCTGCAATGCTTCAATACTGCCCCCTGGTGAATAATCGACATGATTTGGGCTGTTATTATTATTATACAAACCGGAAATGGATCGACTCGATCGCCGTCAAATAAGTGGAACCTTTTTGCTCCAGTCTCACCGGCCAACGGTAAGAGGACGCTGATGTAATTTTCAGCGCGTTTGTTTATTATTATCCATGCAAACTGCTCCGAACAATATATCACCCATACTACATAAAGCATTTACCGACGATCACGGAATTATAAACGACCACCCCCCCCCCCCCCGTTCACCCGCGCATGATCAGTCATAACGTTTAGGATCATGTACAGTTGAAATTTTTTATATAGCGTGTATCACGAATAAACTGCAATCGATAATCTATATATGCGTTTATGCCTATATCTCACGTTCTAGGAATTACTGCAGAAAACGATAAAAACATTTATATTCTAGACGGTATATGAACCTGTGAATGAAAAAGTAAAACGTTCCTACATCCTGAACAATAGATAATCGAGGTTGAATGGGCCATAGTAATGTCAATTTAGCAATACAATTTAAAAAGTTATAGCCCTGCAAAGAAGGTAAACATCTCCATAGGCTTAGACTGGTGGCAGTGATCAAACATTGATGGATATAAGCGTGGCAGGGAATGTGTTAACAATTGTGTGTATTGAGCCGTACTGTATTTGCCCAGGTGTACGGCCCAATACGGCTCAATGCACACAATTGTTAAGGGGATGCAGACTAGAGAAACATCGTCTTGTTTACATCAGGGTCCCCCGACATGACATCATGACATTTATGGCATAGGGACATACATAACATACGATATGATACGATATGCAAATAATATACAGTACTGTTACCCAGAGATCCTATCCTTTGATCAAAGAGGATCAAAGATCCTTTGATCCTCTTCGGATCAAATAACAAACTGGTGTGTAACCCCTGACCCCTGTCTGCAGGTGGTGTGTTTCCCCGTGCTCTTATGTTCCTTTTGTTTCTTTGTTTTCTCTGTTTTCCCCACCCTTAGGAAAATATAAGAAGTGCTTTATAAATGCAATGAATTATTATTATTAGTATTGACCCCTGACCCCTGCAGGTGGTGTGTAAGTACCTGGAGGACGCGGTGCTGTTCCACCGAGAGGAGGTGGGTTTGGTGAAGTTTGACGTCCGCTACATGTTGATGCTCCGCTCTGTGAAGCCGCTGAAGCTGTACGCCTACAACGTGTTCTGGCTGCGCTTTGCAAACAGGTACACACACACACACACACAGACACGCACACACACACGCTTGCACGCGAGTCTGGACCCGTTTGGAGCTGTTGCATTGATTGATTGATTGAATTGATTGAAAAGTTTATTAACAGATTGCAGAATGGGTACAGTACAGTACAGCTCAATACATACAATTGTTAAGAGGATGCAGACCTGAGAAAGACTTTCATCTTGTTTCCATCAAGGTCCCCCATTTTCAATTCATCATGCAGAGGGGATAGAACGTTTCTATGTGCGGAAGTGGCACAGGAAACCGTTCACAGTTTAACGACTAAGGCCTCTTGAGACTTAGGGGCCTTTCTCACTCAGCCTTTGGGATCGAATCACCGCCCCGGAGCACGGGGGGGAGTGTTCTCACTCACCCCTTTTGGGGTGCGAAACGGCGCTGATTCGTTTTACCCCCCGCTGAACGGGATCAGTTGGATTAGGTGGTCTCGGAATCGCGTTGTGCGGGTGCGGGGGGCGTGACACACACAACGTCGTTACTGTCATGCTTGCTTGAATTTTGGGCAGATAACACCACAGCAACAACTGGAGAATACCCACAAAAACGATATTTATGGGCAATTTGAGAGTTCAGACCTCAACCAAAAACAAGTGGATGAAAAACATGAAGCCACGTTACAAACGCACAGCACTTCCCTGGCTCGCATTAGGCCTGGCAATTTTTGTTTGCCATGCTATTTTCTATACATTAGTTTCTTGTTTGAATGCATTTATTTCTATTAGACCAGTGGTGCCCAACCAGTCGGCCGTGGTCGACCAGTAGATCAATGACATGTAATATAATTGCCACGAACGATGGGATAATGTTAGCTGCTGGACAGGCTAAGCTAACTAGCTCCGTGTCCCAAATAGCTGCAGCTACCTGTTGTCAAGTTATTGTTATAAGGACCCCAGTCCAAGCTACAACAGTCTGCATTCCCTTAACAATTGTTTGTATTGAGCCGTATTGTATTGTACCTAGGGATGTCCGATATTATCGGCCGACCGATATTATCGGCCGATATCGGCAGTAAAATGTGATATCAAAAAATATCGGTATCGGTTTAAAAACAAAAAAAAACAATAACAATATTTGTTATATATATATCCAGTGAAATTATTAGTTACCTGAAATTATTCAGTTTTTTGGACGGGGAAACCCTGCATATATCGGTATCGGTTGATATCGGTTGATATCGGTATCGGAAATTAAGAGTTGGACAATATCGGAATATCGGTATCGGTAAAAAAGCCAATATCGAGCATCCCTAATTGTACCCATTATGCAATATGTTAAATAAAGTTTACATCCATTCATTCTGCTAGCATTAACGATTGGTTGAGCACTGCCACTGGCTAACATGAGCTAGCGTTAGCTATCAGACCCTGTTAGCTCAAAGCTCCTCTTTCAACTTAACAAGCATTAAACAAAATGGCCCAGTCATCTATTCACCTTTGTTTAATACACACAGCGTTGTCTCTAATGTTATCTAACTACTGATAGCTCCCGATATCATCAGTTTGGTGCTGGCTAACTAGCGTGAGCTAACGTTAGCTTCTAGCCACAATGCTATACGGTTATAATGGCATATTCCAATGACGTTAGCATGCAGCTAACAATGTAGCTACCGATCTTTTTTTAGGCTAAACTATCCGCTCTTGGTGGTCACTTGTGTTGATGTTAGTTTTGTTTCATCAACAAATGACAGGCAGAACACACAGTGAATGTATCCGTTTTGTTTATTGCACTTTTATTAGACTTTGCTGAAAAAGAAGTGCTGCAATGGGTAAACAGGCAAAGATGGTGGCGCCCGGCGCCGCCTTGTTGACTTTCTTTGCAGGAAACGTGACAGGAACGTGACATCATCGCCTACGGCAAGCGTAAACGCTCAAAAGGCAAACCGTAAACAGAACCCGGAACGAAACAAGACTGCAGTGTGTACGCAAACTAGAGGGGGGAGAGGGGGGGGGAGTTCGCATCAGATCTTGGAACGGGCCAGAACGGAACGGAATAGAAACGAATAGGGTGAGTGAGAAAGGGCCCTTAGCTATTGGCTGAGACATGGGCGTTTCTGGCTCAGCAGTTGCCTGTGTGGGTTCCAAGACAGAGGGTGCAGTCGTACATGCAAAGATGTCAGGTCGGACAGTTTCATGTCAAAAGGTGAATAGGTCAATATGTTCCGATGAATTAGTACAGAGTTGTTTAAGGTATTCAGATTAATCAGTACAGAGTTGTTTAAAGGTATATTTTTGCCATTTACACCTCTCTCTCTCTCTCTCTCTCTCTCTCTCTCTCTCTCTCAGGGCCTTCTCCTTGGACCATTTGGACGACTACCAAAAGCACTTCACTGTGATGAACTATGCAGAGGGGGTGCAGCTGAAACAGGTAGTCTCTCTCTCTCTCTCTCTCTCTCTCTCTCTCTCTCTCTCTCTCTCTCTCTCTCTCTCTCTCTCTCTCTCTCTCTCTCTCTCTCTCGCAGAGTGGGTGCCGCTGAAACAGGTAGTTTAATCACTAGACGTCACGGTACATGCGACAGTACAGGCCTTGTGTTGTTGTAGAAAGTAGTCCTCTTATCCTCATAAAACATATACAACACATAAAACACATAGCACATTACACTCGTATTAACTAAAGAAGCGGTACTCAATACTTAATACTCAATAAATCAATAGCTTATCAAAGGAGAGACGGACACAGGATTTCAATCAGAATTTGCTGTGTGGTTTAATGCAGGATGAATTCATCAGACAGCAAAAATCCTACATTCTAAATCCAGCATCCTTCTTTTATAATGCATATGACGATAGGACTGGTTACAATACAGCTACAATATAAGTACAATACATATAAGCCTTTAATGTGTATTTGCTACTACAAACCAACCACGTTAGCTTAATAAACAAGACTGCACTACTGTGAACTCATACAAAAGGGCCGTTAGGTCAGTGAGGAGAAGTTGTGAAGAAAGACGGGTTGGAGAAAATCTAAATCCTAATGTCCCGGAGTAAACTCACAAAGAGAGTCTGGGTCGAAGCTTCTAGAAGCAAATTCATGCACTCTATTGCAAAACAATGAGCTCATGCACACACAGGAAGGTAACTTGGCAATAACATACTCCTAAATTACACGCACACACTGGATTGTACTCAGGCACAGGGATAATCGCACACACACATGCACGTATAAATATACACACAGACATACACACTTCCTGGCATCTGGTGTTCACACACACACACACACAAGGGGACTTGGCACACACACACACAGAGACCTCCAACCCACGCACACGGAGCAAGATTAAGAGTATAAAAAGGATGAAGATGAAATTAGGAGTAGGATCTTTTCTGAAATGTCTTGACCGACTATTGAATTAAAAGCCCTCCCTGCGCAGACAGTTTGAATCGAAGCCAGTTCCAAGTCTTCTTTGTGCGGATCACGTTTATTTAATTAATCAGTATGAAGTAGGGCTGTCCCCGACTAAGGATTTGGATGGTCGACTAGGATTGGCCAAAATTTGCCGTTAGTCGACTATTGGTCGACTAAAACAAAAAAAAAAAAAAAAGTATATTTTAAATTTTTACATTTTCTTTTTTAAATCTTTTTTTGTATCATTCCATTTGGGCTGTGGGGGGTGCTTAATGTCTGAAGGAGTCGACTGAAGGCTTCTTGTCCTCTGCAAAAGCATGCAATTGGTCCACTGATGGATACATCTTGATATTTGTCTAGTATAGTGTGTTCATTAGATGGGTGAAATCCTCTTTCAGTGCCTCTGTGCCTGTTTTCGTAGGCAGTTAGCCTCTGGTATGCGTGCCATTAGCGTTAGCCACGCTTCTATGCCTCTTTTCTTTTGAAAAAAATGATAAAAAAAAAATTATTATATTCGACTAAGAGGTTGGCCAGTCGACTACGGCCCCTTTCGACCGATTAGTCGACTAATCGATTAATAGGGGTCAGCCCTAGTATGAATTATTGATTATCGCCTATATATTTGGCGCCCCACGTTGGAGGACTACACAGGACTACTTTCTACGACAGTGTCCAGTGTCTCTGGTCTTTAAGACGACAGTACAGACCCCCCCCTCACTCTCTCTCTCTCTCTCTCTCTCTCTAACTCTCTCTCTCTAACTCTCTCTCTCTAACTCTCTCTCTCTCTCACTCAAGATCCACTATGATGAATTCATCCCGATGTTTGAGAAGCAGTATCCGCAACACCTCTGGAAGGACGTGGAGGTGAGAGTGCTTGTTGTGATGCATCTTAACCCTTTCACTACCACACTACAGAATGTTAACCTTTCACTACCACACTACAGAATGTTAACCTTTCACTACCACACTACAGAAGGTTAACCTTTCACTACCACACTACAGAAGGTTAACCCTTTCACTACCACACTACAGAAGGTTAACCTTTCACTACCACACTACAGAAGGTTAACCTTTCACTACCACACTACAGAAGGTTAACCTTTCACTACCACACTACAGAAGGTTAACCCTTTCACTACCACACTACAGAAGGTTGTGATATAGAAGCTGTCTATAGCTCATTAGGACATCATTAGCTTATTAAAGGATACGGCAGGCACAGGATCCAATCAGAATTGCCGCCGAGGACAAAGGTTTAATGCATGATGAATCATCAGACATTGTAGGTAATTATCACTTCACCTGACCAATTCGTGATACTTACAATAGACGACACGGAGCCGGGTCTGATTCAAACAAGGTCTGCGCAGGAGAGATTGATTGTCGGTCGAAACAAGCCATTCAGACAATACTCTGACTTCATATTATGGTTTCATCCTTCTTATACTCATTTCTCAGGTGGGTGTGTATTTGTGTGAATATGTGTGTGTGTACTCTTCGCCTCTGCTCGCTCTCGTCGTAAGGCGGCGAGCAGCAGGGGCGAACGGCCAGGCTTTGATGTTGTGCTGGAGCCGGAAGAGAGTTCTCTTGCCTCGTCTCCATTTCCGATGGAGACTGAGGATTATATGGAGGGGGCGAGAGCTCTCTTGTTCGAAGCCCCAGTAGAGACGTATCACTCTCCCCCTCAGGGAGTGGCAGGGAGTGTTGCGTCTCCTTGGGGTCCCTTGTACTCCGGAGTTGGGTTAGAACCTCCGACCCTGAGACAAGATGCCCAGCTATCTGCCGCGTCGGATGGTGGCGCCCGTGGCAGCCTCCCGTACGTGAGGGACACGAGTGACACGGAGGGAGGTACGCGAGGGGAGTTGCTTGCCTTGTTCCCCGAGCTCATGGCGGCCGCATTGTTGGCCTTACCCCCGCCTACGTGCCAGTCACGTGGGTGGCGGGTTTGGTCCAGGGGCTAAAGGACGGGGTGCCTCGGCTTGATAGCCCGATGGCATCCATACTTTGTCCCCGAAATGGTGTGGGAGCCGTTGGCAGTTGGCTAATTGGAGTGACCAGGTGTACATCGCCGCGACTCAGAGCCTAGCTGCGACTTCCAACATTGCGCAGCTAGCGCGCTACATGTCGGGGATGATGGAGGACGGGTCGGTATTGGATGACCATCAACAATATCTTCACGCCCAGGCGGCTGGAGCCATCCTGCACCTAACCCAGCTGCAGGCGATAGCCGCGGGGAAGGAGCGCGCCCTGGCCACTCTATCCCAGCGCCACCTTTGGCTGGAGCAGGCGCGGGTGCCGGAGCAGAAGAGGATTCCGCTGCTCACGGCCCCCCTCTCCGATGCTGGGCTATTCGGGTCGGCCATGCAGCAGATGACGGCAGCCTGCAGAGAGATGGAGGATGAGCGCTCTGTGCTCCAACCCCATTTCCCCCGACCCGATGCCACCGGTGATGTCCGGAAGAAGCAACGCTGGCAGAGGACCGCGACCGTTGCCTCCGCCACCACCGCCGCCGCTACTGGACCTTCGGCGAAGAAGGTCAGGAGTGGAGGGAGTGCCTCGTCCGCTGCAGCCAGCCGCCCCACGCCCAGAGGTAACGGTAGGGATCGACGTGACCAGGCTCCCCAGAACCGTTCCTCCGGGCCGGCTCCCCGTGGGGGCAAACAGCGCTCTGCACGCGGCAGGCGCCGCTAGTGACTCCCATGTTTACCCCTGTCCCCTTCCCCCCCCCCAACATATAATTTTGTTATTAAATAAAAAGTCCCTCCTGGTGAGGGAGTGTTTTTTGTTACAAAATGTGTGTTTATTCACTATATATTGGGGATACGATGTATAAACCCTCACCTAGCTGTGGGGTTGTGTGTTTGCTTAGGCCTTAGGGAGTAGGACAGTTTTCTTGAAAATTGTTTCTGGTCGCTATATATATGTGGGCTTAGCAAGGCCTGTGGCTAGCACTCGGTCGAAAGACTTGTCTTCCCTCATCATGAAGAAGACTGTGTTCTTCTTGCAGTAGTAAGAGTGAACTTTACCTTTTTTATCTGAGGGGGTTGTGTGTATTCTGTTACGTTTGGGAAACATGGCATCGAGTCACAACCAGGTTAGAGTGTTAGCCTACAGAAGTAATCATATGTAGCTTGTACCGAGGTCTTTTGACCCTCTCTTTAAACGTCTGTTTTCTCTTTACTTGGTGAAGTATATAAACACGGGTGACGTGTTCGCACATGAGCCTAAAAGCCTTGTATAAAAACCTGTTTTTCGCAAACGAGTTTATCGTCTGTGGCTGGCGTGCAGATGGTTGAGCTTATCCTAGTGGATATACGCTTTTCATGTAGCATGCTAGGTAAACTGGTATCATCGCAGCTTGTTTGTTTTCATCGTATCCGGGGTATGGGGTCATAAGGGGGTGAACAGATAAACCCCTCCCCCCCCTTTTTTCTGATTGGCCAGGGGGTTGGACCTCCTGTGCTTCGGTCTTCCTGTCACACTGTTGGGTCAGCGCGTCACAGGGTGGGGAGAGGGGAATTCCCTGGTCCCACGCCATATTTGGGCAGGTGGGTCACGGAATTTCCCCCGCCATAGAATACGTCACTGGGCGCGATTCTATTGGTCGTGAGGCTTCCGTGAGTTTTTTTCAGGCTCCATGTTGTGGACCGCTGCCATTGTCAAGATTGAGTTATGCGGTGCGTGGAAACTTTGTTTTCTGCTCTGCTCTCTATTGCATATGTGTTGAGCTTTTGGTCACGTAGCTCAATGTTTACATATATCTTTTCAATTATTACTCACGTGAGAGGTCTCTGGGGGTTCCCTGTCTCCTCTCTTATACAGAGCAGTGTTGACAGGGTTTCTTTCCCTCAGACGCGTCATATGGGGCCATATCTGTGTCTTTTGGCCAGCTTCCTACCGCTCGTCCCAGGCGGCATGGAGGGAACGTTATTTGGGTTCTTGTTAGAATTACCATTGATGTGTTTTGGGTCTCGACGTGTACATAGTGCTGGCCCTGGGTGCTTCAGTGTGGAACCACGCATGGGCTGGCGCGCCTTGGTTGCTCATTATAGAAACAGCGATTTTTGTAGAGCAACTGGGATGGAGATTTTATCTCTTCCGAGCGCCAGTGTACTAGGTTAGTCTCGACGAACTCTCGCTCATCTCTGGGGGAGATGACGGAGTAGATCGAAACATTGGAGGAGGGGTCTCACGCCCATGGGGTGGGCCACCGGGCACGGTGCGTTCATGTTCTGACCGTCTTGGTGGCGCCCTCTGTGATGTTTTGTATCGACACGCGTACCTACCCCCCTCTTAGGACTGGGGATGGTGGCGTGATTAGGACACAGGACTGGTTCTGGTCGCGCCGGACCAGGTCAGTTAACCCGTTGTCCGCCGGGGCACAGATCTGCTGTTCTGGTACCCTGAAGGACTTTGTGCTTTTTCAGGGGGGAAATGCCGGGTTAGCCCGGGCGTCGCAGGGTTTGATGTTATGGAGGTGTGTTCGTGATTACGTCACTACGAGTTATCCTTCGCAGTTGCTTGGTCCATATTGTGTTGTACCTTGCGCTGTGCTAAGGAGCCTGGTCCTTCTCCATTCTTTTTCGCCCCTCCCTTCCCCTGCTTGGCGGGGCTGGGAGGGGGCTGTCGAGGTGGTTCTATTGTACCCCTCTGGCATCCCTGTGTGCGTCTATTCAAATACCAACCGTTTTGTGCGTTTTGCGAATCTGATTGGCCACTGACGTTTCTGGTCATGTGACATGTGCACCCAATCGTGTGACGTGCCCATTTCCGCCCCGACCAGCAGCAAACTAGCTAACGCCTAGTTTATCACTGGTTAAGCTTAGGCGACTCTTTTCGAAGTTGGTTAATGTTAGAGTTTGGAATCAGGGCTGGCGTTCTATCGCCATGCTCTAAGACAAACTCTAACCTTAACCAACTTCGAAAGAGTGCCTAAGCTTAACCAGCTAGAGAACTTGCCGTCACACGATTGGTGCACATGTCACATGACCAGAAACGTCAGTGGCCTATCAGATTCGCAAAACGCACAAAACGGTTAGTATTGGAATATAGGCTCCCTGTGTACGTCCCGGTCCGCCGGGCCCAGGTCCGGACTCGTTCTCGTCGACCTGTTGGCCTGGGTTAACCCCTTCTTGGAAACTGAAACACTTGCTAGACACAACAGATAGCAATCCGTTACCAATAACTCGATAAACAACATGATTTGGACGTATATACTATTATACAACCTGGAAATGGATCGCATATTTCTACATCCCATAATAGGAATATTTCTGTTCCACGCTCATCGCCCAACGCTATGAGGAAGCTACGGTAAGATTCAGCGTTATTTTTTAACGTGTTCGATACTAACTGCTCTAATGATCATATCACCCACACTAGATGAATCATCTAACGTTGGCCACGGAATTATAAACGACCCCCCCCCCCCCATCCGGTCAACATCAGATGATCAGTAGTAACTTCTAGAAGCACGTCCATTTGAAATTTTTTATCTCGCGCAGATTCCTATCAAACTGTATTTCATCATCAATATAATGCATTTGGGGCTATAAATCACGTTCTGGAGAAAGCTGCAGAAAACGATAAAAACATACTTATACTTTAGACCGTATTTTAGTATGAATATGTGAATGAAAAAGTATAACGTTGCTACACCCTGAACAATAGATATAGGACGTTGAATGGGCCATAGTAATGTCAATTTAGCAATACAATTTAAAAAGTTATAGCCCTGCAAAGAAGGTAAACATCCCCATAGACAAATAGAGCTGGCGTGGGATGGTTTATTCTGAATTTAAGCCTGGCGATCAAAGTGTTAAAGAAGACCTGTACGGCCCATGGGGACATTAACATGTGTTGTCGGGCCTTATAAATAAATTTGATTTGATTTGTGTGTGTGTGTGTTAACAAGTGTATGTGTGTAAGGGTGTGTGTGTGTGTATGTGTGTGCTGGCCCAATGTCTCTGTAATGACATGCCTGTTATTACTCAAGATATTAAAATTCGTCCATAGGACAGTGGGTCAATTATTAATTACTTAACACTTTGATTGCCCAACCCGAGTTTTCTCGGGTTTACCCCCCGCGGGTTGAAGGCCCATCACGAGAATATTCGTTTTTTCTCTTTTTTTTTTATTAGCGATCTGAATTCATATTTCATCAACCGAGTCTACCGTTGGAAATCCAGCCACTCCAGGCGCTCAGATGTGAAAAAAGCGCCCCCTATCGTCTCCCAGATGGTAATTCACCCTTTTGGATTGAACTCAATGAAAATGAAAGAGAAAAAAATCCCTGAGCCTCAGATCAGCGGGGATTATGTGTTTTTACAGTATACACAGTGAATAAATAAAAGGATCGATTTTTTCGAATGGCGATCAGGAATTGGAATAATCCATTTGAATACCATCTGATCTCAGGTAAGGAATCTATGTTACCAGGCTTAGGATAATCAGATCCGTTTTCACGGAGATATAAGCTTTTATGTGATTACGTGATATGGCTGTTTGGCTGTGCGAGCGGTCAGTAACTAGGAGAATCGATTTTCAGCTTGCGGCACGAGCGTGCATGCGCACACATATACTATCGATAATCTAGCGTTTATTTGAAAACGATTCATAAATAGGCAGAAAAATTACAACGTTCTAGAATATTCCAGTAAAGGGCGATTATCATGGAATGTCTTATTTTTTCCGTGAAATCGAGTGCTTTTCAAAATGCTAGAAAACGGAAAAAAAATAAAGAAATAAAAAAAGATGACTTGGAACTCACACGTCAAAAATAATTACTACAATACACAGACAAAATATACACAAGATAATGAAAATATGAACACAAAATAAATTATTTGATTGATTAAAAAAAAAAAAAAAAAGGAAATGAAGCGATAAAAAAACAATCTGCTACGACAATGTTGACTGGAAAATGAGTCTTTGATAAGCGACGGGCAGGGTAAAAAGGAATTAAGCTTGGGCAGTGAAATTGTTAAAGGCAAATCAAATAAAATTTATTTGTAAGGCCCGACAACACACGTTAATGTCCCCATGGGGCCGGACTAGGGCTGGGCGATATGGCCTAAATATGATATCACGATATTTTCTGACCTTTCGGCGATACACGATACACATCACGATGTTTTTCTTTTTTACCCCAAACAATTCATTATGAGGCTTACCAAGACAGTATTTGATTTTGCAAGCTAACATTAAAGACAAAATAAAATACCCATGCATTTAGCATTTTTATATTATATATTAGATTTAGATTATTAGATTATATATTGCATATATTTAGCAATGAGATATTATATGATTTAGATATGAAATATGATGAATTGAAAATGGGGGACCCTGATGTAAACAAGACTAAAGTCTTTCTCTGGTCTGCATCCCCTTAACAATTGTATGTATTGAGCTGTACTGTACCCATTCTGCAATATGTTAATAAAGTTTTAAATCAATCAATCAATCAATCAATCAATAGCATTTTAATGAAACTACTGTATATATGTATGTCTCTAAATGTTTTGATGAATTGAAAATGGAGGACCCTTATGTAAAAAAGTAAGTCTTTTTCTGGTCTTCATCCTCCTGTACTGTATTGTACCCATTCTGCAACCCTTTAACAAAGTCTTCACTCATTCATTCTGACGGAAACATATAATTTTGATTGACAGTCGAGTCTGCCAATTACGACACAGCGCTTGCACCCGCCCTGCTGTTCTTAGCACCAATCGGCAAGCTCCTAGTTTTTTACTTCCTGAATGTCCTGTGGCTGAACAACGTCAACAAAGCTACTAACGTTAGCTCCCCGCGGCCGTCGAGTAGGAGACCAGTGCTCAACAGGATGACTAAATGAGGCATAATGATTTTACTACAACGAATGTTATAATAAAAGCCTTTCCATACATCTGTCTGATTGAAAACTTTATTAACAGACCGCGGAATGGGCATATCTCAGCACGGGCTGAGATATGAACGAGTAACGTGTGGACAGATTGACGCGACACAATCCTCTTGGGCAAAACATCACGATATCCACGATACGTTGAAAAAGTGTATCGTTAATGAACTGTACCCGATATTTATATAATATCGTCATATCGCCCAGCCCTAGGCCGGACACCTGTTCTTTAAACAAGTCAAGAAGAAACATCACAATAAGTCAAGAACAAAACAAGAACACCATAAAATCCAAACAATTTTAAATAAATGCTAAATTAATGAATGCAACACTCCCAGACATACCCCATGCGAAGGTAAGGAAAAACTCACTAAAACCTAGCAATAGGAAAAGATGCAGAGAGAAACCTTAGAATGGCCGTTCAAGGGGGATCTCCCTTCTTAGATGTCCGTGATAGTAGTGTTGCTATAAAACAGGCGAACAGTTGGTAGGCATGGCCACCTTACATAACCGCTCTAAATCGGGGTGTGTGTGTGTGTTTGTGTGTGTATGTGTCTAAGTGTTATCTAAGTGTGTGTGTGTGTGTCAAAGCAGCAATGTGACTGCCCAGTTCGTGCTTGGACGTTTCCTGTCCTCATCAATGTTTATCCAAAGTATTCCCCAATACTGCCTTAATGAGACTGCCCTGCCTCTTTAGGTCTCACACTCGTGCTTACAGATGGAGAGTTCACTCCAGGACACTAGTCATCAGAGTTAATACATATAGGATTTATACCACATAGGCCAAGACATATGTACAACTACTTTCTACGACAATGAAAGGGTTGGGCGGTCAGGTGGCGTAGCGGAGATTGTGCTCGTCACCAATCAGAGCATGTGAGCGGCGCGGGGAGCGGAGCGGGCGTTTTTGACGTGAGCGACGGAGTGGGTTTTAAAATGGGTCGGCGCGACTTCTGGAGCGAGAGTTCTCCTCCGCTCCAATACGCTCCGGGCCGCTCAAACTGATTTAATATACATGTAGTACAATGCCAAAGCAACAGGTGGCGATGTACAAACATGAAGGCCATTTTCAACCAATGAGAAGGGTGAACCGTCACTCACATCCTGCTAGACCAAAGTCTAATCCGCCATTGTTGTTGTTGTTAGCTTACATGCTAACGTGAATGGCATCGCCCATAGCATTGTGGCTAGGCTAGCTATCATCGCTTAGTAGAGCTCTTCTTCAACCATTATCTGAAATAATTTTTTTTTATAAAAAAGATATCTAACCCTAACTAACCTTACTGTCATGCACTTGTCCTAATAAACTAACCTACACTGTAGCACTCAACACTTTGATGAACATTGTTACTCAGCTGATAGAGTTGTGCCCTTCCTGATGACTTGTCATACAGAACTTGTAAGTCGCTTTGGATAAAAGCATCAGCTAAATGACTAAATGTAAATGTAAATGTAGAGCTAGTTGAATGGATAAACGTTATTTAACATTGCAGAATGGGTACAATTACTATACAGCTCAATACAAACAATTGTTAAGGGGCCCAGGGGGTGTAGACTGTTGTAGTTTGGTCAAATCAAGCTAATTTACATCATGCTCCAAAAAAAATTAAATTCTGCTGAGCGAGCTGTGGAGCGGGGAGCGCTTGATTCGTAAATGAAGGTGAGCGCTGAGCGGCGTGGCGGCGGGATCAACATGAGCGATTAGCGGAGCAGAACAAGCCGTCTAGAGCGAAGAGCGGATTTCTCGACCGCGCCACTCCGCTCACATGCTCTGTCACCAATGCAAGAGGCTGCGGTCTCGACTCCCGGAGAGTCGGCATTGCCTTGGCTTAGGCTGATCGCTATACTAACTCGTTTGGCTGAGTTAGGGGGAGGGAAGCCGTGGGTGGGTCCTGGGCGTTGTGGACAGCGACCCCTACAGTTCGGTCGGGGCGCCTGCTCAGCGAGGGTAGGATCTGGAGAGAGGTAGTGCGACCTTCCACACGTTACACTCTCCCGGTGAGAATCTGCGCTGCCAGGCTGGCTGCCGGCTGGCTGCACATGCGTTGGAGGAAAGCATGTGACAGTCTCCGGCCTCCCGGACCAACAGTAGGGGGGGGGGTGCGCAACAACCAGGAAGGGCGTTGGGAATTGGCATAACGACTAACAGTGGGATGGGAGACAAATCGCAAAAAAGGAGGGGGGAAAAGATAATAAAAAAAAAAAATTAAAAAAAAACATTCTGTGAAAGGGTTAACCTTCTGTATTGTCACAGTGAAAGGGTGTGGCAGTGAAGGGTTAACTGGATTCACGCTGCTCCATTTGATCTGGTACAAGCTGGGTGTCAGGAATCACATCTAAGATGCACCTTTCTGTATTATAAGTCGACCTTTTTAAACTCCTCAGGTGTAACGTGAAATTGTGTGCGTTAAGGTATTTGGGGGCGACAGTGGCTCGGGGGGTAGAGCAGTCGTCTGGTAATCCAGAGGTTCCCGGTTCGATACTTTTTTGTGTGATTGAGGGGGCTTTCACACTAGCCATTCGGGGTCGAATCAGAGCGTGATCGCACCAAAATAGGGTGTGATGAGAACGCTCCCCCGCGTCCCCGGGGACGCTGATTGGCTCCAAACCTGGACCGCTGGAATAGGTGGTCTCGGGTGGGAACCAGCGTCCCCGACGACGGAGCGGGGCGTGGTGTGCAAGCTTACTGTAATGCTTTCATGCTTGCTTGAATTTTGGGCAGATAAAAACATACAGCAACAACTGGACAATACCCACAAAAACTATATTTATGGGCAATTTGGCGAGTTCAGACCTCAACCAAACAAGCATGTTGAGCCTCACGGCTTAGTGGATGAAAACTTCGAGATGAAGCCACGTTACAAGCCCAAGACACGACTTCCCTGGCTCGCATTAGGCCTGGCAATTTTTTTGCCATTGCTATGTCTATACATTGGTTTCTTGTTCGAATGCATTTATTTCTATAGACCAGTGGTGCCCAACCAGTCGGCCGTGAACGACCGGTAGATCGCAGGCTGATTTTCAAGTAGACCGCGAGATTATTTTTATATAACATCGAGTATGTTGTCACGTCGCGGCTGAGATGAGGCTTGCTTTAGTGCAGAGCTGTCCTCTCATTTCATTATAGACACAGACCAGCGCGGACCTTCAATGACATGCAATATAATTGACGCAAGCAATGGGCTAACGTTAGCTGCTAACTATCCAATGACTAGGCTAAGCTAACTAGCGTTAGTCGCTAACCCTGGAAAAAGCTCAAAGCGGACTCCACGACACATCGACACAAGTTCCATTCATGAGAAAATGGGGTGGGTTATATTGACAAGGCTTGACAACAGAGCTTCAAAAGATAACTTCATATTTATTGGTTATTCGTTTCTTTATATCGGGCATCCAGTTTCCATCACCGTGTGTTCAACTGTGATGTGTTGACGTTCGAGAGTGTCATCATCGCCTACGGCAGCTTACACGCTCAAAACGCAAACCGTAAACAAAACCCGGAGCGAACCAAGACTGCAGTGTGTACACAAACCAGAGGGGGGGAGTTCGCACTCAAGGACGGAGCGAGGACGGAGCGGAGCACCCGTTCCTAATGAGAAAGCCCCCTGACTCTCTCTCTCTCTCTCTCTCTCTCTCTCTCTCTCTCTCTCTCTCTCTTTCTGTCTCTCTCTCTCTCCCTCCCCCCCTCTCTCTCTCTCTCTCTCTCTCTCTCTCTCAGGGGGAGTGCTTTAAGGCGTTCGGGGAGCTCTTCCAGGCAGCATCATCGCGGCCGGCTCCGTACGGGATCTGTGATTACCCCTCCTCCCGCGCCATCTACGCCGTGGACCTGATGCTGAAGTGGAGCAGCAGTGAGTTCAGACCCAGACCCCCGGTGCTGACCTGGGGGGGGGGGGGGGGGGGGCGGTGACCTGGGAGGGTTGACCTGGGAGGGCTGACCTGGGGGGGGGGGGGGGGGGGTGACCTGGGAGGGCTGACCTGGGAGGGGAGGGCTGACCTGGGAGGGTTGACCTGGGAGGGTTGACCTGGGAGGGGAGGGCTGACCTGGGAGGGGAGGGCTGACCTGGGAGGGCTGACCTGGGAGGGGAGGGCTGACCTGGGAGGGCTGACCTGGGAGGGCTGACCTGGGAGGGCTGACCTGGGAGGGTTGACCTGGGAGGGCTGACCTGGGAGGGGAGGGTTGACCTGGGAGGGCTGACCTGGGAGGGCTGACCTGGGAGGGGAGGGTTGACCTGGGAGGGCTGACCTGGGAGGGGAGGGTTGACCTGGGAGGGTTGACCTGGGAGGGGAGGGTTGACCTGGGAGGGCTGACCTGGGAGGGCTGACCTGGGAGGGGAGGGTTGACCTGGGAGGGGAGGGTTGACCTGGGAGGGTTGACCTGGGAGGGGAGGGTTGACCTGGGAGGGCTGACCTGGGAGGGTTGACCTGGGAGGGGAGGGCTGACCTGGGAGGGCTGACCTGGGAGGGGAGGGCTGACCTGGGAGGGCTGACCTGGGAGGGGAGGGCTGACCTGGGAGGGCTGACCTGGGAGGGCTGACCTGGGAGGGTTGACCTGGGAGGGCTGACCTGGGAGGGGAGGGTTGACCTGGGAGGGCTGACCTGGGAGGGCTGACCTGGGAGGGGAGGGTTGACCTGGGAGGGCTGACCTGGGAGGGGAGGGTTGACCTGGGAGGGTTGACCTGGGAGGGGAGGGTTGACCTGGGAGGGCTGACCTGGGAGGGAGGGTTGACCTGGGAGGGCTGACCTGGGAGGGCTGACCTGGGAGGGTTGACCTGGGAGGGTTGACCTGGGAGGGCTGACCTGGGAGGGCTGACCTGCTGCTGTAATCCATATTCTTGGCTCTTAGCATAGATTTCGTTTTATCAGCATCTAACTGTAACACAAGTTTGAGATCATTAAGTGTCTCTTGAAGAACATTAAATGAACGTCAATTGTATGGAGTCAGCCCAACAATATAAAATAGTGTCATCTGCGTACAGATTTTTATTACAGGTATTTAACCTCTCAACAGTCCTGCAAATTTTGCATAAAACACCTGTCGATTGCAAACTGAAAGTAAATTGAATTATTTTGCACAGATGCCTGCAGATCTATCTACTATATATATATATATATAATAATAATATATATATAGTTATTAGCTAAGATTAGAAAAGTTCCCCAATGCCTGCGTGTCTCTTTTCATTTTACACAAATGTTTTCTGTAATGATGTAAAACTGATGGAATCCACTTTGTGGTTCCTACATGGTGTCTTCAAAATATTCTCATATTTAATAGAAGCTTAGTTACTAACCACTTTACTGGCACATATATCATAGACCGCATACATTAACTGTCAGAAGGGTGGGGGCCGTGACAGCACAGACTGAAACCATGCTCCATTTTAACTGTCAGAAGGGTGGGGGCCCGGCACCAATAAAAATCTGTAAAAATGCTCAAATAAATCTTTAAAAAAAGAAGGGTGGGGGCCGTGACAGCACAGACTGAAGCTCCATTTTAAGGCCTTGGACACAATGTACAGGAATCTTCATTAGGATGTGAAGTCTAATTTCTCCTCGTTACAATCCACTCTTTTTTTATTTAACACATCATAAGAAATGGGAATACATTTTCTGTGTTCTCGCGTCAAAATACAACAAAGATTATCTCCGTAGGTTATTAACCCTAACCCAACCAAGATTATCTAACCCTAACTCAACCCAGATTATCTCTAACCCTAACCCAGTCGTGCCCAACCAGTCGATCGCGATCGACCGGTAGATCGCGCGCTGGTTTCAAGTAGACCACGAGATTATTTTGGAAAATCATTTAATTTGATTTGATTTGGAGGGGAGGACAACAAACGTTCGAGCAGTCCTGTGTATAACAGGCAGTCAGGCAGCCTGAGCCAATCGATACCGTCTACATTCCGTACATTCCGGACAGCGAGCTTCACCCACAGGGATGCAAATTGAGTGGCATGAGTGGGGGTCGGGCCCATCACCTGGCAGGTACAGTATAAACATGGCTCTGAGACCAGCCTTGAGTCACTCGAAACTGCAAGATGAATGGAACACCACCAGCTAAAAAGAGGTTCATTCAGAGGACGCTACTTTTCAACAACGCAAGCAAGACTTCACTGCCGCCAGAGCCAGGACCCTCCGACGAGCTGCCGCCGCCAGGGAGCAGCTCCAACGCCGCCTCCGATGAGCTGCCGGATAGCACCAGCGTCAGCGCCGCAAGCAGAACCGGAGCAGCCAAAAGACCAAAAACATATAATTTCCATGAAGAGTGGGAGGAGGCTTACTTTTTTGTTTATTTCAACGCAAAATCAGTCTGTCTGATTTGCAAACAAACCGTGGCTGTGCCGAAAAAGGGTAATTTGGAGCGGCATTATACAACGATGCACAAGAAACACTGCACGGATTTTCCTCCAAAAACAGTCCTACGAAGAACAGCACTCCAGCAGATGAAGTCTTCACTAGTGGGACAACAGTCCACTTTTAGGAAGCCCAACACCAAGGCAAAAGCTGCAACAATTGCATCTTATCATGTCAGTCACATTTTCGCTAAAAAGAAAAAATCCTTCAAAGACGGCGACTGTGTAAAAGAGGCATTGACTGCCGCTGCCGATTCACTCTTCGGTAATTCCAAGTATCACACAGAGATTATGAATGCTGTTAAAGACCTTCAGCTGTCACGTAATACTGTGACCCGGCGCTGTGAGGAAATGTCCGAAGATGTTCACGAGCAACTCATGAGGGACATTAATACATGCGAGTGTTATTCCCTGCAGTTTTTGGAGCAACCTACCTGTGTGAGTCTGCTTTCTCTCACATGAAGATCATCAAGTCCAAGTACAGAACCACATTGACAGATGACCATCTTGTGGACTGCCTGAGATCCTACAACCCAGACTTTGAAAAACTAGCTACCTCTTCCCAGTGCCAGCGTTCTCACTAAGGTAGAGACATTTAATAATAAAAAAAAAACAAGATAAAGGAGAACTATCAGTGACTGTTGACAGACCTTTTTGTGGAATTGTTTTTTGATTGTATTCCATTTTGCAATGTGACAGCTCTGTTTACACATCATTCCTATTCCCTTTTAATTGTACATATATTTTAGTTTTGATTGTATTGTTCCACTTTTGCTTTGGCAATGTAAACACATGTTTTCTCATGCCCATTGAACTGAGTGTGTGTGTGTTGTCAGTGTGTATGCAGAGTGTGAAATAAACGTGAGAAGTTACAATTACAGTCTTGTCATTCTTGTAATTCCTACACTACACTGTTACAATGATATATAAAATAGCATATTATATTATATACCCATTCAATATGCACATGACAGAAAATATTATATGCCATATAATATTTTCTGTCATGTGCATATTGAATGGGTAATACTATTACTACTAATACTAGCCTTATGCATCTTATGACACTGTGAATATATTTTTCAGTTAGTTAGATAGTAAATTATATTGACCTATTTGTTTACACTGCTTGTGTTGTTTTTACTACCTGTACCCCCTCCCCCATGCTGCTATTATGCCTGCATTTCCCCAAGGGGATCAATAAAGGAATATCTTATTTTATCTTAGCCGAGAGTAGGACAAATTTGGGCTGGTAGCTCTCGGCTAGGTGGCAAATTAAAAGGTAGATCTTGGTTCAAAAAAGGTTGGGCACCCCTGCCCTAACCCAACCAAGATTATCTCCTTATTGACACCTCCATCCCAAATACCCAAACGGTTAACACGTTCTGTTCCTCTCAGTTACTTATAGAATCAAATGGATTCCATGTGTCTTTACCAATTCACAGAAGTTGTCAATCACTTGATCTCATAATACAAACGTCTATCTCCACAATTTACTAGGAGACAGTAAAGGTACTTATGAGCTAACTATGTGTGTAAATGATTACTTTATATGGGGGCATATAAAGCTGCCCCCAGCATAATAAAAGCTGTCCTGTGGTGCTTCAGCAAGATGTGTGTCTCTGTGAGAAAGCTGTCCTGTGGTGCTACAACAAGATGTGTGTCTCTGTGAGAAAGCTGTCCTGTGGTGCTACAACAAGATGTGTGTCTCTGTGAGAAAGCTGTCCTGTGGTGTTACGTTGATGCGTACAGGGTGTCTCAACTATGTCCATATTTGATTTGATTTGATGTTTTTTATTTTCGTGTCTTACATACAGGTGTATGCCCAGCCCATATGGGCTTACAAGACACATAACAATAAGTATATAATAATATACTTTACCAATTACTTAACAAATGACATATAGACCAAGATGGCCACAAGAATAAGAAAATACAAGAAAATACAATAAAACGTAATATAACACAAGCTGTACGCAATGTAAATAAACAAAGAAACAAGAGGAATTCAAATACAATTATATAGGATACAGTGTGTTTTGTCTCAAGTGCCATGCCTTCTCCAAAAGCAAAACCGAAGATGTCCTCCACAAAAAAACAACTCAACATACAACTCTCAGACTGCCAAAACAAATCCGGATTTACAATTTGAATTTTCTCAAATAAAGCCCTCCATATTAGTCCATGTTGGTACCTGTCCCTTCTCTGATGATCTATCGGGCCCTTTACATTCTACCTGTCAGAACGACGGCACCAGACAGACGGGGGGCGGGACGTTCACGGCTCCTAGAGTGACCGGGAACACAGCGGAGGAATTTGAGGACATGTGAATAATTTTTCTCCTCCTTACAACATGTGTATCGTTCACATGGTGCACGTCATGTGTGGATAATTTAGAAAAGGGATGGTTATCAAACCAAGATGAATTTCCCTATTGGGATTGAAGTGCAAACCTAACTTTCACCAATCTTCACAAAAAAAATGTAATTATAAAAAAAGATATATATATATAAAGGGTTAATCTTGATCAAACAAAGATGAATGTCCCTATTGGGATTAATAGTGCAATAACTTGCTTTTTCACAAAACTTCACTTAAAACAAATAAAAGGTGCCTCTTGATCATCAAACAAGAATGAATTTCCATATTGGGATTAATAAAGTGCAAATCTAACTTTCACCAAACATCACTTTTTGTAAAATAAAAGGTGACATTTCTTATTTTTTTTAAATTGTCCTAAATCATGAATTCGAATTAATCGATAAAATCGATTAATCTCCCAGCCCTAGCCTCCAGTTGTATACAGAATGCATCAGAACATATAGACAATAATCAATATTTCATACTTACAATTAAATATGTCTGCGCAGGAAGGATTTTAATTCATCAGTCGGTCAAGACATTTCAGAAAAGTTCCTCTCACTCATTTAATTTCATCATCCTTATATACTCTTTATCGGTGGGGGTGTGTGTGTGTTCAGATATATGTGTGTAAGGGTGTTTTCACACCTGTAGCTCGTTTGCTTTGTTCCGATTCAGGGAGACACAGGGACTATAATGATACAATTGTTGCACTTGTCCTTTAGTTCGTTTGTGTTCACACGGCTGTGTTAACAGCGGACCAAAACAAACGCACGCACGAGCAAACTGTCACTCATTGGTCAGATTGTCACTCACTGTCACTCATTGGTCACTCAACCCTGAATCTGACTCGAGCCTGACTTTACTGATGACCGCGGGCATTTTTTTTTTTTTCAGTTGACAGTCTTCGCTTGGATTTTTCTTAACTCGAAAATACAGAATACACTAATCCGATCATCGAAAATGGAGCATCAGCAGCGTGTTTGGTTGCCTGTTTTTATTGGCATTCTCTGGATGATATACTACTGTTCAGTCTGTGAAGAAAACATTCAATTTCAGCGAGCATCAAGGCTACGACTTGAAAATAATGTAATGATGCATATGATAAGAAGACGTGCTGCCTCACGTCGACACCGTAGGAGAAGACACGCTCTGATGGACGCATACGACCTATTCAACCAACGATTTCTCTTCCAAAGACGCATCACCAGGTAAGCTATTTTTCATAGGCCATCGGACAATTCCAAATAAGTTATAACGTTAGCCTAACGTTAGCATGTGTGTGTGTGTGTGTCTTCCTTTGATCATGTCGTGTTTTTTGTTATTAAAATTTGTTGACGTCATACAGCAACTCAGCTGTATTTGGCGATGTAATTGGGGACATGCAGCAAACTAGCCGTACTGTATTGTACCCATTCTGCAATCTAATAAAGTTTACAATCAATCAGTTGCCCCCCAACTCCCTGCTATATAAATAAACGTACAGTGCCTGCTTAGCCTAACCCCAATCTTCACTTTTCATGAAGTATTGATTGAAAACTTTATTACCAGATTGCAGAATGGGTACAATACAGTACAGCTCAATACACGCAATTGTTAAGGGAATGCAGACCAGAGAAAGACTTTCGTCTTGTTTACATCAGGGTCCCCCATTTTCAATTCATCATAACATGACATACAGATAGACAGTACTGCTACATCTATACATTTATGACATACCAGATTTACAAATACAGTACTGTTTGTGATACAAGAAGAGTCTAAAAAAGAGGGTATATACATTTGACGTAGAAACTGTACATTGGAGGAGGTTGGGTAGGTGGGGTGGGGTGGGAGACTGTACATTGGAGGAATACAACCTATTTTTTGTCAAATTGGTTGTATTTGAATGGTGGGTAGTAAGTTCAATAGGTTATGCTTACCTGCCTGGTTGTTGACCTGATCTGTATTTGCTGGTTGTAAACCATAATGTTAATGACGCATTGGAATAACATTTTCTATCTCTCTGCCTTTACTGCAGGGGCATATGGGTATATCCACGTACCCATGCTTGGTGGCCACACATCTACAGTACTAGGACTGACCACGAATGGCTGCTAAACTTCAGGATGTGAAGAGGGACTTTCATACACTTGTGTGATACACTCCGGCCCTGGTTGACCCGTCACACCACCAGATTTAGAAAGCCAGTTCCTGTTGTAGAGGTTCGAGTGGCAATCCGTGTCTGGAGATTGGCAACAAACCTTGAATACCGCTCTCTTTCTCATTTGTTTGGCGTTGGCTTGTCCACATGCTGTGTTATAACTCAACAAGTTGTCACTGCCATAAATGTTATAATGAAGCCACAGTATATAAAAACACCCTCTGCTGCCCAGTTCAGATCAATAGCACAAGGCTTTCGCGATAAATGGAGATTTCCCCAAGTAGCTGGTGCTATTGATGGAACCCATATTAACATCAAAGCTCCACCTGACACCCCGGCGGATTACTTCAATAGAAAAGGCCATTATTCCATTATTTTACAGGGTGTGGTGGACAACAAGCTCAAGTTTTGGGACATAAATGTTGGGCGGCCAGGTAGGATACACGATGCCCGTGTTTTCGCCCTGTCGAGACTATGAGCGTGGTGACAGAGGCACACTAGTAACAAGAGTGACTGAAGCATTTGAGGGAGTTGATGTGCCACTTGTCATTTTAGGTGATTCGGCCTACCCTCTGCTGTCTTGGGTTATGAAACCTTACCGTGAGGGTAGAGGAGTAACACCAGAACAGATAGGTTTCAACCATCGCCTTAGTCAAGCACGCATGACTGTAGAGCGTGCCTTTGGGCGTCTCAAAGGCCGCTGGAGATGTCTCCTAAAGTGTAATGATGCCCACATTGCCCTGGTCAGCCAAATCATTGCAGCATGTTGTGTACTACACAATTTCTGTGAAGTTAACAATGAACAGTTCCTTGATGGAGACAATGTAGTGAGAGAGGAGGATGAGGACGAAGAAGATGTGAGACAAGGCCATCAGCAGGACAACGGAAGGGCAAATGAAATTAGAAATGCACTTTGCAGATATTTTTCTAGAATGTAACGTCAGGATTCCTGTAACTTCCAATCAAATCCTCCAGATTAATACCTAGCCCTTGGTTTTGTGTCTTTCTTTTCTCTCTATTGCTGTCAGGGTTGTAAAAAGGATTACGTTTATTGTTCTCAGGGTTGTGAAAATAAAAGTTACTGGAGGCAAGCTGTTTGTTGTAATGTTATGTCATTTTATAAAAGGTTTAACAATTTAAAAATACAATGTTACTTTAAAAAAAACAATAACAAGATAAATTGTTAACAGTGTTTATACAATTGTAAACTATTTTCTTATAAAATGCAAAATAAAGTGATTTTTTTTTTTTTTTTGAAAAGCCTTTCTCTTCACTTACATCATACAAAACAACAGGCCAGAACAATCCCAACAATCTTAACAGGGTTCAGGCAGGTTCTCAACTCTACAAACAGGTCAGCAATGTTTCAATCTGCTTCAGCGCATAGTAAAGCATATAACAATATAACATATAACAATAGGTCTGAACAATTCAAGTTCTGAACTAATATGCACTACTCAATTCTGCTCAATTCTACAAGTGACACAATTGCTGAACTGAATGAATGAATGAATGAAGTTATATACAGAATGTATTAGAACACAGTTATATACAGAATGTATTAGAACACAGTTATATACAGAATGTATTAGAACACAGTTATATACAGAATGTATTAGAACACAGTTATAAACAGAATGTATTAGAACACAGTTATAAACAGAATGTATTAGAACACAGTTATATACAGTTATATACAGAATGTATTAGAACACAGTTATATACAGAATGTATTAGAACACAGACTTCCAGTTATATACACACCAGTTATATATATATATATTTTATTTTATAAAAAAAAATTGTTGCACTACCTATCTTTGTGAAAGTGGCTTCTCAGCTCTGGTCCAGCTGAAGACAAAGCAGAGGAACAGATTGGACATTGAGCACGACCTCAGAGTTGCTTTGTCTACCATCACCCCAGACTTTGAGACTCTTGTCAGGAGCAAACAACATCCCCAGTTATCCCATTAGTTCCCTGGGATGTTAAGCTAAGAAGCATTATATTATTTATTATTTGTTAGAGTTTTTACCGTGCCTCAAACAAGCACAAACCAAAAGTTAAGAACAACACAAGACAACAGGTATTCTATTCAGGCTGCAGCAGGGGTAATCATCAGGCCTCACACAGTCAGAGTGGAGGTCCCCGAGTGACTACCAAGCTTCAACTCCCTGCCGCCTTCCTTTTATTCACAAATTGCAGAACAAAGATTGCATCACGTTACATAGACATGTGACTAAAAGCGTGGCAATAGACATGTGGCCGTGCTGATAACAGAGAAAAGGATGTGCCGTGCTGACTCTAAGAAAAGCTAGTGTGTGTGAGCTAGTGTATGTGTTGATAAGCAGGCAATCCAGGGAAAGAGGAACCTTCAGTTTAAGGCTTGCTGACTGTGTCGATTCAGCTTAAACTTGTTGAGTGTGCTTTTGCAAACACAGAGTGAACTATTGTAACAGAGTGAGTTCTAATTCATATATCATACATTGCAGATAACAAAATAAAACTTTATACATTGATTATCTTTAACATTATTATTATTTTATTTCATTGTGTTTTTATCCCTAGCTGCACTTTTGTTGCAACCCCAGTTATCCCATTAGTTCCCCCAAACTTACTGTAGGTCTGTTATGTTAAGTTAAGAAGTCTGCTAAGAAGCATAATTATTTATTATTATTATTATTATTATTATTATTTTATTTCATTGGGTTTTTAGCCCTTTTGTTGCACTTTTTTGTGTTTATTTTGTGTTTGTGTTTAGTGCATGAAAGATTGTGTATTACTGCAAAAAAATCAATAAATCATGGTGGTTAAAAAATGTTGGGTCCCGAGGCTAGACCAATTGAGAACCAGTGATATACAGCATATAGAATGCATTAGAACACAGGCCAGGCCTCCCCCTTCCTCAGAGATACATTGAAACACAGTTGGAAAACCCCAGAACTGACATTGATTACTATTGTAATTAATGGTCCACCATTACATTCACATAAGACCCATTGAGATGGAAGAACACGCGTTAGCCATGTCCTGTCCGGGGCGCACCCGGCTGGGTCAGGGTCAACTTCTAATTCTGTCACAGGAGAACTGGGGATGTCATGAGTTCATCAAGAGGGCAGATAGTCATGGGTAAGTTCATTAAAGGGATAGTACAAAACAGTATATAATAATTTAAAAAGAAGAACCTACCAAAATGTGTACGTAAACAGGATGTACATAAAACACGATTAACTAGTTTATGATTTCCCAAGTTATGGCTTCTGTCCCTGATGTCTCAGTATATTTCCTATACAAGGTTCATCCCACGATCTCTCTGCCGGCCTGTGGGGGCTCTGTCTGTCTGTGTGTCTCTCTCTCTCTGCTGGGTGTGTCTAAAACTCGAGGTGAGCGCTCGTCTGCAGCAGTGGCCCCCAGGCTGTGGAACGGTCTTCCCCCAAGATCTGCTGCCTCTGGATGCTTTTAAATCCCGCCTCAAAACCCACCCCTACTCCATAGCATTTGGCTAGGATTAAATTGAGCTTTTAAATGCGCTATATAAATAAATTACTTGACATGACAGTAGGGCAGCTACTACGCAAAACAACACATCTGGTCTGTCCACTGTGACTGGTCCAATGTAGCTGTGGTGTCCATTTTAAATAAATGTTTTCATTCATTCATTCATTGATGTGGTAGTCTACACCCTCCCCAGACCGACAGTAGGGCAGCATGTGGTAGTCTACACCCTCCCCAGACCGACAGTAGGGCAGCATGTGGTAGTCTACACCCTCCCCAGACTGACAGTAGGGCAGCATGTGGTAGTCTACACCATCCCCAGACCGACAGTAGGGCAGCATGTGGTAGTCTACACCCTCCCCAGACCGACAGTAGGGCAGCATGTGGTAGTCTACACCCTCCCCAGACCGACAGTAGGGCAGCATGTGGTAGTCTACACCCTCCCCAGACCGACAGTATGGCAGCATGTGGTAGTCTACACCCTACAGTCAGCCCCATCTCGGAGGCCACCTTTATACTCTCTCATATAAAGGTCATCCCAGGGTGTGTTTATAAACATGGGTGGATCCTTTTCCCATTGGTAGATCTGATGTCTCTTATGTCATTGGTTGTCCTGAATTAGGGAGGTGTGTGTGATTTATTTACTGTCACTTACTAACGGGTTCATTGGCCGGCTCCCTTGCTGTGGATCAAACCGGTTTCATCTGGATCTTAAATGTCATCCTAAGGAGTGCTTCTGAGTTTGCCTCACCTCAACTAACCTTTCCTTAGGTTATAAATAACCTCCCCCTAGGCTAGGTTTACTCAACTCTAAAAATAGAGTCTTCATGGACACAGAGTTGTCTGTCCATGAGACGTGATTTGTCTTACATTCATATGTAATGTAATCTATTTTATATATGATGTTGGCATACTTAAATGGCATTCTGCCACCACAGCCTATTCTCAGTCCTTGCCCCACAATGGTGGAATGAACTACCCACCCCAGTTAGGACAGCCGAAACCCGTCCAATCTTTCGCCGTCGACTAAAGACGCACTTCTTCAACCATTATCTGAAATAATGAAAACAAAAAGATCTAACCCTAACTAACCTTACTGTCATGCAGTGTTAATTCTGGCAGCTATTTTCATTTTAGTTTTAGTCTTAGTCATGTGTCAAGTGCTCCTTTTTCGTTTTCATCATATTTAGTCATCTTCATTTATTTTTCGTTTAGTCAGTTTTAGTCAACTAAATGTCTGAGCATTTTAGTCTTAGTCAGTTTTTGTCTCAATTTTGTCTTTTTTGTTTTAGTCTAGATTTAGTCGACGAAAACGGATGACATTTTTGTCTATTTTTAGTTAATGTACAAAATTGTTTTATATTATATAAATTATAAAACGTTTCTTTTCTTTTTTACAGCTACTGTTTTATATATACTGTTTTTTAGTAATAACTAGAAAGTAATGGTATTTATTCAACAACAGGTGATTGTATAGATTAGTATTAGTATCATTAAATGACAACTATGCTCAACTAATGCTTCACCCACGGAAAGGTTGTTGGCACATTGTTTCCACACGGACATTATACGGTGTTGCACTTGCTTCCAGAAGGCTCCATTTAGGTTATCTAGTAGCAGAGGCTCTGTTGTGATTGCACAATAAATATTCAACATTCTCTTTTGAGACTCCGCCTCAGACTCTTATCATTTGGCACTAAAAGCTAAACATTGTCACCGGTATGGCTGTCCGCAACATGTCATTAATTGTGTGCGAGAGGTCGATCAGTTAGCCACATTAGCATGAGCTAGGTTAGCCACTAGTTAATGCGAGCTAGATGGAAATACAAACAATGTAACGTTACTGGTGAAAAAGTGATTTACCTTGGAATACTCCTTTGCCAACTTGATGTACTTTGCTTGCAGGTCTGCAGCTGGATTATGAATAGTCCCAATTTTAGCCAAGGTAACGTTAAGCTAAAACTAGCTTTTCAAATAGCTCTTCAGCTAATGCTAATAACAGAGCTCCCCGTCACACTGCTCTGTCGGGACGATGGCATTAAGAAAAGTTATAATTATTTTGTCTAGTCTTGTTTTAGTCAACAATATCAACATACATGAAGAGAAATTTCGTCCTGGTTTTTGTAAATTACATTTTTGTGTCCTCAGTTGTGGTCAACGATATTTAATAAACTATTTAGTCTCGTTAGCGTGACATGGTCTTCAATAACGTGATGTCACGTCACGAACATCTTTCGTCATCATTTTAGTTGACAAAATTAACACTGCTGTCATGCACTTGTCCTAATATACTAACCTACACTGTAACACGCAACACTTTGATGAACATTGTTACTCAGCTGATAGAGTTGTACCCTTCCTGATGACTTGTTGTACAGAACTTGTAAGTCGCTTTGGATAAAAGCGTCAGCTAAATGACTAAATGTAAATGTAGTCTACACCCTCCCCAGACCGACAGTATGGCAGCATGTGGTAGTCTACACCCTCCCCAGACTGACAGTAGGGCAGCATGTGGTAGTCTACACCCTCCCCAGACCGACAGTAGGGCAGCATGTGGTAGTCTACACCCTCCCCAGACCGACAGTAGGGCAGCATGTGGTAGTCTACACCCTCCCCAGACCGACAGTAGGGCAGCATGTGGTAGTCTACACCCTCCCCAGACCGACAGTAGGGCAGCATGTGGTAGTCTACACCCTCCCCAGACCGACAGTAGGGCAGCATGTGGTAGTCTACACCCTCCCCAGACCGACAGTAGGGCAGCATGTGGTAGTCTACACCCTCCCCAGACTGACAGTAGGGCAGCATGTGGTAGTCTACACCCTCCCCAGACCGACAGTAGGGCAGCATGTGGTAGTCTACACCCTCCCCAGACCGACAGTAGGGCAGCATGTGGTAGTCTACACCCTCCCCAGACTGACAGTAGGGCAGCATGTGGTAGTCTACACCCTTGTTAGGGAATTCTTCCCACCCAAGTTCTTTAATTGATATTAGTATGGACCAGCTGACCAGAGATTCACAAGCGACAAAGTTCTATTTCTCAGACGGTGTCTTTATTGTCGAACACAAGAACACAGAACTCCGACCAGCCCTTCCACGGGGCTCAGTCTCCCAGAATGAAGACATGACATGACAGCGTTATATACCCTCTTGCACAAAGAGAGAAGGGGAGGGGTGTGTGTGTGTGTATATGTATCTGTGTGTGTGTGTGTGCTTGTCTGTGTGGTGTGTGTTTAAGTGCAAGAGTTAATGGGTGTTTTCTGAGACGCGGTGAGTAGGGCTGGTTAACTATTTTACCGGCCCGACCCAGCACTCGTCAAGGGTCAACGGGTCCTGAAGATAACCTACCTGGGTTCCATCCTAGAGGCTAATCTCTCCTGTGACAAAATGGCATCCAATGTAATAAAAAAAGTCAACCAACGAACACGATTCTTGTACCGGATCTCCTCTCTGGTAAACAAGAATACCCTGAAGACTCTGGCAGGAGCACTCATTCAGGGGTACTACGACTATGCTTGCACCTCATGGTACCAAAGCACCTCAAAGGCGCTAAAAACAAAATTACAAACATCTCAAAACAAACTGGTCAGACTACTGCTTGACCTTACTCCTAGAACCCACCTCACCCCTGCCCACTTTGACAACCTAGGATGGCTTAGAGTAGACGACAGAGTACAGCAACTTGCAATGGGCCTGGTCTACAAGATACACTACATGACCAAGGTACCCATGTACATGTCAAAATACTTCCCAAAGGTCAGTGAATACCACGATCACAACACCAGAGGGAGCTCCACAAATCATGTTAAACCCAGATTCGGCTCAAATAAGGGACTAAACACGTTTCGCAATTATGCCACATCAATGTGGAACGCCCTACCCAAAGCTGTAAAGGAATGTGGATCACTACCCACTTTCAAAACCTCTCTCAAGGGACACCTACGGGAGACTGCAATTCAACACTGGCCCCTGTAAATATCCTAACCCAACCCCCTCCAATGTACAGTCATTTACCTAGTATGGTTTTGTCAATAGTCCAATGTACAATTTTGTTTGTTTGTACAGTGTCTCCCCCCCCCCCCCCCCTCAATGTACAGTTTTGCTTGTTTATACAGTGTGCCCCCCCCCCCCCCCAACCACCTCCAATGTAAATTACCCAGTATGGTTGTCAATATCCCAATGTACCCAACCCCCCCCCCACCCAACCTCCTCCAATGTACAGTTTCTACGTCAAATGTATATACTCCCTTTTCTTGACTCCTTCTGTATCACAAACAGTACTGTATTTGCAAATCTGGTATGTCATAAATGTATAGATGTAGCAGTACTGACTATCTGTATGTCATGTATGTCATATATGTCCTGATGAATTGAAAATGGGGGACCCTGATGTAAACAAGACGAAAGTCTTTCTCTGGTCTGCATCCCCTTAACAATTGTGTGTATTGAGCTGTACTGTATTGTACCCATTCTGCAATCTGTTAATAAAGTTTTCAATCAATCAAGTTCAGGCACTTCATCTGAGAGTTCGTGATTTTCGTGACAGTTGAAGCCAGCCCATCGAGAGTTCAAGGTCATAAATCTATGTGTGTGTGTAAGTGTGTGTGAGCTATGTGTGTGAGTGTGTGTGTGGAGGGAGACACAGAGCCACTACAGCCTGCATCGTGGGGAGACAATGGGTGCTCAGATACATAAGATATTGACATCCAATATTACTAGATCAATGAACTAAACTATCACCCTCCCCAGACCGACAGTAGGGCAGCATGTGGTAGTATACACCCTCCCCAGACTGACAGTAGGGCAGCATGTGGTAGTCTACACCCTCCCCAGACTGGCAGCATGTGGTAGTCTACACCCTCCCCAGACTGACAGTAAGATAGAAAGACACAAAAATAATAAACATTGATATTGGTTGACTAATTGATTGAATGGACTAATGACTAAGTGGTGGCGGCCGTGCTGATGTGTGTGTGTTCTGCTCCCGGGTCAGGTGGGCGCGTGATGAAGCCTCAGGTCTTGGAGGTGAACTTCAGTCCGGACTGCGCCCGGGCCTGCCTGTACCACCCGGCCTTCTACGACCACATGTTCCAGACGCTGATCCTGGACCAGGCGGAACACTGTCCGGTCACCAGGATCCTGTGACCAGAACTGACCTGAGACCCTCACAACACCGACCAGCGCTGCCCTGCTGTCTAAATCCCTGCTCTTCTCTCCCTCCCTCTCTCTATCTCTCTCTCCCTCTGTCTCTCTCCCTCCCTCTCTCTACCTCTCCCTCCCTCTCTATTTCTCTCTCTCTCTGTCTCTCTCTCTCTCCCTCTCCCTCCCTCTCTCTACCTCTCTCTCCATCTCTCTATCTCTCTCTCTGTTCTCCTCCCTCTCTCTCTCTCAATTCAATTCAATTCAATTCAATTCAAATGAGCTTTATTGACATGGGAAACATACGTTTACATTGCCAAAGCCAAACAAAACAAAACAATCAAACAGAGAAAATAAAAGAAATCAGTACATTACAGATGGAATTTCTTGTATGATTGACAGTCTTTATGGTGGTTGTATTCCGTTGGATGTCCTTTTCTTGTCACAGCAGCTCACAAATCTTGCTGCTGTGTTTGCACCTATCTCTCCCTCTCTCTCTCTATCACTGTCTCTCTCTATCTCTCCTCCTCTCTATCTCTCTCTCTGTCTCTACCTCTATCTCTCTCTCTCTCCCTCTATCTCTCCCTCTCTCTCTTTGATTGATTGATTGAAAACTTTATTAACAGATTGCAGAATGGGTACAATACAGTACAGCTCAATACACACAATTGTTAAGGGAATGCAGACCAGAGAAAGACTTTCGTCTTGTTTACATCAGGGTCCCCCATTTTCAATTCATCATAACATATATGACATACAGGTAGACAGTACTGTTACATCCAGACATTTATGACATACCAGATCTACAAATATACAGTACTGTTTATGTGTACAAAAGGAGTCTAAAAAGAGAGTATATACATTTGAGGGGGAATAAACTGTACATTGGAGGTGGTTTGGTGAGTGGAGTGGGGGGGGGAACTACATTGGAAGTGGGGGGGGGGGGGGGTTGGGTAGGCGGGGTGGGGTGGGGAAAACTACATTGGAGGTGGGGGGGGGGGGGGGGTTGGGTAGGCGAGGTGGGGGGGGGGGACTGTACATTGGAGGGGGTTGGGTTAGGACATTTACAGGGGCCAGTTTCGAATTGCAGTCTTCTGTAGGTGCTCTTTGTGAGAGTGGTTTTGAAAGTGGGTAGTGATTCACATTCCTTTACGGCTGTGTGTAGCTCTCTCCCTCTCTCTGTCTCTCTCTCTCCCTCCCCCTCTCTCTCCCTCTCTCTCAACAGTCAGCATGTGTGAGTGTGACAGTGATGGAAGCAGCTGTGATAATGTCGCAATAAAAGGCCTTTAGTAAATGTTTTCTACATTCTGTTTATTGACATTTAGTCATTTAATTAAATTAAATTTCAAACCTTTATTTAAAGGCAACTGAGGTTTCCCTCGTTTACAGTAGGCTACATACAGAAATAAGCTAAGAAAGGCATATAGAATCACACAGCATATAAAATCTATAAGACGACAAGACGAGGCTAAAGTAAGGATAACAAATCAATTAAAACACGTACAACTTGATTGACAAAGGTTGGAGATCAAGGTTTTAAACTCTGCATCAGAGGGGAGAATCTCAAGCTTTAATGACTGTTGGAGTTGATTCCATGAGCTAGAGAGGCAGCATAGAGAAATGCAGATTTACCTTGTTCAGAGCAAACTGGACCTTAAGGACCAGCCTGTCACTAGAACGGGTTCCATAGGTTCCAACATTCCATTCCAATAATGATGCAGTATACATCTTGTTCTGTTGAGTTGACCCAGGAACTGTGACAGAACTTGAGTATTGGAGAACAATAGGCCGTCTTTGGTAGGTGTGTGTGTGGGGGGGGGGGGGGGATCACAAGTGGGGGGAGGGGGACATAAGAGTATTCTACAGAAACCAGTCGCTGACCTCTGCCTCTGGACTTCCAGGTCTGCAGGACTACAGCTGGTTCATCCTGGACTTCCAGAGTCCAGGTCTGCAGGACTACAGCTGGTTCATCCTGGACTTCCAGAGTCCAGGTCTGCAGGACTACAGCAGGTTCATCCTGGACTTCCAGAGTCCAGGTCTGCAGGACTACAGCAGGTTCATCCTGGACTTCCAGAGTCCAGGTCTGCAGGACTACAGCAGGTTCATCCTGGACTTCCAGAGTCCAGGTCTGCAGGACTACAGCTGGTTCATCCTGGACTTCCAGAGTCCAGGTCTGCAGGACTACAGCTGGTTCATCCTGGACTTCCAGAGTCCAGGTCTGCAGGACTACAGCAGGTTCATCCTGGACTTCCAGAGTCCAGGTCTGCAGGACTACAGCAGGTTCATCCTGGACTTCTAGAGTCCAGGTCTGCAGGACTACAGCAGGTTCATCCTGGACTTCCAGAGTCCAGGTCTGCAGGACTACAGCAGGTTCATCCTGGACTTCCAGAGTCCAGGTCTGCAGGACTACAGCTGGTTCATCCTGGACTTCCAGAGTCCAGGTCTGCAGGACTACAGCTGGTTAAAGCTCCTGCTGCCTCCCAGCTCGTAGTCCAGGGAGAAAGTGAAGAGAAAGGGGGCAAGAGTGTGCCCTTGCAGCACCCCTGCAATATAATAATAATATAGTATAGTATATACAAAATATACAAATGAGTACTACTGAGTGTACTGCTAATCAGATGTATGTACAGAGTGGTAGTATTAATATGTACAGTGATACTACAAGTGTAATCAGATGTATGTACAGAGTTGTAGTATTAATATGTACAGTGATACTACAGGTGTAATCAGATGTATGTACAGAGTTGTAGTATTAATATGTACAGTGATACAGGTGTAATCAGATGTACAGAGTTGTAGTATTAATATGTACAGTGATTCAGGTGTAATCAGATGTACAGAGTTGTAGTATTAATATGTACAGTGATTCAGGTGTAATCAGATGTATGTACAGAGTTGTAGTATTAATATGTACAGTGATACAGGTGTAATCAGATGTATGTACAGAGTTGTAGTATTAATATGTACAGTGATACAGGTGTAATCAGATGTATGTACAGAGTTGTAGTATTAATATGTACAGTGATCCAGGTGTAATCAGATGTATGTACAGAGTTGTAGTATTAATATGTACAGTGATACAGGTATAAAGACACTGGCGTTGTGTTGAGACCTTAAAAGACGAAGATAATTAGTCTTTCAGGGTTTTTATTCCAGAGTGAATAAACAATATTAAGGCACACACAGCCATGGACACCATCCACTCAGCCTGAGAGCACGATAAGTGTCACGAACAAGAACCGTCACAGAAAGGCATGCGGTCGGCGCTAGTGGATTCCAAACCAATGGTTAACAGGCATGGCTTTTTCAGAAAATAGTAACGGACAAACAAGGACACAGTTTGGGGTTTTAAAATAGCGGACAGATGGTCAGGAATCCCCGCTCAACAGGTGGCTGCTGTATAAGTCCAGAGGAATTGCATCACATTCCTTATGTGAGCACAAATAGAATGCCTGTCTTTTGTGCTACAGTATCATGCTGTCTTCCCTGTTCCCCCCATGGTCTCATCTTCCTTTTGTTTTTGTTGCTTCTTTGTTTTTGTTTCTTTGTTTTTACTTTGCTCCCGACTATTGTCAGCGACTTCGGGTCATTGAGAAGCGCTATATAAATTAAATGAATTATTATTATTATTATTATTATTAAATACTAAGGAGTCACACTGGCCAGCAGAGTAACTAGAGTAGGATGTGTACAGATATATGTGGGTCATTTTGTTTACTCCTTGAATCAGGACAAAAGGATGTAGAATGTTAGACATGGGAAAGGAGTTCAACAATATGTCTTCTATTTATTGAAAGGATCAGAATCATAATGACATTTTATGTAGAGTGGTCCATGGAACACTTAACAGACATTAATGACATGATAGCGTTAATGGCATTAATGACACCCCCTCCTAATGTACAGTCTCCTCCCCACCGCATGTATATATTCTCTCCCCACCGTATGTATATTTCTCTCCCGCCCACCCAACCCCTCCTAATGTACAGTCCCCTCCCCATCATATGTATATACTCTGTCAGGATCTATGGGTAACAGTACTGTATATTTGCATATCATATATGTCACAAATGTAACAGTACTAAATACCTGTATGTCCCTATGCCATAAATGTCATGTATGTGTATGTCATAAATGTCACTATGAATTGAAAATGGGGGACCCTGATGTAAACAAGACAAACGTCTTTCCCTGGTCTCCATCCCCTTAACAATTGTGTGTATTGAGCCGTACTGTATTGTACCCATTCTGCAATCTGTTAAATAAAGTTTTTATTCATTCATTCATTCATTCAGCAAATATGACGAAAGAATAACCAGGAAGGGGATATAGAAGTATAGTAGGAAATAAGAGAATAGATGGAGAAAAGAGAGATTAAAGATGTGTGTGTGACTCCAGACCAAGAGAGCGGAGTCCAGCCAGAAAGAGAGAGCGAGCTGATGCCCTCATTATTATGCTCTGCTCTGTCCATAGGCGTATGTGGTTGGTGGCCAATCCAAAACAAGGCATCTGTGCATTTTCCCACCAAACCTAGGTTAAAATGCATAGCATGAATGAATGCATGTGTTTTTGGCTGACGTGTCTCTCCCCTAGCCCATCTAGCTTGGCCCAGAGATAACAGAAAGCACATGTGCCCTGGCCTTGACACAGAGATAACAGAAATGGGGGCGCCCCCCCACACCTACGCGGCCGTCCCGGGTTCGCTCCCGGCGATGATTTGTCGCATGTCCTCCCCACATCTTCTCCCACTCTCCCTCTCCTCTGTCGGCCTTGTATCATGGCCTATAAAGCTGTAAAAATGCTAAAATAAATGAAATGCAGAAATGCACATGTGCACCACTAAGATACCCATGTACATGTCGAAATACTTCCCAAAGGTCAGTGAATTCCACAACCACAACACCAGAGGGAGTTCCACAAATCATGTTCAACCCAGATTCGGCTCAAACAAGGGACTAAACACGTTTAGCTAATTATGCCACAACAATGTGGAACGCCCTACCCACAGCTGTAAAGGAATGTGAATCCCTACCCTCCTTCAAAACCGCTCTCAAAGAGCACCTACGGGAGGCCGCAATTCGAAACTGGTCCCTGTAAATGTCCAAACCCAACCCCCTCCAATGTACAGTTTCACCCTGCCTACCCCACCCCACCCACCCAACCCCCTCCAATGTACAGTTTTACCCCGCTTACCCAACCCCCCACCCACCCAACCACCTCCAATGTACAGTTTCCCCCCACCCCACCTACCCAACCTCCTCCAATGTACAGTTTCTTCCCCCTCAAATGTATATACTCTCTTTTTAGACTATTTTTGTATACATAAACAGTACTGTATATTTGTAGATCTGGTATGTCATAAATGTATAGATGTAACAGTACTGTCTATCTGTATGTCATGTATGTCATAATATGTTATGATGACTTGAAAATGGGGGACCCTGATGTAAACAAGACGAAAGTCTTTCTCTGGTCTGCATCCCCTTAACAATTGTGTGTATTGAGCCGTACTGTATTGTACCCATTCTGCAATCTGTTAATTAAAGTTTCAATCAATCAATCAATTACCCTAACCCTAAATTCCCTAACCCAGTCAGTTAACCCTAACTCTAAATGCCCTAACCCAGTCAGTTAACCCTAACCCTAAATGCCCTGTTAGTGGGGATTCTAATCTCTTGAAGGTGTCGTGGCAGTTCAGGTTACATTGTTTTCTGTCAGGAAACAGGTGACTGAACCGGGGTCATTGGAGGACAGGAGTGAGAGGGCACTGTGACCTCAGAATCTAGCCCAAACATGTTTGTTAGACATGAGTTGGCTAGGGGAGGACACATCGTATTCTCTTCTTGGAAAGAAGAAGGCATTCTTTTAGCTGGAAGGTCGGGTCCAGAGTGAATTTTCTTTGGGAGAGAGCCAGGTCGCTATTCAGACGTGCTGGCGCGGGGGATTAGGCTGGGGCTGGGTGGGGGATGGCACTGGGGCGGGGGCTGACGACAGGGCTAGATCCACAAAGAATGGATTGCACGGTGCTAATTGCCGTCGACTAAAGACTCACTTCTTCAACCATTATCTGAAATGATAATAATAAAAAAAAAATCTAACTCTGACTAACCTTACTGTCATGCACTTGTCCTAATAAACTAACCTACACTGTAACACGCAACACTTGGATAAACATTGTTACTCAGCTGATAGAGTTGTACCCTTCTTGCTGTCTTGTCGTACAGAACTTGTAAGTCGCTTTGGATAAAAGCGTCAGCTAAATGACTAAATGTAAATGTAAATGTAATTGCACCCTTACTTACAATTCATTATGAATTGAAAATGGGGGACCCTGATGTAAACAAGACGAAAGTCTTTCTCTGGTCTGCATCCTGTATTGGAATAAAATGATAACAGGAGAGCTGATGAAATAGAGATTAAACTGCAAGCAAAGAAACGTTTCGTTGTCTTTATTTGAATACGGCCGGACACTTGTCAAACAGAACAAAGGATTGTAATGTCAGAGAGTGTGCCTGACAGGTCAAGTGCATGAGGTATTTATGCTTGTCCCCTCTGATCTGATACGTGCCGAGTGACACATGAGACCCCTCGCTTACGATGCTTGTGGTTAAGCAGACGTGCCGAGTGGCACACTTGTGCTTAGGCAGGATGTTCCCATGCAGATATTGTCATCTCGAGCGTTGCAATTTAAGGGCCCTTTCTCACTCACTGCTCTGTGTCGAATCAGACCCGGCTCGCATCAGAAAAGGGTGTGTCTGTCTGAGTGAGAATGCTGTCCCCCGTCCCCGCCCCCCGCTGATTTGTCCCCGGGGGCGCTGAACCTGGACCACTGAAATAGGTGGTCTCAGGCGCGCACCCGTGGTCGACCAGTAGATCAATGACATTCAATATAATACATATAATCGATGCAGCAATGTTACTAGTAAAAGCTAACTAGCGTTTAGCCGTTAGCTTAGCGCTATCGTTAAAACGCTCAAAAGCGGACTCTACAACACCATCCATTCGTGATAAAATGGGGTGGGTTATATTGACAAGGCTTGACAACAGAGGTTCAAATATAACTTCATATTTATTGGCCATTTGTTCATTTTATATCAGCATCCAGAGTCCACAGTCGTGTTTACATTTTCGGTCGACCAGTAGATCAATGACATTCAATATAATTGATGCGAGCAATGTTACTAGTAAAAGGTTAAGCTAACTAGCGTTAGCCGTTAGCTTAGCGTTATTGTTAACCCTGCAAAACGATCAAAAGCGGACTCTACAACAGAGTTCCATTCGTGAGAAAAGGGGGGTGGGTTATATTGACAAGGCTTGACAACAGAGGTTCAAATATAACTTCATATTTATTAGTTATTTGTTTCTTTATATCCTGTGTTTACATTTCGAGCGTGACATCATCGACTACGGCAAGCTTACAAGCTCAAAACGCAAACCGTAAACAAAACCCAGAGCGCACCCAGACTGAAGTGTGTACACAAACTAGAGGGGGGAGAGGGGGGGGGGGGGGGGGAGTTCGCATCAGATCTCGGAACGGGCAGAACGGAACGAAATAGAAACGAATAGGGTGAGTGAGAAAGGGCCCTAAGGTGTCAGGCAATTTGGTAAAGGTTGAACGAAAGGTTAGTGCTTAATTGGTTACGGGGAGTTTGTGCAAAGCTGCTGTTTAAGGCGTTGTGGTTTAGCTGTGAGTTTCAAACAGGAGGTTTCATGCAAGACAAGCAGTTTCATATCTGCAGGTGTTTGAGATTATGCTGACAGAAATGCATATTAATTCCATTACAATTCTAAAATAGGTAATATATATATATTTGTAAAATCCACCACAAAGATCTTCATTCCAAATCCTAGCTATATCATGCTAACACTGTTGCTCCCTGCACAGTTTGTGAACTTGTATATTTTGTACCCAGTTTAATCACCTGTACATTGTATATCGCTGTTGCACTTTACTGTTACATTTGCACTCTTGGACTCTCTTGGTTTGGATGCCAAATTAATTTTCATTGTACTGTACTTATGCTGTATAATGACAATACATTTCAAGTTTCATAAGACTGGTACTCATCATCAGGTCCACAGACGGGCCTCCCATCTTCGTCTCCACAAAGTACTGGGGGGGGTCTACTGTATGTGAGACATATTTCCTTTAGAGTGAAAGAAAAATGATATATGTGAACAAGTATGTTGTGTGCTAGGTTGCTTGTGAGAGGTGACGGGTGGACCACCACCGGAGTCTCAAGGCGAGCACAGAAAGACTCAGAAGAAGCTTCTATCCCCAGGCAATCAGGCTGCTAAACGAACAATGACCACTACACAACAACAACCACCAAACGCACATAGCACACACATCCACACGCACACACTCACTTTAAACAAACACACTGTAGCACCCACTCCACACACTTTATAGCACACACCCACTTTAAACAAACACACTGTAGCACCCACTCCCCACACTTTATATTTATTGATGAAGGATTGCACTACAACTCGTACACCTTACTGTAAATTGTACCTAAATTGTACCTCATCCCATTTCTGCTTTGCACTATATAGTACTGTACATTAGTACACTGCATAGTATTGTATATTATATGGTAACTCAGAACATTGTACATATGTCTATACCGAACACTGTGACCTCATTTTCTTCTTCTAAATTACATGCTATACTATGTTATTTGATACTATCTTGTCTAGCACAGTCTCTGGAGCGTAACAGTAAGAAGCATTTTGTATGAAAGTATTCTGTACTTCTGTATGACAACTATTAAAGAAACTGGAAGAAACTGGAAAACACTGATGTTGTGTGTCCAGGGCAGGCAGACCTATTGTGGCTCATCCTCAGAGCTAAACATGCCCTGGTCCTCGCCAAGGACTGAACAAGTGAGGGTACCTGTGATTCTGTTCATCTTTCCACCTTGCTGTGTCGGCAGCTTGCTACAGGTACAAGTCATTTTTTAACTCCAGCCCATTACGAACCAACCTGTTTCCTTTCCCATGAATCCCTGCACAGCCACAGACACTAAACCGAAAGGAGCTTTAGCTGTCATGACATAAAGATGCCAGACATCCATACATCTGCTTATAGATCTGTATCATGTCTAGCTCAGGGAAGGCTTGTGTGCATTTAACATCCTGCTATCCTCAAATTTACATTGCATTTGGTTTCCTTGAGGTCAATTTGACCCCAGCAATTTAAACCTCTAGAAAAGGATTAAAATTGTAACCAAAGTTTATGTGTCAGGTAGGCCTACTTTACAAAAAGATAAGTTTGAAAAGATATACCCATGGGGTGCCCTTCCTACTACATCACACTACCGGTATACCCAAGCTGATACCCAGCCAGACCATCACATTACCATTACTATTACCATTCCTTTTTGTAAAGGAGTGTGAATCTCACTACCCACTTTCAAAACCACTCTCAAAGAGCACCTTAGTACGGGAGACTGCAATTCGAAACTGGTCCCTGTAAATGTCCAAACCCAACCCCCTCCAATGTACAGTTTCACCCCACCTACCCAACCATACACCCCCACCCCACCTACCCAACCACCTCCAATGTACAGTCCCCCCCCCCCACCTACCCAACCCCCTCCAATGTACAGTTTCACCCCACCTACCTAACCCCCCCCCCCCCCACCCCACCTACCCAACCACCTCCAATGTACAGTTTCTTCCCCCTCAAATGTATATACTCTCTTTTTAGACTCTTTTTGTATCACAAACAGTACTGTCTATCTGTATGTCATGTATGTCATATATGTTATGATGAATTGAAAATGGGGGGCCCTGATGACGTAAACAAGACGAAAGTCTTTCTCTGGTCTGCATCCCCTTAACAATTGTGTGTATTGAGTTTGATTGATTGAGCTGTACTGTATTGTACGGTACAATACAGTACAGCTCAATCAATCAAACCCATTCTTCAATCTGTAGCTGTAAACCGCAAATGCTTATCTGGCAACCCAGATTCGGGGGGTGGGGTACTCGGTCTCGGCCCTGCAGACCCTTATCTCCGGCCCTGCATATACAGTACCCCCCCAGCACCCCCTTATCGGCTCCAGCAGTCTGGTGCAGCACCTGGAACGCCCCCTCCCCTCCCCTTTAAAGAGCAGCGCGTTCCTCCAGAAACACACAACAGTGACGCACGGCAGCGAGAAGATCCGCGTGTTTCTCCCGTTTGAGAAGAAGAACCCCCAACGTGTGTTTTTCCGGGGAGATGATGATCACACGGCGTCCCAACATCATCAAGGATATAATAATAATAGAACCCCGTTTGGAATAATCTGAGATTGTTTATTGCTGCATGGCGGATGGATGGAGCAGGACGCATGTATTTTAGCGACATTCTATCCAACTCACGGTAAGAAACTCTTCTAGGCGCGTAAACTGTTGGACGCAAAAACAACAAATAACCACGATTTAAATTGTTTAAAGCGTTCTGTAAACATATACGTGACCTCAATGTGTAATATCTTGCTTTTTGAAGAAAAAAAGGGACTGGTCCCAGGAACAGTGTTGATTGTTTTATTGCAAAATAATTTATCATTTTAATGTCTTATCATTTCCATCCTTGTTTTTATCCTTTGTTTCGTTTTTTGTGTGTAAAGCACGTTTGAACTGTAATCTGTATGAATGGTGCTATATTATATAAATACAGTTGTTATTGAATACTTTAAGTTTAACAAAAGGGACTCGTCACAAAGTTCAGTTTTTTGCACAATTGAGTTAGAAGGGTAATGAGTGATCGGGGACATTGCATCCCTGTGTCATTAGAACTTATTAGTAGCCTACAGGTGGTAGTAATTAACTTAACTCTCTACACGTGGTTAACTTATTAGTACAGGTGGTAGTAATTAACTTAACTCTCTACACGTGAGTTGGTCCTCAGACCACAGACTAACAATACTTCATCAAGTTAGATTCGCTGAACAAAGTGTAGATGATTTTGTTTGTGATTCGCGGAGACATTTTAAACCGAAACACATTTTGATATATGACGTTATTTCTTCACATGACGAAATATTTAGTAACATGTCATTGAGATCTCTGCTAATCACCGAGTGTTGAGTGAACATGCACTTTGTGGACAACATGCAAACTGCTTTGTGTAAATAAGACAACGATGTTGGTATTCAGCTAGAGTTTAAAGCAAGAAGGAAAAGCAAAGGCAGACCTGAGCGAGCAGCGATCCTCAAAGAGTTTGATTGATTGAAAACTTTTAACAGAAACAGATTGCAGACTCGAGAGACTTTCGTCTTGTTTACATCAGGGTCCCCATTGGAGGGCCTTGAAAGTGATATGATATGATACAATACATTTATTTTTAGTGCCGTCGATAGATTTTCTGTAATTAATCACGGGAGAGAAAGAGAAAACAAACAAAAGACGGGAACAAAATGAAAAACAGAAAAAATACAGGCAGTCCCACCAATCAGAACCAACCAAGTGAGTAGTAATACTTTGTAGTCAGTGCGTGACTTAACAGGCAGCCAGTGGAGTTGGTGGAGAACAGGAGTGATGTGGTTGGTGGAGGGAGTTCTGGTGATAATGTGGACGGCTGAGTTCTGGACCAGTTGGAGTTTATAGAGGTACTTGTGTGGGAGACCAATGAGGAGGGAGTAATCCAGACGGGATGTGACCAGGACGTGAACAAGAATAGCGGTGCTGATAGGTGTGAGTGAGGGACGGAGACGATTAAGGTTGCGTAGGTGGAAGTAAGCGGACCGTGTGATGTTATTTATGTGGGATTTGAATGACCGTGTGCTATTGAGGATGACACCCAGACTCTTAACCTGAGGGGAAGGGAAGACTAGAGTTTTCAATGGTGAGGAGAGAACTCGTATAAATGGAGGTGACTGGGTCACGGCGGCAGCAGTTAAAGTGTCTTTAGTGATTCATAGCAGCAGTCAGGTCAGAGTGTCTGCAGTGCCTGGAACAAATGGGGGGGGGGGGGGGGGATCAGTTTCAAGAAGGTGTGTGTCTGTGTGGTTCACAAGCCTGATGGCCTGTGAATAGAAACTGTTTGTCAGTCTCGTAGTCCTGGCTTTCAGACTCCTGTAGCGCCTGCCTGATGGCAGGAGGTTGAAGAGTCTGTGCTGGGGGTGTGTGCTGTCCATAATTATGTTGTGTGCTCTTCTGTTGGCCCTGGTAGATGCAGTCTCCCCCCCAGTACCCCCTTATCGGCTCCAGCAGTCTGGTGAAGCACCTGGAATGCCCAACTCGAACTCTACCAATCAGATGACCGCATCAGCTCTCCCCTCCTCTTTAAAGAGCAGCGCGTTCCTTCAGAAACACACAACAGTGACTTTCAGACTCCTGTAGCGCCTGCCTGACGGCAGGAGGTTGAAGAGTCTGTGCTGGGGGTGTGTAGTTGTGTACTGTCCTTAATTATGTTATGTGCTCTCCTGGTGGCCCTGGTAGAGTAAGAGTAAGGCTATGTCCAGACTAAACCGATTTCGGTCGTATCAGGCAAAGTATTTGATCGTTTGTGTATTCATCCACACGGAACTGCGTTCTGGCAGCCTGAAGACACTACTTTCTGAGACCGGCTTCCAGAGTGCGCAATTCTGAAGACGGCCCTTGCATCACCATCTTTACAAGCGAAACGCGCCTTCTTCTGAACCGATGACGCGATAGCCCACCTCTCCCTCACCCCGCGTGTGAAAACATCACAACAAAAATGGCATCGTACAGAGTAGTTGCGTTCGTGTTACAGAAGCTAAATTGCGCTTGATCGGGCTTTTACAGCTAAATGTACTGCACCTGTACTACCACCGTCGACAACAGATTGACATCTCCCTTAATCCGCATGCAAAACCCAGCCAACAAAAAAAGAAACATGATACATATATGTCTTATATGTCCTGGCTAGAAGTGTTTATTAAACACCGGGAGTTATTATTAACACTTTGAGCGCCACGCCCGAGATTTCTCGGGTTTACCCCCCGCGGGTTGAATGCCCACTCACGAGAAATCACGTTTTTTTTTTTTTTTTTATTATTATTATTAGCGATCTGAAATCATATTGCATCAAGCGAGCCTACCGTTGGATATTCCAGTCACCCCAGACTCTCGGATGTGAGAAGCGCCCCCTATCGTCTCCCAGATGGTAAATCACCCTTTTGGATTGGACTCAATGAAAGTGAATGGGATAAAGGATTTCTGACTCCACATTTTACGTCTCACTGATGCAGCCGGGGTTACCAGAATTCGTTCTTTAGCCGCTGAGCCGCGCGGATCATGTGTTATACTTAGGGATGCCCCGATCGATCGGCCGATAATCAGTATAAATATGCGATCGGGGAATTCCGATAATTAGTCATATTCGCCGATCGCGGAAACTGATCAAGTGGATATCTCACTCGCTTGTCTCAGACGCACAGGACCTGCAAACTGCTCCTCCTCCCTAGCCCCGCCCGTACCCGTGTAGTTTGTAAACACAGAGGAGGCGGACCTCCTCTGCTGAGTCTAGATAGTGCATTCGACCTGAGCTAACGTTAGCTACCTAGCTATCGTTACTAACAAAATTACCCAGTCAACTATTCACTTTTAGTAGGCATTGTCTAACGGTATTTAGCCGGCTAGCTACTGATAGCTCCGGATATCAACAAATGCCCCAGAAGTCTAGTGGTCCATGTTGATATCTCCGTTAGCTTGCGTTAGCTGACGTTAGTTCACTGTTCAAAACGAAATGTCCGATTGAACTAAATAGTTGTCTTAACGTCATCTAGCCGGCTAGCAGTAGCTACAGATAGCTCCTGATATCAATGTCTTATATCAATGTCTTATCAATGTCTTATAACATCTAGTCGGCCAGCTACCGATAGCTCCTGACATCAACAAACGCTCCACAAAGTCTAGTAGAGACGTGTATGCTACCTGTTAGCGCAAGTTAGTTCACCGTTCAAAACGAAATGTCCCATTGAACTAAATAATTCACTGAGGCGTTGTATTAACGTTAATATATCCGGCTAGCAGTAGCTACAGATAGCTCCTGATATCAATGTCTTATAACACTGATTCGATGCGTATTCGAGCTGAGGGCTTGCTGAGCACAGTTAAGTAACGTTATGCCAATAGGGTCCAGGTGCAGCGCCGGAGAATCCTGGCCGTAGCTCTGCTCGAGGCTACTCGAGTATAGGTCCAGGTGCAGCTCCGGAGAATCCTGGCCGTAGCTGGAGGCTACTAGAGTACACACAGACAGTGGAGCTTGTTGCGTGGTGGCGATGTCTCGCAGATAATACAAGTACAAGTCTAATTATATAATATATATATTTTATAATAAAAAAAAAAAATTTATATAAAATAATTTTTAATTTCTTTTTAATCAAAAACGATCGGTATCGGATCGGTATCGGCCGATATGTCTCACGACGATCGGTGATCGGTATCGGTGGCAAAAAACGTGATCGGGGCATCCCTAGTTATACTGTATACACGGTTGATCAATACAATTATCGATTTTTTTCGAATGGTGATCAGGAATTGGAATATACCATTTGGATACCATCTGATGTCGGGTAAGGGAATCTATTATCAGTCTTAGGATAATCAGACTCGTTTTCACGGATATATAAGCGTTTTCCACTATATGTGATATTGCTGTTTCACTGTAAAAGCCATCAGGAAATAAGAGCAGCGATTATCAGCGCGCGGCACGGGCGTGCGTGCGCATCATCTAGCGTTTATTTGAAAACTATTCATAAATAGGCCGACAAATGACAACGTTCTGGAATATTCCAGTAAAAGGCGATTATCATAGAATGGGTTGTTTTTTTCCGCGAAAACGAGTGATTTTCAAAATGCTATCAAACGGAAATGAAGCGTTTAATCTGCCTTGACAATGTTGACTGGAAAGTTAGTCTTTGATAAGCAACGGGCAGATTAGGCACATAGCCATAATTTAAAACATAGATTAGGCGATATTAAGTTAACATAGGAGTGGGTTTGGGCATCAAGGGGGTAAAAAGGAAAACACGGCGTGGCATCCAAAGTGTTAAACAACAATGGCATCAGAGTGGTTTCGTTCCTGTTACAGAAGCTATTGAGCTTGATCGGGATGATGCAACTGTGTGTGATGCAATACACGATACGGCACAGTGGTGTAGTGGTTAAACACTGTCGCCTCACAGCAAGAAGGTCCAGGGTTCGATTCCCGCTTGGGGACCAGGTTTCCATGATGCCAGTTACCCAGGTGGGGTATCTCCCAGGCCTTTCTGTGTGGAGTTTGCATGTTCTCCCCGTGCTTGCAAGGGTTTTCCCCCCGATAAGATAAACCCAATGGAAAAACATGCACAACAACAAGATTGCTAACGCTGTGGTGTCCTTGACGAAGACTGACAGGAGCACTTGGATTGGTCCTCTGGCGCGGCTCACGTTGCGCCTGTCTGCTCCCGGCTGCCCTTGGGGGACGACGGGAGGACGACGGGATGGGTTAATCGCAGAGACTAATCGCATACATGCATCGCATGCGTGCCGATTAATGGCCTCTGAGCAGGTCCTAAATTATACTAACTAGCTAGAGATTAGCGTCACATAGCTGGCCTTTTTCTGAAAACCCAAGTAGTAGCCAAGCACATTGTTCCATAGCATACCCCTTCAGTTGATCATGACAAATCCTCTCTTACCTTGACGATTAAAAAGCCTCCATAATTTAGTAAATAGAATCGCCATGGCTGGTGTTGAGCTGTAGCCAGCTAGCGTTGATGCTATCCAATGCTATCAACATTAGCTAACTAAATACAATGGACAGTGGTATCCTGAGGTAATGTTAAATACAGACAACGTTTGCTAGTCGAAATGACTGGACACACGGGGACAAGTTAAACACCAATTAATTTATTCCAACAGGTAGTTTGAGCTGCATGTGAGCCGCGGTCTTTCGCTCTTCTCCTTTGGAAACTAATGTTACCTTAGCTCGAAAAGCACAGAACCGGCCGACACAAGTTAAGCTGCTAGCAACAGACACTATAACACTTCCGGTCGGGGGTTTTCAAAATAAAAGAGCGATGTCTAAAACAGGAAAGACATTTATTTTGTAAATTTGTGGCACGCACTTATTATCATGAGACGTTTTCGTATTTTACGGAAACTTTTTTTTAAAATAAACGAAACGAAAAAGATCAATCGTTTTAGTCTGGACAAGGCCTAAATGTCCTGTAGTCAGGGGAAGGCTGCTCCAGAGATGTACTGAGCAGTTTTAATCACTCGCTGGAGTGCCTTCCTCTCCTTAGCAGTGCAGTTTCCATACCAGACCGTGATTGAGCTGTTGTTTTGTGATGTTTGTAGCCTTGTTTTTAGGGCCTAGTTTGAGGTGCTTTGGTACCATGAGGTGCAAGCATAGTCGTAGTACCCTTGAATGAGTGCTCCTGCCAGTCTTGTTTACCAGAGAGGAGATCCGGTACAAGAATCTTGTTCGTTGGTTGACTTTTTTGATTACATTTCATGACTGAGGGCTAGTGTGTAGATACATATCGATACTGAATATTTAAAACGGCTTCGATACTCATTTCCCGAAATACCGATACTTTCTGCAGTATCGGTACCAGCTGGCGAGTGTTCTACCACAAGTTGTTGACACGCTGTTCAGAGCACGCTTGCCCCTCCGGTAGGGGTGGACGGTATGGTCTAAAATTTATATCACAGTATAATTTGAAGCATAGACGGTAACGGTATATATCATGGTATCAGTGTTTCTGTTCAGTTCTACATGTTTCTGCATGTAGATTTATAATATTTTAACTTAAAACTAGGCTACTTTTGCGTATAAAGTCATTATATTCCAAATAAAATAAGTCCCGAGTCGAGACTCCTGCTCCCATTGCAAACAGCAGGGCTGGATGCTGGATTTTGCTAGAAGCATATGTAGCTGCAGAGCCGCAGAGCCAGGGGCTCTTTCAGGTTTCATTGGCAATTCAGCCGTTGGGTGGGGGGGCGCTGTTTGACGGGCCTGTGACCAGACCTGAAAGAGCCCCTGGCTCTGCAGCTGCATGCTATTCGCAAATCCACTGCTGCAGCCGTCCTCCCGGCTCCCGCTGCAGCCGTCGTTATCATAACACTACACACATATCTTAATGTTTACAGCAAACTGTAGTTGATCACCAGGTATGTTTTATTAACGTAGAATAATTCATATAAGAAAAACGATAGGGAAATATCTTACCTTTCTCCACTGGTTAAAAATGCCAGGAACTGAAATTGAAACTTGCTGTGCGCCGCGGTGATATGTGTTTATTATGAAATGACAATTGCGTGTTGACCACTGCGCGAAGCCTCCTAAATAACTTTTTCCAGTTTGCACATATCTATTATCTATGACTAATTCTATCTATTTTTAGGGGCAAATGCGATTGAAATAGTCGCGCTGCTCTACCGGTTACACGGTATAGTCAAAATCCATACCGCAGAGCAAATTAATACCGTTTATACCGTATACCGTCCACCCCTACCCTCCGGCTCCTCCAGCCCTCCCCCTCACAGAGTCACAGAGCCGTCTTCGGTTTGTAAACAAACATTTTAGCTGAAGATGGCAAATGCAGAGCCTCCGCAACTTGTGCTTGTTGATAAAGAAAACGGCAGAAGTGCTGTTTGGAGGTACTTCGGGTTTGAAGTAAACAACGAAGGACAAAAGCTAAAAATGCCCCAATGCTATAAAAAACGATCACGTTTTTTGCCGACAATCACCGATTGTCTGAGCCTGTGCTGTATTCCATGGTATCTAGTTGTATGGTGCTGTATTCTATGGTATATTGTTGTACAGTGCTGTATTCCATGGTATATTGGCTTCCCTCTACTCCTTTTTTGAACATGCCAACTAACTAACTACATTGCTCTTGACTTTTTGTTTATCATTTCTTTTTCATTATGATTGTTCTGTTTGACGGAGCTTGATATTGTGATTTGTTTGGAGGAATGTGGAGAATACATGTTAAAAAATAAACTTTTTCATTCATATTGTTGTGCTGTATTCCATGGTATATTGTTGTACAGTGTTGTATTCCATGGTATATTGTTGTATGGTGTTCTATTGTATACTGTATATATATATTGTATATTCCTCTTTACTTACTTTTTTTTTTTAAACTTTAAACTTTTTTTTTTACTGTATGAAGCACGCTATTAGGGCTCAGAACCAAGCATTTCACCGTAAAGTACGTGTATTTTATTGTGATATTTAATAAACAAACTTGAACTATCCATGGTATATTATTGTACAGTGTTGTATTGCATGTAGGGCTGGGCGGTATGGTCTAAAATGTATATCGCGGTATAATTTGAACTTTGAAGCATAGACTGTAACAGTATATCACGGTATATTCATTTATCTTAATGCTTCTGAAGCGGTAAAACACTGGTATGGCAGCTATTACTGTACTCTTTACATGGTACAGAGGTATTTTAAGAACATTTATTGTGCAAACTACAATAGAAAAATGCAAAACCTTTTCTCAAGTGTCTGCGGGCAGGTAAGGTAATTATTATTTTGACGCTGTTGAAACGTAAATAATTAAATTATTCTGTATACTATAGCTAATGTCCATCAATATCTTCCTTTTGAATGAAATAGGTTCAAGAATCGAATCAGGAGGGGACGGATTCAGCCCTCCCTTCCCTCACTATTGGATGCCTCTGAGCGTTTCCAGGGATAGGTTTAGTTAACGTTAGCAGCTAACATTAGTTAAGGTTTTAGCGCAACATGGTCATTCCAGAATGGCGAGGATGCAAAGCATGTTAGACCATTGGACCCGTCGCAGAGTTTACATTACACATAGTTCTAAACTGCGCGACTACGCAAAGCCATTACTCGCACTGTGCTCCTAAATGATTTTTCCACTTCACACATATCTATTTTAGGGGCAAATGTGAGTGAAATAGTCTACTGTAGAGCCCTGGTGTGGTTACGTCATTGCTACTTTAGAGCTGCTCTACCGGTCACAAGGTATAGTCAAAATCCATACCATAGCGCAAATTCATACCGGTGTACTCTCTATACCGTCTAGGGATGGGACTTTCTAGCAAAAGTGCTATTTGAAAATCGCTGGGCACACAGAGCAGGCATTTTCTGCCCCCTCATTTTTGTACCTTATTGTTGTGTGGCTGCGGATGTCGCTGCCCCAACGTTGGTGTCTGCTGGGTGTTTGGCCCTCAGATGCGTGTGCATAGTAGGGGTGGGCGTGAGTAGAGCTGCCGCGGTTACCGCATTACCTCGGTATCGCTGTTACATCACGCCCACCGCAGAGTTTAGCTGAATACCGCATCACCGCTGTTTTTTATAATAATACTCTCAACCAAAGCAACGGAACAATTTTGATTGACAGTCGATTCTGCCAATTACGTCACACCACTTGTACCCGCCTCTGCTGTTACCACCAATCGGCAAGCGCCTATTCGTTTTTTACTTCCTGAATGTCAGCCATTTGATCAGAGCTCACAACAAGGCTAATAACGTTAGCTCCCTGCCGGAGTGGACTACTATCACTCCTCAGGAGTACTAAATGAGGCATAATGATTTTACTGCAACGAATGTTATAATAAAAGCCCTTCGTTCTATACACTTGTCTGATTGAAAACTTTAACAGACCGCAGAATGGGCACAACTCGGCACGCTCTGAGCAAAGAAAGGAACTGAGATATGAATTGAGTAATGCTTGCCTTGCTATGGTCCGGTAAATACGCTGATGTTATTGAACGTGTAACTATATAACGTTAATGCCACAAAACGAATGCCTTTGTTATCATAAGTAGTAACTTTATAATAAGAAGAAGGGGGGGGGGGGTTAACCGCCGGGCGCTACCACCCCTGCCCGCGACACAGAGTGAACGGCGCACGACCAGAGGGGAGACTTCGAATCCGTGTTTCACTTTCAATAACGAATGCGTGCTTGCCGAATCCCAAACAATATTCATGCTGCAAACAGGGTTTCCGTTAGAAAAAATTGTTGCCGGTCTCCGTGACCTGCAAGATTTCAATCTACCGGACAAATGAGATTAATTCCGGTCATAGTTTATTGAGCTTTAAAACAATTGATAGGCAGGCTATATAAAGAATGTCATCCTCAAGGCATGTAGATTTATAATATTATTACTTAAAACTAGGCTACTTTTGCGTATACAGTCATTAATTAATATATTCCAAATAAAATAAGTCCCTCGATACTCCGTGCTGCTGCTGACTTGAAATAAAATAGACCGCGTATGTGGGCAGTCGGTCCGACACTAAACGGCAGTCTGTTATAATCACATTTTTATGAGCTAACGAATTCCGTTATATTGGACATTTGTATTAATTATATCAAGCGAAGAACTGAGAAAGCAGAGAGACGGCAACATTATCGTGGTTTGCGTGACGACTCTCTCCACCTCGCAACGACTTATTTGCAAAGAGTATGGCGCTGCAGAGAAGCTGATTTAGCTGTTATTGGCTCTTTTCTGGGAACCGCACAGCAGCGCCCCCCACCCAACATTGGCTGAATTGGAGTACTGCTGGAATACTGCATTGTGCTGATGTTGCTCTGGCTCTGCAGCTTCACAAAAGTTCGCACACCCAGCACTAAGCTCTCGCTGACAACGTCGTTGTCATTATTAGAAGCAACGAGGAAACTAATGTAATGATCGTTTCGTTCATCGCATAGGCTATTTAATTTTAGCCTATTTTAATACAATTCAAATAATCAAATTGTGCTTAGACTCAGGGAATTATTTTCACCGGACATTAAGACCGGAGAGATAAAATATGTCGGACTTCAACAGATTTTGCCGGTCAAATACCGGTAATTACCGGCTAACGGAAACGCTGGCTGCAAAGTCACTCTAAAGATAGACATTTAGACTAGAGGCAGGCTATATGCTATAAAGAGTAGACTACTAAAAAAATAAATGCATTTCAAACTTTTTATTTTATTTTTGCGGTAACCGCTGCGGTAGGAAATATTTCGCAAATTTGTGCGGTAAGGAAAACATCAATACCGCGGCAGCCCTAGGCGTGAGTGATTGATTGATTACTCACGGCTATGAGAACTCGAGCCAGCTTGTGAGAATTTGTTGTAGCCAGCTAGCGTTGATGCTATTCAATGCTATCAACATTAGCTAACCAACTAAATAGAATGACCGTACCCAACTAACGTTAACTCATTCAGAGCCACGCCCATATGACCAAATTAGGGCTTGTAGGCCAGCGCTTTAATCAATGGGAGGACGGGGATATTTGTGAATGCTTAAACTATATCTTAAATTATGGGTCTAATACACCCGTCGCTTATCAATGACTTGCTTGCAGTCAACATGTACGAAACGGATTGTTTTTTCATCTGTACATTTCCGTTTTATACCGTTTTGAATACGAGTATAGTTTTGGAGATTTCTAGTAATTCCAGAGAAAGACACGATAATAGCCCTTTAGTGGAATACACAAAACACGTAATTTTTCGGCTGATTTATGAATCTTTTCCAGATTATCGATAGTATGTGTCATGTACGAAGAGAAGCGGGGTCTGAAAAATTGCTTCTCTGTACTTTGGTCGGCCTTACCTCACATCTGATGTCATGCAAAAAGATTAATCCAATTCCTGATCGCCATTCCAAATATTGATCGCGTCCATTGATCCAACGTTATAGTCCAAAACGCATAATCCACGATGCTCCCAGTCCCCCCAGTATCCAGCTGCATGCCCCAGAAGTCAAACCTGGACCGGACTTCTTTTTTTGATGCACAGTCCAATCCAATGATACCGGTGCAATACCATCCGGGAGACGATAGGTGGCGGTATTTCCAATGATAACGTCAGGCTGGATGGATGAAAAATGAATGGATATCGCTAATAAAAGAAATAACGATTAAAACCCGACTACTCGTGATTGGCACTCAAGCGATGGCGAGTTAACCCGACTATACTCGTGGTTGGCACTGAATGGGTTAATTCAGAATGTATAACATAGCTACAACACACAATAACATTAATATAATTACATGCATCATTGTTTACAGTCGAAAGGACTGGACACAGGGACAAGTTAAACATCAATTAATTTAATACAACAGGTCGTTTCGAGCTGCGCTGTCATGCCTACGCACCACAGGCAGGGCTCTACAGTGCGACCATTTTACTCATTTGCCCCTAAGAATATACCTGTGCGAACCGGAAAAATCAATTACTGTGTCCCACATTGCACAAGCCAACGGTCCAATCACAGTAGAGTGACGTGACTAATCGGAAGCTCTCATTTGCTTTTTTACTTCCCGAAAGTCCACCATTGTGCTATGTAGGGCTGGGCGATATGGCCAAAAATGATATTGCGATAACGATATCGATAACAATAAAAAGAAATCGAATATATATATATATTTTTTTTAAACAACAGATGTATGTTTATTTTGCAGCAATTCTTTGTCGTTGCTGCCATCTTTAGTGTTACATCCCCTCACACTCCAGTTCTCAGGCTGCAGCTGGTTTGAAAGCGAAAGTAAACCGGCTTCTCTGCTGGCTGTGGCTCCAGGGGAGTTGAACAGTTCTGGCTCTGCTAGTTTCTTTTCTATCTTTTGGTGCTTTTTTGGTGGACAAACGGTTTGTGCACCGTGACTCATGACTGGAGACTAGCTCTGCTAGCACACAAAGCCATTACTTTAAGTTGCAGGCAAGAAAGACAAGTCTGTCCACTGTCTCTGGTTTTAAAACTGCCCTGTTGCAGGTCAAAAAAATTAATGTTTTCTTTTCAATATCGATTATTAAAATATATCGCGATAATTATCGTTATATCGCCCAGCCCTAGCGCTATGCGAGACTTTCCCGAGACGGTAACATTAAGTTAATGTAACTTATTCTAGTCTTACCAATAGCAATAGATTTTAGAACACCTAGATTTATCGATAGCAATAGTAATATAACGTTAATGTAACAAAACTAGTGCTGTCAAAATATTCAACACGATTAATCGCATGATTGTCCATAGTTAACTCGCGATTAATCGCAATTTTATTGCTTTTTTTTACCATAAACTGATATTTTTCAAGTTTTAATACTCAACATGAGTCAACAAATTCTTGCTTTATGCAGCCATTTAACACAAAAGGATGACCCTCATGCATTGCAAATTTGCATCAAATTCAAAACAGAGTGATGCACAAAATAACTTAAAAGAAAATAATAATTTAAAACCATGAATAAAGTGCATGAAATAATAGGGGAAAGAAAACGTTAGGAACCCCCCCCTCTCTCTCTCTCTCATACACACTCTCCCAGCTATTTCTCTCTTGCCCCTTCCTCATCTCTCTCACCCCCCCCCCCCTCTCTATCTCTCTCTATCTCTCTCTATCTCACACACACCGTGCTGTATTCCATGGTATATTGTTGTATGGTGCTGTATTCCATGGTATATTGTTGTACGGAGCTGTATTCCATGGTATATTGTTGTACAGTGTTGTATTCCACGGATGAACTCCAACAATGCACATGGAAGAGGATCAGCACCCGGGTCAACTCACATTAGATCAGCTGACCAGAGAAGCTGACCCGGCCAGAAACATGGCGAGGCCAAACCACACAAAGTGGGGGAAGAGAATCCGGCCCAGATCACCAAAAGGCCTAAGAAGTCTTGTAAACTTCACGGGCGGCTAGGTGGTGTAGTGGGCAAGGCACTCGCCACCAGTGTGGAGACACTAGGATTCGCGTGTTCGAATCCAGCTCTCCACATTGTTTTCAGTTTAGCTGGTCGTCCGCAGTAATACACATTGGCCGTATTACGGGGAGGGAAAACTGAAGGGTGGGGATCGAACGTTGTGAACAAGCGACTCCTACAAGTCGGTTGGTGCGCCTGCGCAGTAGAATCAGGAAGTGTCGGGGGCAGCGTGAGCCTCCCACGCGTTACTCCTCGACACTGAGAGATCGAGCTGCGCAGGTGAAAAGATGCGACTGCTGTTACCTCAAGTACCGGAGGGGACTTGTGCTATGTATGACTTAGTCCACATTGCAGCCGGCTTGTGGGAGGCAAGAAACAGCGTTCGTGACAGGGGAGGGTTGAATTGGATGATACGAAATTGGGATGGGAGAAAATATAGAAAAATGGGAGAAAAAGTGGATAAAAAAAAAAGAAGTCTTGTAAACTTCATTGTTTTATCACTGGTGTAAAAAGTACCCAGAAATTATACTCAAGTGAAAGTATGGGTTAAGTTAAGTACCGTCTCAAAATCGTACTCAAGTAAAAGTATCTGGCTAAAACACACTTGACTAAAAGTCAAAGTTTCTACTTTTAAATGTACTTAAGTACTGTACCGGAATTCCGGGGCAATGAAATGTTCAGCTTCGTCCTCTTCATCACTCGTACTATTGTTTGTGGCCATCTTCTGTAGCTTGTCACTCTGACTGTCTATTCTTCTGATAGCAGGTGTTTAATCAAAGATCCCCGCTTTCTAGTCTTTCATAAGGACCAATCAGCATGGGTATGGGCGGGTTAATTTTCCATTGATGGGGATTTCATTGGCTGTTTTTAAATAAAGCGCTGCCGCAGGATTAATAACCTTAACGTTAGTTCGGCCAGAGAAACTAATATACTAATTAAAATAGTTGGACCTGCGAGATTTGTACTTTGTAGGTCTGCATCTGAGGAGTAAAAAGTGTACTAATACTAAACCTAATAATACTAAAGTACAAATCCGCAAAAACAGTACTTGAGTAATTGTACTTCATTACAATAGTTATACTTATTACATGGCGTTTTCACATTCGCCGAAATGCTTGCTTGTGATTGGTCAATAGCCCCCCGACTGCGGTCATTATTTTTCAATAATGACCGCAGATTTTTCAATAATGACCGCAGAGCGCAGCTGTTCGCAATCAAGCCCACTGACACACTGTTTCAGTGCAATTAGACACTGCCGTGCCGGCGATGACAGGGGGCGGAGCGACGAGCGGAGCCAGAACACAGAGGCTGCCCGCGATAATAATAATCACTTTATTTGGGCTGACAGAGCCACAGCAGGGTTTCCGTTAGAAAAAATTGTTGCCGGTCTCCGTGACCTGCAAGATTTCAACTACCGGACAAATGAGATTAATTCCGGTCATAGTTTATTAAGCTTTAAAACAATTGATAGGCAGGCTATATAAAGAATGTCATCCTCAAGGCATGTAGATTTATAATATTATTACTTAAAACTAGGCTACTTTTGCGTATACAGTCATTAATATATTCCAAATAAAATAAGTCCCTCGATACTCCGTCTCCGTGCTGCTGCTGACTTGAAATAAAATAGACCGCGTATGTGGCAGTCGGTCCGACACTAAACAGCAGTCTGTTATAATCACATTTTTATGAGCTAACGAATTCCGTTATATTGGACATTTGTATTAATTATATCAAGCGAAGAACTGAGAAAGCAGAGAGACGGCAACATTATTGTGGTTTGCGTGACTACTCTCTCCACCTCAATGTCACGCGGTCGAAAAGGGCGCTTGTCTATTGGACAGTGGAAATGTGTGTGTGGCTGCGATCCTGTGTGTGCGCGCGCGCGTGTGTGTGTGTCTGTGTGTGTACTGCGGAGCCCAGATCAGCGGAGCCGAGTTTTGACATGGCATTGATCCATTGTTCTATTGAAGCACATTACCACCATCCTCTCGCTAAACAACTTGTAGACCACGGTGTTTTTATGAGTGCCCACAAGTAGCCGTTTTAATAATATAATAAGCCGCGCGCCTCGGTAATAATAATAAGCCGCGTTTTTTCTTCCTTCTTCCCAAGATGCACAGACATAGATAGATAGATAGATAGATAGATAGAGAGATTAGATGCAGTGTGCTTGTTTTGCAGTGAGTGCTGCGAGCAGTGGTAATAATAACCACTTCCTATATTTGGTTCGCGTTTGGTCCGATGAAGCGAACCGAGACCTACGTTTTTAAAGCTCTCGCTGACAACGTCGTTGTCATTATTAGAAGCAACGAGGAAACAAATGTAATGATCGTTTCGTTCATCGCATAGGCTATTTAATTTTAGCCTATTTTAATACAATTCAAATAATCAAATTGTGCTTAGACTCAGGGAATTATTTTCACCGGACATTAAGACCGGAGAAATTAAATATGTCGGACTTCAAGAGATTTTGCCGGACAAATACCGGTAATTACCGGCTAACGGAAACGCTGAGCCACAGAACAACTGCGATTTGTCAAATGAATTAGGTATATTGTTAGTAAGTTAGCCATGTAATAAGCGGGATAATGTATAGCCTACTCGGTCATTGTCGCAAAATAATTGACCTTCACTACGTTTAAAACACCTCGGCGCGGCGCCTCGGTATTTTAAACTCCGCGTCGGTCAATTATTTTGCGACAATGACCTCGTAGCCATACATTATCCCTTACTTAACACCCCTGATTATTATTATTTGGAACTGAGACAATATTATAGTACTATCTCTTAATATACATATAACCACATAATACTATCATATAGGGGTGTAACAATGCATCGACCTAAGGTCAAATCGAATCGAATCATGGTCAAATGAATATTGAATCGTTGCCTGAAGAATCGTATCTAATCGTTGTGGGTCAAATATTTACACCCCTATTATCGACCTATAGTCCATTCATGCTGAGTGAATCAGTTCCCCCAGCCACATTTGTGTATTGAAATTTGTTTGTGGAATTAACTAATCGAAAATGAATTGAATGGAATCGTGGTCAAATGATGAGATTTCATGATGCATTGAATCGGTGCCTGAAGAATCGTAATCGAATCGTTGTGGGGTCGAATCGTTAGATACAAGATACTTTAATGCCACACAACTATGGTTGGTTGTAATCGTTACTCCCCTACTATACTATAACCCTTTTAAAAATGTATGTTCACATCACAAACCTGTGTTTACACATCGTAAAACTTGTACTCAAAGTAGTAGGCCTCTCAGTTTCCATTGTCTCAGTTCTCCACTAGTTCCCCATTTCTGACGGACAGGAACGGTATCAGCTCGGCAGACAGACGGGAAGCTCAAAGCAAACTGCCAAGACAATTACTCAAACTATTGAACCCGTCACATGCCGCCCTTGGCGGTCACGCCTTCACACTACTGATTTCATGAATTCGCTGAGCTGTATTTTCAGTCTGTAATCTGCTTATTCACGTTTGTAATAAATATCCAGAAAGATAACATCTTTCTTTATTCCGTTTCTAATTGACTTCAATATACGACGGAACACATTGTGAGTTTGTTATGTTAGTCTGTTCTCTTTGGTGTAGGGCTTACACTGTAAACCTAACCTTAACCCTTACACTGTAAACCTAACCTTAACCCTTACACTGTAACCCTAACCCTTACACTGTAGGCTATTGGAAGCCGGGGACGTATCCAACGGATGAAGCTGCTATAAATACTGACAATTGTAGAGACGGAAAGCCCATATTAGGTGTTTCTCTTCTGTGTTGGAAAGCCTATATTGACCCATCGTAAATACCTTTTTGAGATGAGACACAGGATGGGAGTGGCTTGGGGATGCCGTGAATAATAATGAGGTCCTATAAATAGGGGGGTGTTGGATGGGGGAAGTGGGGGAAACGCCAGCTACCCAGAGAGACCATTCTGTATGGTGATACCCATTTCTAATGTCTGTGTATATTCTGAATTAAGTCTGTCTGTCATTGCACGGTATATAACTTAAGTGTGTTATTGTCTGTGCATGAGTTGGGTGATGAAAGCTTCGCTCTTTTTTTCACATTTTGTTTCTCTCTCTCTTGTGTGTATTTGGTGATCAATCATCTAAATCAAATAAAATTTATTTGTAAGGCCCGACAACATACGTTAATGTCCCCATGGGCCGGACACGTGTTCTTTAAAGAAGTCAAGAAGAAACATCACAATAAATCAAGAACAAAACAAAAACACCATGAAGTCCGCGAAGGTAAGGAAAAGCTCACTAAAACCTAGCAATAGCAAAAAATGCACCACAGGCAATGTGGAGGAGAGAAACCTTAGAAGGGCCATTCAAGGGTGGATCTCCCTTCTTAGTCGGTGATAGTAGTGTTGCTATAAAACAGCCGAAACAGTTGGTAAGCATGCACTCATAAGTGTAATGAAACACAGATAAGTGCATGCAATAGCAACTGAACATTTTGAAAGATTACAAATAGAGCTGATGGCGGATCTATTTGAGGCAAGGGGGCGGCGCAGAGAGGGTCTCGTATCATCCTCCCGGTCATCATCACGGGACGTCCAACACTCCGGTCATCACTACGAGACAGCCGGAGACAGGGCGACAGTTTGCGTGATTGTGATGGCCTCTCCTTAGTTCAGTGGTTTGTCTGTCAAGGCCAGGCACCTGTGCATTTCCCTAGTTATCTTTAGACCAACGTGTAGCTAAATGGGCTAGGGGAGAAAACGCATAAGCTATGCATTTGAACCTAGGTTTGGTGGGAAAATGCACAGATGCCGTGTTTGGAATTGGCCATCTGACCTCATACACCTATGGACAGAGCAGAGCATAATAATGAGGTCATCAGCTCGCTCTCTTTCTGGCTGGACTCTGCTCTCTTGGTCTGGAGTCACACCCTCTCTTTCTGGACTTCTATCTTTAATCTATCTTTTCTCCATCTATTCTCTTATTTCCTACTATACTTCTCTATCCCCTTCCTGGTTATTCTTCTGTCATGCCTAGGGATGTCCGATATTATCGGCCTAAACTACAGCTGGCCTACCTTCTTTTTTTATGTAATGTAAGTAGCCTACTTTTCAGTTTTTTTGCACTTTATTGTAAATAATCCCTCAGGGTAAAACCTTATTGAATAGAGAAAGAAGTGTCATGCAGGTCCCTAATGGTTAGATTACTATTTCCCGTTTCATGCCAAGGAAATAGGATATCGTTTCATGTAGGGGTGGACGGTATGGTCAAAAATTTATATCACGGTATAATTTTAAGGATAGACGGTTACGGTATATATCACGGTATATTCATTTATATAATTTTTTTTTTTTAAATTCTTCTGAAGGGGTAAAACACTGGTATGGCAGCTATTATTGTACTCTTGTATTACTAGGACATATTTCACATAGTACAGAGGTATTTTAAGAACATTTATTGTGCAAAAATGACAGCAGGATAGGAGGTTTCTTTCCCTCAAACAACTCAAACTAGTAAACACAATAAAACTCCAAGGCTCCAACATAACTTAGTGTACTGTACTGGTACTGTACATGTTTACTTGGCCTCATTGCTTGTACCCTTAAACAATAAAATATAGCAGCATAAAATCAAATTGAAAAGTAAATTCAAGAACAGCAGGACAAGAACTTTTTTCCCCAAACAATATACCAACTCTCATAATACAAAATTACTAAATAAAACAGTGCAAGTGTTACTCTCTCTTAGTGCAAAAATAAATAAGTAAACATTCCTTTTTGTGATGCTTACTTAACCAGCCTAATTTATTAAGCCAGCTACACTACAGGTTATTAGCCAGGAAGACAAGTCTGTCAACGGTATCTGGCTTCAGAGCAGATCTGTGGCAGGTCACAATGTTGCCACCAGTGCTGAATGCCCTCTCTGAAGGGGCACTAGTATTACTAGGACATATTTCACATAGTACAGAGGTATTTTAAGAACATTTATTGTGCAAAAATGACAGCAGGATAGGAGGTTTCTTTCCCTCAAACAACTCAAACTAGTAAACACAATAAAACTCCAAGGCTCCAACATAACTTAGTGTACTGCACTGGTACTGTACATGTTTACTTGGCCTCATTGCTTGTACCCTTAAACAATAAAATATAGCAGCATAAAATCAAATTGAAAAGTAAATTCAAGTACAGCAGGACAGGGGGTTTCTTTCCCTGGCTCAAACACAATACAACTCCAACTTAACTTTAGTGTACTTGTTTACTTGGCCTCATTGCTTGTACCCTTAAACAATAAAATATAGCAGCATAAAATCAAATTGAAAAGTAAATTCAAGTACAGCAGGACAGGGGGTTTCTTTCCCTGGCTCAAACACAATACAACTCCAACTTAACTTTAGTGTACTTGTTTACTTGGCCTCATTGCTTGTACCCTTAAACAATAAAATATAGCAGCATAAAATCAAATTGAAAAGTAAATTCAAGAACAGCAGGACAAGAACTTTTTTCCCCAAACAATATACCAACTCTCATAATACAAAATTACTAAATAAAACAGTGCAAGTGTTACTCTCTCTTAGTGCAAAAATAAATAAGTAAACATTCCTTTTTGTGATGCTTACTTAACCAGCCTAATTTATTAAGCCAGCTACACTACAGGTTATTAGCCAGGAAGACAAGTCTGTCAACGGTATCTGGCTTCAGAGCAGATCTGTGGCAGGTCACAATGTTGCCACCAGTGCTGAATGCCCTCTCTGAAGGGGCACTAGTGGCAGGAATACAAAGGTACTTCCTGGCCAAGCCTGCCACTCTTGGGAAATTAGCTTGGTGCAGCCTCCACCACTGCAGTGGATCTGTCTCACCATCGACCTCCATTGCCTGCAGGTAGCTCTTGAGCTCAACTTCAATTGCATCTCTGGAGAGGGCAACTGGGCCAGTTTGTTCAACTGTCTTTTTGAAAAAGCTACCCAGACTTCGCTTTGCTTTCTTCTGTGGTGCTGCAGTCGTCCCTGCAGTTTCTACTGCAGCTCCTCCCGCCTGCTGCTCCTCTGTGGATGCTGCTGCTGCCTGCCTTTCTAGCAATCTCTCAATCTCTGCTGCAGCTCTGGTTTTAATAAAATCTTTCCTGTTATCAGCGATGTACGTTGTTTTGAAACGTGGATCTAGGAGGGAGGCCATGTCGAGAAGGTCATCGGTTTTATGGTCATCGTATTTCTCGTTTAAATACTCGAGGATGGACCTCTTCAGCTCTTTTGTCAGGTCTGTGTCACTGTCATCTTGAGCTGGAGACAGAACAGTGTTGTTGAGAAGATGGAGCACAGGTTTGAGGTATGACACACTGACGTATTCTTCCCCGGACAGTGCATCTGTGAACTCCAACAGGGGGCCGAGGGTCTTGCTCACAGATTCCAAAACATCCATCTCTTGCCATGATGGTGCCAGGTGCCGGGTTTTTTTATCAGCTTTAAGGACCTGAGATATGGCCTTCTCCTGTTCAATCACCCTCTGGATCATTTGCTGTCGAGATCCCCATCTGGTTGGCGATTCAGTGATGAGGCGGTGAGGAGGTAGTCGAAGTTCAGCCTGGGCAGTGGCCATTTCTCTCTTCCTTTTCCATGAGTAGGAAAAGCTGCTCACAATTTTCTTGCATATGCCAACTGCACGTTCAACACGGGGCTCTTTGGCACTTCTCTCTGTAAAATAATTCATATTCATTATTCTAGATGTACATATTTGACAACACGCATAAAATAATATACATAAAATGTATGAGGATGTGTTTATAAATATATAGAATAATGAATATTATGAATTATTCTATATATATATTTTTTATTTTATTTTATTTAACCTTTATTTAGCCAGGCAAGCAATTAAGAACACATTCTTATATACAAAAGCAGCCTGTATGTCATTGTACACACACACACACACATCCCATTTCTCATACATTTTATGTGTATTTGACAATAAGCACAACAGCACCGATAGTTACTTAGTTATAATACCATTCCTGTGCCTCTTATTTTTAGACTTTATTTAACTAAATTAGTTGTCTGCAGTCATTGGAAGATTGCACAAAATAATTTCATCCAGTCGTTTATAATTGATGGAAACTTGTGATGTGACAATAACGTTGAGTTTGAGCTTGTGTGTGTGTGTGTGTGTGTGTATGTAGACCTACCGATGGCGAGGTGCAGCCTGTGGCCGAAGCACTGCAGTCTTGTCCAGTCGTTGAGTCCCGCTGCTTTGATAACGTTTGCGGCATTATCGGTTGTTATGCTGACTTGCGACTCTTCTTTAAGTCCCCATGATTCCAGCGCTTCCCTCAAGCCTTGGGCTATCTCTTCTCCAGTGTGGTCCTCCGGGAAATATGAAGTTTGTAAGCATTTGCTGCACAACTCCCACTCGTCGTTGATGAAGTGGACCGTTAAACTTAAGTAAGGCTCCATGGTGCGACTTGACCACAAGTCAGTGGTCGTTGCATAATGTTGAATTGTACGGAGTTCTTTCTCCACTTGCTCACGGACCTTGCTATATAGTTTTGGCATTTCAATTGCGCTAAAGTGCCTGCGGGCAGGTAACGTGTATCTGGGATCCAGTGTTTTGACCATGTCTATAAAGCCCTTTCTATCGACCGTTTGGAAAGGAACCATGTGTTTACATAAGTAAACAGTGACGGCATTAGTTATTTCGGTCCACCGCTGGCTTTTTTTGTCATAAGGAATGCCTTTGGAAAACGCCTGAGTGAGTGATGTCTGAGCTGCAGGGACAGCTTTTTTCTTACTTGACGCTACCGGAGCCGGAGGACGCAGCCTGTTGCTTTCTTCATATTCCAACACGTGTTTTGATTTTAAGTGAAAGAACAGATTGCTGGTATTACCACCCTTTGCACTCACTGTCTTCCGACATAATTTACATATCACCGTTTTCTGCTCGGTGTCTGTAGTTTTAAAGCCAAACCATGTCCATACAATGGAATTTGCACCGATCTTTTTGATCAATTCCTCCTCGTCGTTGTCAGCCATTTCTCCGTTGTTATGAGACTAGTAGCAGCCTGCACGGCGCACGCGTCTCATTGCATTGCTGCTAGTGCCTCCCACTGTGGTTACGACATTGCTGATTTTTTTTTCTTTTCTACCGGTTGCACGGTATTGGTCCAAATCCATACCGTGGCGCAAATTAATACCGTTTATACCGTATACCGTTCATACCGTCCACCCCTAGTTTCATGTCTATCACACCTTGTTCGGTGGTGCGTTGCAGTGTCTGATGCCATTTAAAACTAACTTAAAATCATGGTTGAGAGATGGTCAAGTGTGCGACCATTTTAACTGAGGGGTTGTATTGTAATGTATTTTAATGTATTTATTTGTATGTATTTTAGTGTATTGTAACCTATACTGATTCCTACTGTGTTTTAATTATTGTACTATGTTTTAATTATTGTTGTGCTCATGTCACCTGCCCCAGAGACTACAGTTGAAAATTAGCCAACTTGGCTAAACTGGCATATTTACAGTCAAATGTTCCTTAATATGCACTGTCTCTGTATTTGAAACCAATAAATACAAATACAAATGTCCAGACGGAACCTATTTCGGTCGTATCAGTCAACGTATTTTATCGTATGCACCTTTCATCCACACGGAACTAGGGCTGGGCGATATATGGAGTATACTAAATCTATCGCGGCTTGTTCTACATGAGATGTAATAAATTAATATCGTGAACATCGAGTATATGTCATCGCGGCTGAGATGAGACTTGCTTTAGCGCAGAGCTTTCCTCTCATTTCATTATAGACACAGACCAGCGCGGACCTTCAATGACATGCAATTGTAATTTCATTAGACAGACCAGTGCGGACCTTTAATGACATGCATTTTAATTGACACAAGCAATGGGCTAACGTTAGCTGCTAACCAAGTTATCCCATAGCTAAGCTAACTAGCATTAGCCGCTAACCAGTGGAGGCTGGTGACCAAATTTTTAGGTGAAGCACAAATTATTATATTATATATTAAATTATATTTTTAAAACATCCCCCACTGTGTGTCAGTGGTCAGTGGACACAGATGAAAACATAATATTAATATACACTATATATTAATACCAACACCAATTAATATCAATATCAATATACATATTAATATACTATCAATACTACTATTGAATATACATACACTATTCATTTCATTTACACTATACATTTCATCAAACCAGCATGTCATGTCTCTTTTAACTGTGGGTGAAAGCGAGGGAGAACTGCAATGACTACATTAACCAGAATGCCTCATGCCTGGCAATGTTTACTTCTGCATCTCACGCAACACACACAAGCCACCGTCGTTTCAGACACAAACCCACACAACGGCACAAGACAGCAGTTCTCATTCATCAGAGCTGCACACACACACCAAAGTTCCCCACATGAATCTCACCGTGACAAACCGGGAAAGCCACAAAGACACTAGCTCAGCTGTGCACCTTCAGCGAAGTGCGTTAGCCTAGCCACAAGCTAGCGGCAAACATTCAGACACAACGTTCATTCATTTAGCCAGCATCACTAACACCGTGCACATGCAAATATTATCCGCAGGCTGCATTAGCAGCCAGCAGCCAACGTGATACATTACATCCAAGCTAGCGTGATAACGTTAGTAGTTATTAGCATCCAAGCTAGAAACTGCTAGGCTGCCTGCTTATGCTTACAGTACCTGCAATAATGTTGTCATCCTCCTGGACAGATAGACTTGTTAAATCATAATATCCACATGTGTGTTGTGCTGGTCCTCAGTAAATGTCCCGCTATTAAAGTGCTAAATGTTAGATACACTAATATAGAGGTTTCGAACGTGGCTGCTCTCAGTGCTCCGTTAATAAAATGTTCAATCAATTCCGCGAGGGGAGAAACAGCTGTGTAGCTACAGAGCTGCAGTCGTAGGAGCCATACTCTGATTGGATTTGCAAGGCTGCCAATCATTCAACCTCCGTGTATTGGATGTCAAGGGCTGTCAATCATTAAATCCTCCATTCAATGGCAAGAGTTTAAATCAAATCAAATTTATTTATAGGGCCCGACAACACACGTTAATGTCCCCATGGGCCGTACCAGGGTTTCCGTTAGAAAAAATTGTTGCCGGTCTCCGTGACCTGCAAGATTTCAATCTACCGGACAAATGAGATTAATTCCGGTCATAGTTTATTGAGCTTTAAAACAATTGATAGGCAGGCAATATAAAGAATGTCATCCTCAAGGCATGTAGATTTATAATATTATTACTTAAAACTAGGCTACTTTTGCGTATACAGTCATTAATTAATATATTCCAAATAAAATAAGTCCCTCGATACTCCGTGCTGCTGCTGACTTGAACTAAAATAGACCGCGTATGTGGGCAGTCGGTCCGACACTAAACAGCAGTCTGTTATAATCACATTTTTATGAGCTAACGAATTCCGTTATATTGGACATTTGTATTAATTATATCAAGCGAAGAACTGAGAAAGCAGAGAGACGGCAACATTATCGTGGTTTGCGTGACGACTCTCTCCACCTCGCAACGACTTATTTGCAAAGAGTATGGCGCTGCAGAGAAGCTGATTTAGCTGTTATTGGCTCTTTTCTGGGAACCGCACAGCAGCGCCCCCCACCCAACATTGGCTGAAAATGGCCAAATTGGAGTACTGCTGGAATACTGCATTGTGCCGTTGCCTCTCTGGCTCTGCAGCTTCACACAAAAGTCCGCACACCAGCACTAAGCTCTCGCCGACAACGTCGTTGTCATTATTAGAAGCAACGAGGAAACAAATGTAATGATCGTTTCGTTCATCGCATAGGCTATTTAATTTTAGCCTATTTTAATACAATTCAAATAATCAAATTGTGCTTAGACTCAGGGAATTATTTTCACCGGACATTAAGACCGGAGATATTAAATAAGTCGGACTTCAACAGATTTTGCCGGTCAAAAACCAGTAATTACCGGCTAACGGAAACGCTGCTCGTACAGGTCTTCTTTAAACAAGTCAAGAAGAAAACATAACAATAAGTCAAGAACAGAACAAGAACACCATAAGGTCCAAACATTTTTAGATCAATGCAAATAAATGAAAGAATGCAAGCACTCCCAGACATACCCCACGCGAAGGTAAGGAAAAACTCACTAAAACCTAACAATAGGGAAAAAAGCTCCACAGGCAGTGTGGAGGAGAGAAACCTTAGAAGGGCCATTCAAGGGGGGATCTCCCTTCTTAGATGTTGGTGATAGTAGTGTTGCAGACGGACAGTTGGTAAGCATGCACTCATGTGTGTAGTGAAACACAGATGAGTGCATGCAATAGCAACTGTACATTTTGAAAGATTAAAGATAGAGCTAATAGCGATAGCAACTGAACATTTTGAAAGATTAAAGATAGAGTTGATAGCGGATCTATTTGAGGCACAGGGGCGGCGCAAAGAGGGTCACGTCCTCCCCGTCTTAGTCACGGGACATTCAACACTCCGGTCGTTGCTCAGGGACAGCCGGAGACAGGGAGATAGGGGGTGGCGCAGAGAGGGTCGCGAACTCCCCGACATCATCGCGGGACATCCGGCACTCCGGTCACCACTGCGAGACCTCCGGAGACAGGGGGGCGCGCAGAGAGGGTCGCGAACTCCCCGGCCTTCGTCACGGGACGTCCAACACTCCGGTCAACACTCCAGGACAGCAAGTCATAGGGAGACAGGGAGACGGGACAGGCGTTAGACAGCTCATGAGATTGTAGTGGGTGGACATAGCAATAGATACAAGTGGTAGGCATATATGTGAATGGAGTAGATATATGAAGTAAGCATATTATGTGAATAGAATAGAAGTACTTAACCCAGCAATGAAACCGTGTTGACTGTTAATCAGTTGACAGGACCATGGACAGACGGCGGTGAATAACTGATCCAAGGCCTCGGAGGTGCATGTAGAGCAGTCACTACAATCTTGGCCAAGACCCCGAGGCATCCATCACCTTAGTCAGCGCCAGGAGACGGGCACTCAGAGAGAAGGGGGAGGGAGGGGGGGGGGGGAAGAGTTAGAGAGTTCCCATGTTTGTGGTGCTGCAAAGGAGCAGACATGTAGTACCCTGTAGTACCCCGTAGTACCCTGTAGTGCCATGTAGTACCCTGTAGTGCCCTGTGGTACCATGTAGAGCCATGTAGTACCCTGTAGTGCCATGCAGTACCATGTAGTACTCTGTGGTACCATGTAGTACCCTGTACCCTAACTAAACTACCCTATAGTAAACTAGCCAGTGGTACCATGTAGTACCCTGTACCATAACTAAACTACACAGATTAATCTAAAGGTCAGTCCCCGACCAGGTGAGATCAAGGTAGGTTGAAGGAGAGAGAGAAAAGATGAGTCTTAAGCAGGGATTTAAAAGCTTCGACAGAGCAGGCGCCCCTGATGACGGCAGGTAATTTGTTCCACAGGTAGGGAGCGCGGTAGACAAAGGCTCTATGGCCGGCGGATTTCTTTTTAACCCTAGGGGTCGATAGAAGCCCCGCATTTTGTGAGCGCAGAGCACGAGCGGGCGAGTATCGGGAGATGAGATCGGATAGATAGAGCGGTGCAAGCCCATTTAAAATTTTGTAGGTGAGGAGTAGCACTTTAAAGTCAGAACGGGCTTGGATAGGAAGCCAATGTAGGGCGGACAAAACTGGTGTGATGTGATCAAATTTTCTAGTTCTAGTTAGTATCCGTGCAGCCGCATTTTGCACGAGTTGAAGATTTGATGCTTGAATTAGGTAGGCCTGAAAAAAGTGCATTACAGTAGTCCAGACGTGATGAGACAAAAGCATGAATCAGGGTTTCAGCATCAGCCAGAGTTAAAATGGGGCATATTTTTGCGATATTACGAAGATTGGTGAAATTTTTTATATGTGCATTAACTGCACAGACCGTGCTTAGATGACATTAATAGCCTATTTTGATTGGCTATTATTTATTATTTATTTAACCCTGGTCAACCTGTGCAGATATTCTGCACGAATAATTACTGCAGTGCAGGCCTGCTCAGAGCGGTACATTTTGGCAATTTTTGAAGAAAAAAAGTCACTGGCATTTTTTTACAGAGGAAAACATTTATAATAAAAAAATTATAATAAAAATATATATATATATATATATAGTTTTTTTTTAATTATATATATATATAGGTATATGTAAATTAATAATAATTATGAATTATGAGTGAATTTGTGTTTCACGTGTTGTCATAGAGAAACCTCCACTGCCGCTAACCCTGGAAACGTTCAAAGCAACTCCCATTCATAGGAAAGGGGGTTGGTTATATTGACGAGGCTTGGCAACAGAGGTTCAAAGATAACTTCATATTTATTGGTTATTCATTTCTTTATATCGGGCATCCAGTTTCCATCTCCATGTGTTGACGTTGTGTGACATCATCGCCTACGGCAGCTTACACACTCAAAATGCAAACTTAAAACAAAACCCGGGGGGGGGGGGGGGGGGCTGGCTCTCTCTCGCTTGGTCTCGCTCTCTCTCCGTTCAATGATTTAAAGTAGCCAGACGTTACAGTATAAATACTAACTGGATAGTTGACGATATAAACATTTAATTTCATTATCTGAAATATTCTAAAATCATTAAGTCTGCTATAAGCCATTATCCCTTTGTGTAATTATTAGGGATGGGTACCTTCACATTTGAACCGGTACCTGTGAATCGATACCGGTACCCAACGGTACCTTTTTTCGGTACTTTAGTCTCAAGAAATTTTATTTAAATTTAATTGAGTCGTGAAAAAAAATCCAAACTTCAAATAACTACAATTTCGACAGTTTTCGGCTTGCCATTGCTCCGACTGCTTTGTTGTTGAATCAAGTCAAATCCTAGGTAAGCATATATTGTGCGTGTGAACGTTGACATGAAAAAAAAGGGGGGAATTTTTTATTTTTTTTTTTGTATCTCACTTGAATCGATACTCAGTAGTACCGACGTGTTTCGGTTCTGTACCTCAAAAGTACCGAATTCGGTACCCATCCATAGTGATTATTATTTTCTCACAGTAGTGTGTATATGTGTGTGTGTGTGTGTGTGTTAGATTAAAGTGGATAGAAAACACAGTACTGTGCAAAAGTCTTAGGCACCCAAGAGTTTTTATATAAATTGTCTTAGATATAAATAAAAAATGTAATTAGTGTTGTCAGTAGACTACTCTTAGTACATTTTCATTTAATAATTTTTTAAAGCATCTTCATGGTTTAATAATGCAAACATATGTTGCAGGGACTATTATAATCATCATATTGGCGTGACTGTATGCATCAAAGGGTTAAATCAAGCATTTTTAAGTGCTTTAGAGGAAATGCCAAAATATCACTTTTCGTGATATGGCCAAAAAATATCGCAATATCATTTTAGAGGCTGCGTTCTGGGAGCCTGAATACGCTATTTTCTGAGAACGGCTCCCAGAGTTGCAGTCTTTACAAGCCTATACGTGTCCTGAACCGATGACACGATAGCCTACTTCTCCCTTAACCCGCATGTGCAAACTCAGCCAACATCACAACAATGGCATCGTACAGAGTAGTTGTGTTCGTGTTACAGAAGATTGAGCTTGATCGGGCTTTTACAGCTAAATGTACTGCCCCTGTAGTCGACAACAGATTGACATCCCCCTTAATCCGCATACGCAAACCCAGCCAACAAAAAATAAACATGATACATATTAGGGCTGACTCCTATTAATCGACTAATTGGTCGAAAGGAGCCGTAGTCGACTGGCCAACCTCTTAGTCGAATATAACAAAATAAAAAATGTTTATTTAATTTAAATTTTTTTTAAATAATCTTTTCCAAAAGAAAAGAGGCCTAGAAGCGTGGCTAACGCTAATGGCACACATACCAGAGGCTAACTGCCTACGAAAACGGGCACAGAGGCACTGAAAGAGGATTTCACCCATCTAATGAACACACTAGACTAGACAAATATCAAGATGTATCCATCAGTGGACCAATTGCATGCTTTTGCAGAGGACAAGAAGCCTTCAGTCGACTCCTTCAGACATTAAGCACCCCCCACAGCCCAAATGGAATGATATATATATATTTTTTTAAATATTATACTTTTTTATTTTTTATTTTTAAGTCGACCAATAGTCGACTAACGGCAAATTTTGGCCAATCCTAGTCGACCATCCAAATCCTTAGTCGGGGACAGCCCTAATACATATATGTCTTATATGTCCTGGCTCGAAGTGTTTATTAAACACCGGGAGGCTACTGTGATGAAATACACAATACGATACTAGCTAGAGATTAGCATCACATAGCGGGCCTTTTTCTGAAAACCCAAGTAGTAGCCAAGCACATACTGTTCCATAGCATACGCCTTCAGTTGATCATGACAAATCCTGTCTTACCTTGACAATTAAAAAGCCTCCATAATTTAGTAAATAGTATTCCCATGGCTGGTGTTGAGATTTACGATGCCAGCTGTAGCCAGCCAGCTAGCGTTGATGCTATTCAATGCTATCAACATTAGCTAACCAACTAAATACAATAGACAGTGGTATCCTGAGGTAGCGTTAAATACAGACAACGTTTGCTAGTCGAAAGGACTGGACACAGGGACAAGTTAAACATCAATCAATAAATTTAATACAACAGGTAGTTCGAGCTGCGCTGTCGTGGCTACGACTGCACCATAGTATATACGGCTTTGACGTGCTCTCTTCTGCCGATAAAATCCTCATTGATTTCTTGTAGCTGCATTTTGCGCATGTGAGCCGCGGTCTCTCTCCTCTCCTTTGGAAAACTAGCGTGAGCTCAAAAGCACAGAACCGGACAACTAGTGAAAACAATGATAACACTTCTGGTCAGGGGGTTTCAAAATAAAAGAGCGACGTCTAAAACACGGAAAGACTTTTATTTTGTACATTTTCGGCAGCGTTTCAGTGTTCTCATTTGAACGCACGTTTTTTTTTAAACTATTTCGTGTTAAGGATTGAGGATGTGGAGGATGTGTACCTCCTCGCATTCATGATGATCGGAATGGGAGCAGTCAGTATATGGATCTGGTACTGCATTAACTTAATTCGGAAAGGCGTAGATCCTTTGGCGACGGCAATAGCAACCTTTCCTTCAATTTGCCTGAAGGACAGAGACAGGGTATCATGACGGATGGAGCCACTAAAGACTGGGCACAAAAGGAGGCCAGTTGGATCAAAGTGTGCATGCTTTGTTGTAAATGGTAAATTTATATAGCGCTTTTATCCAAAGCGCTTTACAATTTTGTTCCTCACATTCACCCATTCACTCACACATTCATACACTGACGGTGGAGGCAACCATGCAAGGTGCCAACCCGCTCACCGGTAGCAGTTAGGGGTTAAGTGTCTTCAAACTGAACAAGCGTGTATACATTTTTTACTTCCGCTTTTGTCCGCCATTGATTTTGACGAGAGCTGAGCTCGTCTACAACAACAACGTTAGATCCCTTTTAGCTCCGCAGGATGACTAAACGAGGCATAATGATTTTACTGCAACGAATGTTATAACTTGCTACGTTCGGGTAAATAATATGCTGATGTTATTGAACGTGTAACACTAACTATATAACGTTAATGCCACAAAACGAATGCATTTGTTAATCATAAGTAGTAACTTTGATGCAGTAGCTTGTGTGTGTGTGGGCCGGGGGCGGCGTTGTGCAGGTCGCGACGCGACTGAACTTTTTTTTGCCTTTTGACGCGACACAAATTGATGGATATTTATCGGCTACTGCCATCGGCACATTCAAGCTTATCGGCCGATAGGCCGATTGCATCGGCCGATACCGATCCCGACCGATACATCGGTGCACCCCTAGATGTAATGATCTGTATATGTTTTGTTGTCTAAATAAATACCTACCTACCTAGTGAGAGAGGGTGCCACTAAGAGAGAGAGAGGGTGCCACTGGGAGAGAGAGGGTGCCACTGAGAGAGAGAGAGAGAGAGAGAGAGGGTGCCACAGAGAGAGGGAGAGAGAGAGAGGGTGCCACAGAGAGAGGGAGAGAGAGAGAGGGAGAGGGTGCCACTGAGAGAGAGAGGGTGCCACTGAGAGAGAGAGGGTGCCACTGAGGGAGGGAGGGTGCCACTGAGAGAGAGAGAGGGTGCTGAAAGAGAAATCAATGATTACATAATACATCTGCTGTTCGGGTCCATCCTTTGTGTGTGTGTGTGTGTGCTATTTACCTTTCTGTGTGGAACTAGGTGACCTTAACTGACTTACTTACCCTGTGTAACCAACCAAAGTGTATGTGATGTTTATGTGTACGTGGCTTCTATTGTGAAATGAGGGGCTGTGTGTTTACTGGTTGTTCAACTGGTTGCGAAATGTGTAATTATGTGCTAAGTTAACCCTTTCACTACCACACACACTACCAAATGATTAACCCTTTCACTGCCACACGACAAAGGGTTAACCCTTTCACTACCACACTACATAAGATTAACCATTTCACTACCACACTACAGAAGGTTAACCCTTTCCAGGGCTGTACGTAAACTTTTTTTGCACATAGCACTGGTGCTACAGAGGTTGATAGTTTTGTAGCACAGGCCAAAATATTGTAGCGCGAGTATAAAACGTATCTAAAATCTCTAAAAACAACCACACGTAGTGCAGTTCATCACTTAAATAGGTATGTGACTGGCAAAGGACATGAATCTTGCATACAGGGCACACAAAATCCAAACCTTAAAGGGGACATGCGTTGCTATTCCTAGCACTATTTGGGCAACTTTACTTTACTTTTTTTCAAAAAAAAATCATATTTCTAATCAACCATCATTTTTCAGCCTCAGGATTTCAAGCTGTTATGGCCTGGCTCTGAGGGGAGAGGGAGAGAGAGGCCCCCTCTCTCCCTTTCTTCTTTCACGCACAGCAGCTTGTGCTCCCGAATGGGGGGGGGGGGGGGAGGGACCTGCGCGTGTGTTTGCACAGTGGTCTCTCTGTCTCTCTATCTCTCTCTCCCTCCAGAGTGTAGTATGAGAAAGTGGTTTCCACTCGCTGTCTAGTCTAGGTAGATTGTGGGCGGGCATTAGCTACAACCACAGAGCCAATTGCATCACTGTCTGCTACCCAGAGCCTGAGTAACGTCACTCAGGCCTTCAAATCAGGATGGCCTAATTTACTGGAGCAGGAAATGATCTGAGCTGAATCGGAGCAATCCGCCAATATGGTATTTAGACACAAACACATTGACTAACTCCTATTACTATAATACAATGCTAGAGACTGAAAAATGACATTTATAATGCATGTCACCTTTAACAAGAAATGTTTTCAGACAAACATTTTCTCTTTATTTGCCCATAATGGTAAATTGCAGGGACATAACAACTGTATACAAGACATCAATATGTTACGCTTCAAATTAGTAGGGGTGGGACGATACATCGATCCAGATCGATACATCGATGTAATTATCAACAATCGAATCGGATCGATGCGATGTAATAAGATCGATTCATATCGATACTTATTTTGAAAATCCTGTGGCGAGTCTCATATCCGCCCAAGAACAACAGCAGTAGCTCCGTGTGTGTAGATGTTACAGCATAGCATTCTCCCTTTCTGTGTGTGTGTGTGTGTGTGCGCGCGTCTTTGAAAAGACCAGATGAGGTCAGAGGAGTTTGATGTTTAAATGTTATTTAAACATAAACAATATAATACATAATAAATGTAGGCCTATACATGATCATGCAACATCAACAAATTGTTGTAGGAACGGTTTGGGAGAGGGAGGTTGTGAGTTTTGAGTTCCAAAAAAATGTAGCTTAAAGTTTAAAGCTCAATATATAAAAACGTGGCACTTTACAGTGAACAGGAGGTCTATTTGTATTAAAAACAATAGATTGATTTTCCTTTAAATGTCTGGAAGAGCTCAAAAATACAAATGTCAAATGATATTTTCATTACCTTTTTTTTGTTGATCTAAATGTTACTGATTGTGTTAAATGGGCATATGATATCATCTCATATCGATCGCAGGCACCTGAATCTAATCGTATCGTATTGTATCGTGAGAGACTTTGTGATATCGGCAAATATCGTATCGTTGTCCAAAGAATCGATATCGTATCGTATCATGATGAAACTGGTGATTCCCACCCCTACAAATTAGCAGTGCAAATCTGTTTAAATGTCATACAATGTTTTTTTATTGAGTGTGTAAATCACTAATAGAACAAAAACAACAAAATGTGTGTGTGTGCGCTTGTAGTACTCCTTGAATGAGATCATCACACACACACCATTGCATTAATCAGGAGTACAAGGAACTCTGCATACCTTTTTGTTTCACAACGAAAAGTGCTTTATAAATCAAATTAATTATTATTGTAAATAACCCCATGAAAGGTTTATTCTTTTTTTGTGTAATTATTACCTGCTTCATATTTGTGATGTTACTGGTTTCAGTGTGTGCCTAAAGTGATCAATGTGTTGGGCCGTATATAGAGATCTATGACAATTAATGTTTATGTATATCCGGGACTTTTATTAGAAGAATTGATAGAGGCCTACTACGGTATGTGTATATGTGACCTTTATTTTGAAAACTGCAACGCAACAGTGTAATGTTCAGTTCAACTTAGCTCGAAGGAAAGACGCTAATCAAAAAGGTTTAATGGACCCGTATGAGGCATTGAGGCCATAGCTCTTACGGTGGGACTTTTATTGTTTATAGTAGAGGAATGTAATACTATGAAAAATGTTAAATAAACAGTGATTTTACTAGCAGTAAACTACTTTCCACTTTCATTTCATATACGGGGAACCGTGACAATTATTAGTATTACCTTATTTGCACATTGTCTCGTTATTAGATAGATAGATTTATACTTTATTGATATACTTTAAGTAGCCAGTGTATTGAAAAACGTCCTAATAGTGGGCTACTCTAATGTATGGCTGTGCTCTAGTTCCTGTTGCCCTATCAGCTTGTCCGTTGGCTTTCCATTTATAAAATAATTATAAATATAAAGCCAATGAACAAGCTGATTATAAATTATAATGATTCGAACGTAGACCATTTCACATTATTTGTTAGAAGTGTCCATGTCCCTGTCAATCATCACTGCCAGGTCCGACTTAATTTCATCGGCTATGGTCTCTTATCATCTCTCCACATCGCACGTGGTTGTCATAAAATGGACTGATATCCGCTCCGTTCTTCTTTAAGAGCAAAATTAGAGGCTTAAACGTATTGAAAGGAAGTTCTTCTTTGGCCACATTCATTTTCATCTTCACTTAACTGAGAATTTTGTAACCGAGATTGGCCTATGTTCCGTTAAATGACAATGTAACTGCTTAAATATATATTTTGTGTTCCATTGAAGCAGCTGGTTGCTAGTGTGGAGGATGCTGAGGCCCCTGTTGTGCCAAGTGACAATATTCGTGACTTCATAATCCAGAATTATTGAAATGGGGATGTAAGAAGACTGTGCGTCTTCATCACCACAGAATCTCCCCAAATCCTAATGGATGTTGCCGCCACTTGTACTAAGAATGAAGATGAGAGTACCGTAGTTCTCAGTGCCATTACTGGAATGGCCTTCGATCAACTGGTGAAGGAGGAACTGATGGTTGACTGTGTCGAAGGCTGCTGACGGGTCCAGGAGAATCAGGACAGAGGAGAGGCCTTTATCTCTTGCTAAGTGAAGAGCCTCTGTGACAGCTATGAGGGCCGTCTCTGTGGAGTGACCAGTCCTGAAGCCTGACTGGTTTGGGTCCAGGAGGTCGTTCTGTAATAAATAATCAGTGAGCTGGTTGGATACAGCTGGTTGGAACATACAGGATATGTTCAAGTGATTTAGAAAGGAAGGAGAGGAGAGAGACTGGGCACAATAGTTATCTGTGACTGTGTGGTTCAGTTATTTTTTTTTATTTTTTACTAGCGGTGTGACTAGCTTGTTTTTGGGAGGTGGGAACCACCCTCAGAGTTGAGAGAGGAGTTGATGGTTGCAGTTAGGAATGGGAGGAGGTCTGGTGCTATGGTCTGGAGGAGTGGGGAGGGTATCGGGTCCAGCTGGAATGTAGTGGGACGGTTCGACGTTACTGGTGTCAAGCGCTTCGGCGCATCTGTGATTAAAAATGTCCAATCATAGCTTTGGATTCAGATCTCCCAGGAAACTAAGGAACGCATATCTATATGTTCCACTGAAAGTGAGTGGGCCTCTAACGTGCTTTTCCTCTTTTTGTTTTTCATCTTTTTTGTGTGTCCAGGCCAGAAAGCGGCTGAGCTACTGTGCTCGTTCATGAGAGTGTGATCCGTGTCCCTGCAATGTGGCCCGGTTGCCCGCCTAGCCACAAGGAGGGAGCCTGCCCCTGGGACCAACAGAGGAGTGAGGGAGCCTGCGCCTGGGACCAACAGAGGAGTGAGGGAGCCTGGGACCAACAGAGGAGTGAGGGAGCCTGCGCCTGGGACCAACAGAGGAGTGACCATGGAGCCTGCACCTGGGACCAACAGAGGAGTGACCATGGAGCCGGCACATTCACCCACCATGCTGCTCTTCAAACACCCAGTTCGGTGGATCACGGCGTACGACAAATGGCGTCGGGGGGACATTGCGCGGCTCGGGAATCAGTTCTCTGTGAACGCACAGCCCAAAATACTCCGATGCAGTCCGACGGAGAGAAACCTTGGCTGGTTTCACAGAGCGCTCAACCATGTCACTCTGGACTCATTTCCAATCTTGGGAATAATCACCAGCGAATGAGCGCAGAGGGAGACGGAGAGTTACATTCTAAATATATTGCCTTATCTTCCAGTGGCATCAGAAAAGCATCTTACAGTATGATCAATAATGCTGTACCGACATCGATGCTACATTTAAACCCTGCTTCCTCATCGAGCTGTAACTCTGCAGTCGCAGTGGCACCCTCTCTCTCTCTCAGTGGTACCCTCTCTCCCTCTCTCTCAGTGGCACCCTCTCTCCTTCAGTCTAACCCCTTGTTGTTAAAGTTGCTACAACGCCTTGAAAGATGCCGTGAGGGCCAACAAGGCAACACAGAAGACGTCTGTCTCAAAGCTGATGACACGGCAGATGCATCGGACAGCATTCCAGAGGAGAGGGATACAGTTTGTCCCGCTGGACAGCGGCAGGAGGACAAAGAGACAGAGTATCCAGCAGGCGACCTCTCCCCGGTGAAGATATCTGTCCTCTCAGCTAAAAAGGCCAAAGAAATCTTTGACCTGCACCAAAAGGAATCAAACCACCAACTTATGTTCCTCCGTGCACCACTCTCTGCAAATAATCGTGAAGTAGGTGCCCGTCTCCCTGAAAACCAGAAAGAGCAACTGACGGAGGATCCTTCCTTAATTAAAGATCCAAAGTATGACATTACAGCTGCTTCCTCGTCGAGCTGTAACTCTGCAGTCGCTCCGAGCCTTCATCGGTCTAACCCCTTGTTGAGAAAGTTGCTACACCGTGAGGGCCAACAAGGCAACGCATCGAGTCAACCACCAGTTAGACGCGATGGATGTCTCGAAAAGAACATGCCTCGAGTCGGTACACAAGACCCAGACTGTAGGTTTACAGTCATAGCTTTACCAAGACTAGGCTCTAACCGGGTCGACCCTGAGGCCCAGTATGGCCTGCCTCTCGGTTCTCTCTCAAGACGAGGCTCTAACCAGGTCGACCCAGAGACCCAGTATGGCCCGGTCGACCCTGAGACCCAGTATGGCCCGCCTCTCGGTTCTCTCTCAAGACGAGGCTCTAACCAGGTCGACCCTGAGACCCAGTATGGCCTGCCTCTCGGTTCTCTCTCAAGACGAGGCTCTAACCAGGTCGACCCAGAGACCCAGTATGGCCCGGTCGACCCTGAGACCCAGTATGGCCCGCCTCTCGGTTCTCTCTCAAGACGAGGCTCTAACCAGGTCGACCCGGAGACCCAGTATGGCCCGCCTCTTGGTTCTCTCTCAAGACGAGGCTCTAACCGGGTCGACCCGGAGACCCAGTATGGCCCGCCTCTCGGTTCTCTCTCAAGACGAGGCTCTAACCAGGTCGACCCGGAGACCCAGTATGGCCCGGTCGACCCTGAGACCCAGTATGGCCTGCCTCTTGGTTCTCTCTCAAGACGAGGCTCTAACCAGGTCGACCCGGAGACCCAGTATGGCCTGCCTCTCGGTTCTTTCTCAAGACGAGGCTCTAAACGGGTCGACCCTGAGACCCAGTATGGCCCGCCTCTCGGTTCTCTCTCAGAGCGATCCACAGAAAATAATTCTGCTTTGGAAAAAGAAGTGTATACCGATAGCCAACTACTGGACTATATTTATCGAAAGGTTGAAGATATTAAGAACCTTGCTCGAAATGAGAATAACGGAGAATACGAACGGTCAGATTCCGAGGAGCGGATCGTGGGTCTCAGTGAAGAGGACCCCAGTTATTACCTGACCAACGTGACCAATGCTGAGAAAATGGAGAGGCGTGGTCTCAGCCGTCAGGGGCCTGAGCCGTCTCTCGCGGCTGATGAGGAAGCATATGAAGAGGATGGTACAAAGGAGGACTGTGCAAACACTCTTTTGACTCAAATAATTAAAGAGAGTGACAACTGTGCTAAATCAACTCTTGGGAAATGCTGGGAATCTGGCAGACCGATCCCTGCTGAAAACTCCTCCTGTCCTCACACGGTGAAATCCGCTGATCAGAAGTCACCATCACCAGGTTTCGTTTCACCAGTAAAGAAACCGTCCGATGTAACTGTCTCCCTGGATTGCGACAATCAAGTCAGTGATTCACACAACTGCCGCGAAGATAAAACATGTGACATTAGCGAGGACGAAAGTTACAACGGCAAATATTGCGGAAAGACTTCTAAGAATGTCTTGTTCACTGTTCCCACCCTTCTTTACACTTCAGTTGCATTGAAGCAGCTGGTTGCTAGTGTGCAGGATGCTGAGGCTCCCGTTGTGCCAAGGGACAATATTCGTGACTTCATTATCCAGAATTATTGGAATGGGGATGTAAGAAGACTGTGCGTCTTCATCACCACAGAATCTCCCCAAATCCTAATTGATGTTGCCGCCACTTGTACAAAGAATGAATATGAGAGTCCCGTAGTTCTCAGTGCCATTACTGGAATGACCTTCGATGAACTGGTGAAGGAGTATCCCACTTTAACAACTTTAATCAACTATACCCCATCACAAGAGGAATACAAGTCTTTCTGGTTAAACATCAATGAGCATGTGGACGACTTGGACAAAGAGCCAGGTGTTGCCTGGTGTTTTACACTAGAGGAAGCAGGAGAAGACGTCTGTCTCGAAGCTGATGCCACGGCAGAGGAGAGGGATACAGTTTGTCCCGCTGGACAGCGGCAGGAGGACAGAGAGACAGAGTCTCCAGCAGGCGACCTCTCCCCGGTGAAGATATCTGTCCTCTCGGCTAAAAAGGCCAAAGAAATCTTTGACCTGCACCAGAAGGAATCAAACCACCAACTTATGTTCCTCCGTGCACCACTCTCTGAAAAGAATCGTGAAGTAGGTGCCCATCTCCCTAAAAACCAGAAGGAGCAACTGACGGAGGCTCCTTCCTTAATTAAAGATCCCAGGTATGAGGACATCACAGATGAAGATACGCTGAAATATGAAGACATCACAGATGACTATACAGAAACTACAGATCAAGAAAATGAATTAGGTGCTGACTCTGTAAACTGTCAAAAGCCGGCCCCGCCATGTAGAAATCAAGACGATGGACGGAAACGGGCTATTACTGAGATGACCTCAAACAACCAGGAACTACGCGATGTGGAAATGGATGCTTTAAAACAGACATGCTGTTGTCCATATTTAGTTGAGACAGAGGAAGGCTTTCAGAACAGATTATGCCCCACATGCGAGACCAAAACAGAGTTTGGAATGAAAAGTTCACACATTTCTTCTGCAGTGTTTAAGGAACTCGATTTAGTCCCGGCTCCAGTCTCAGGAGTATTCTATCCATTGTCAGATGACGGCATAAGTTTGAATCGGGACACGGCGAAGGCTCCCAAAGTCAGTCAGACGGATGCCAAGGATTTTAAGAGTGTGACCAAGGCAGAAACTTCACAGCGTGAACGTATGGCCAAGACTGAAGCTTCACTAAAGGAGCAAGGGTTGGAACACGAAGGCCCACAATGTGAACACTTTATAGATGTAGATCACAAGGACCCGAGTGTGGATGAAACTTCACAAAACGAGGAGACCTCCATGACAGGAGACAAAGATTTCCAATATAGAGATGAGGAGGAGGATGATGAGGACGACGACGACGACTGGATGGTCATACCTGTGGCAGTTTCTGACCTTGCATATGAACCCACAGATGGAGACCCTGTCTGGCCAGAAAATGCTCTTCCACAGGATGTGGAAAATGGAAAAAAGCAAGACGATGATGTAATCGTTCTTCCTCTTTGTGATGCGCAAGACTCGACATCAAAACCATGTCTTCCCCCCACTCTGTCTCCCATTCCTCCTCTATCTCTATCTACTGGACTGCCCAGTAGAAATAAAGCAGGGAAAAAAACGCCAAAAAATAAATCTTTAAAACCATCATCATTTTCTCCCTCCGCTGACATAGAGGTGTTTGAGTCTCGTGATGGGTTTCTAAAGGCAAATAACATCGATTATGTGCACTGTCACATTTTCACTGCCCCAGGGGAGGATGACATTCAGACCGGCGATCAGAACCCAAGGCCACAGATATCATGTGAGTCTGAGCCTGAGCAGATGAAGAGATGGGCAAGTACCTCTGAAACTGAACGCAGCTCTGATTACTCTACAGCTTCACCAAAAAACTATTTAACGGTGTCCAAAAAGTGCTTTAAGAAGAGGCTAAGACCAAATAGGTTTAGAGTTTTCTCCGAGTCGGATTCTGAGGACCAAGAGGGTGATGACATGTCAAATGTACCACAGAGTCGTCCATTACCTGATTGCGACTCAGAGAGTGAGGACGATGAGTGCACAAATAATGTGCACAAGCGCCAAAAGAGGAAACTTTCAACCACAACTGAAAGTGAGGACAGCTCTGTCGAGTCGGTTTCTATGGTAACAAATGGAGAATCAGCTGAATCCAAAACTGACACCAATGTCATTCAGTGCCGGTCTAAGAGACTAAAGATTCCAACTGGAAAACACACAGCAACAGCTGAATCCGACTACAGACCTGAGCGGTACAGCGAGAAAACCCGCAGGACGGAGGGGAAACTGCTGCGCACTCTGTCACAGGATGAGTCCGTCACTTCAGCTGCAGCCGCGCTTGTGGACGATCGGCGCAGAGAAGAGGGAGGGCGGTCTCTTGAACGAGCCAGGCTCTCGCCTGAAATACTAACCGAGGACAGCTCTGATGACGGCGAATCAGCTGAATCCAAAACTGACACCAATGTCATTCAGTGCCTAAAGATTCTAAGTGGAAAACACACGGCAACAGCTGAATCCGAATCCAGACCTGAGCGGTACAGCGAGAAAACCCGCAGGACAGATGGGAAACTGCTGCGCACTCTGTCACCGGATGAGTCCGTCACTTCAGCTGCAGCCGCGCTTGTGGACGATCGGCGCAGAGAAGAGGGAGGGCGGTCTCTTGAACGAGCCAGGCTCTCGCCTGAAATACTAACCGAGGACAGCTCTGATGACGGCGAATCAGCTGAATCCAAAACTGACACCAATGTCATTCAGTGCCTAAAGATTCTAAGTGGAAAACACACGGCAACAGCTGAATCCGAATCCAGACCTGAGCGGTACAGCGAGAAAACCCGCAGGACAGATGGGAAACTGCTGCGCACTCTGTCACCGGATGAGTCCGTCACTTCAGCTGCAGCCGCGCTTGTGGACGATCGGCGCAGAGAAGAGGGAGGGCGGTCTCTTGAACGAGCCAGGCTCTCGCCTGAAATACTAACCGAGGACAGCTCTGATGACTCGGCAGTGCAACAGCGCCGCTGCTGGTCAACAGAGAGGGTCTGCGCTCCAGCTCCTCTGGCGGTGCGGCGCATCTCTGAGCAGGCGTCTCCGGGGTTCACAAGTTCCGTAAAACCCTCAAAAGCATCCACGGTTCACACGCACTCCAAAACACAGGACAATCAAATGCAGACTAAATCGACGATGTCTGAGCATTCCAATCTCCTCTCTCAGAGAAAGGGCTCACATGGAGGTGGGGAGTTGAGAAATACCTCTTGCAGTAAGACCAGAGAGAGGGTGGATAAGGTAAAGGAGGGGAACAAAGGGGAAAAGGATGAGCAGAGGAAAAAGGAAAATCGGTTGTCAAAAGTCCCTACAAAAACAAAGACGTCAGAGTGTGGAGCCCAGGGCACTACCAGAAGACAAATATCCACTTCAAGAGAATGTCTGTCCACCTTAAAACAGGTGCCGTCTCCCTCGAGAGAAGGTCTTACCAACTCTACAGAAGGCTCACCCTCTATAGGAGGTATTTCTGCACGGGCCACTTTCAGAAGACAAATGACCACTTCAAGAGAAGGTCAGTGCACCTTAAAACAGGTTCCGTCTCCCTCGAGAGAAGGTCTTACCAACTCTACAGAAGGCTCACCCTCTATAGGAGGTATTTCTGCACGGGCCACTTTCAGAAGACAAATGACTACTTCAAGAGAAGGTCAGTGCACCTTAAAACAGGTGCCGTCTCCCTCGAGAGAAGGTCTTTCCAACTCTACAGAAGGCTCACCCTCTATAGGAGGTATTTCTGCACGGGCCACTTTCAGAAGACAAATGTCCACTTCAAGAGAAGTTCTGTCCCCCTCTATAAAATGCATTCCTACCTCAAGCCAAGGCTCTTCCTCAAGGGAACATTTGTCTCAGTCAAGAGAAGGCAAGACTTCAAGAGAATATCTGTCTGTGTCCAGAGAAGGCCCATCCACCTCAGGAGAAGGTACTACCTCATCAAGGAAAAGTGTCTCTAAATCCAGAGAGGACTCACATTCATCAGAGTGCGGAGAAGGCTGGTCCACCTCCGGAAAAGCGGAGTCCTCCGCAAGACAGTCCCTTTCTAAGTCCAGAGAAGACTTTTCGTCTTCTAGACATAATTTGTCAAAGTCCAGAGAAGGCATGTCCACCTCCAAAGAAGGATCAAACTCATTTCCACCCATTTCCAGAGCAGGTTCATCCACTTCGATAGAAGGTTTTTCCAAGTCGGGTGGAAGTCTGTCCACCTCTAGAAAAGGCTTGAAAGTTAAGATCGGAGATGATTTGTCTTCGGAAGATTGTTTACCTAAATCCAGTGAGGGCTTGTCCGCCTCAAGAGAACATTTCTCTGAATGCAGAAAAACCCCATTAGCTTACAGAAGAAACTTTAATGTCACGAAAGACCATCCTTCTTCCTCCTCCTGTGAACGGCCCTCCACTTCCAGACAGACTCTATCCACCGGCAGGCAGCTGGCGCACTCTCTGTGGGAGCCGAGCTACTACCCGACTCCGAGGGACAGGAGGACCAGCTGTGGGGAAGAGACTGTGAGGCCCAGTCCCCCTCAGTCCAAGTACAGCCATCGTGACGCCGAGAGGGAAGCTGGGCCCAGGCGACGGCACACCTCTCAGGGGTCTGTTCCACTTCTGATGAAGAGGAGCAGGGACGAGGCAAAACGGTGGACGAAGACCAGACGTCCGGAAGGCCCAGCTGAACGCAGTACGCATTCTATGCTCTTTTGAAATGTCTAAAATATATATTTTCTCTTTTTGTAATTGGTAGGGCTGTAACTATTAGGATTATTCTCGCGTGTATTAATCTCATGGTAGGCTTGCATTACTCGTGATTTTAAAAGAAAATATGTAGCAAAATGCATTTGTAGGTTCTGTGGTCATAAATAAAAAAAATGGTTAAACAATCACAAGTACTAGGAGACGAGGTAAAGTAATCACAAGTACTAGGAGACGAGGTAAAGTAATCACAAGTACTAGGAGACGAGGTAAAGTAATCACAAGTACTAGAAGACGAGGTAAAGTAATCACAAGTACTAGGAGACGAGGTAAAGTAATCACAAGTACTAGGAGACGAGGTAAAGTAATCACAAGTACTAGGAGACGAGGTAAAGTAATCACAAGTACTAGGAGACGAGGTAAAGTAATCACAAGTACTAGGAGACGAGGTAAAGTAATCATAAGTACTAGGAGACGAGGTAAAGTAATCATAAGTACTAGGGTTAGGGTTAAAATAATCATAAGTACTAGGAGACGAGGTAAAGTAATCGCAAGTACTAGGAGACGAGGTAAAGTAATCGCAAGTACTAGGAGACGAGGTAAAGTAATCGCAAGTACTAGGAGACGAGGTAAAGTAATCGCAAGTACTAGGAGACGAGGTAAAGTAATCGCAAGTACTAGGAGACGAGGTAAAGTAATCACAAGTACTAGGAGACGAGGTAAAGTAAACATAAGTACTAGGGTTAGGGTTAAAATAATCATAAGTACTAGGAGACGAGGTAAAGTAATCACAAGTACTAGGAGACGAGGTAAAGTAATCACAAGTACTAGGAGACAAGGTAAAGTAATCACAAGTACTAGGAGACGAGGTAAAGTAATCATAAGTACCAGGAGACGAGGTAAAGTAAACGTGTCTCTCCTGTCTAACCTTACTCTATAGTGATGAGTAGGGGTGTAACGGTACACAAAAACCACGGTACGGTACGTACCTCTGTTTTGAAGTCCAGGTTTGGTACGGGTTTTCGCTACAGTGGGGAACGTTTGGGCTATCCATGTTCCACTCAGGGGTGATGTAGTGTGCAGTAACTAATTGTACTTGTAGGGCTGTCAACGAATATTCTATATTGAAATTAATAATCGACTTGTAAACATTTAAAAAAATAATTATATTAGATTGTGAAAAAAACAGCCCCCGGTGGGCGGTCGTTTGTGGTTAACATACCACTAAAAAGGAAAATAAAAACATTTATAAAAAAACGAAACATACCACTGTATTCGTTCGGTACACTACACAGCTGTTCGGTACGGTACGGTACACACTGAAATGGTTCGGTACGGATACGCGTACCTTTACACCCCTACTCTATAGTGATGAGTGGTCTTTCCCAGCAAAGCAACATGTATGGTTTGTACAACTTTGGGTTGGAAACTTTGGACAATATAATGAAATAAGACAGTCAAGCTGGATGCTGAAGCTATGGAAAGCGGTTGGCGGTCAAAAAGGGTGCGATTAATTGTGTACACTTGTTTAATGCGTTAAAGGAACACGCCAACATTTTGGGAAATTAGCTTACCGTCTTTTCCAGAGAGACGAGAAGATGGATACCAGTTTCCTCTCTGTGCGTTCAGTAGAAAGCTATCTGGCTGCATGTTAGCCTAGCTTAGCACAATGAATGGAAGTGCCGGTTAGCCTTCGGGAGACGTGTTAGTTGGACAATGCCTAGGCTAACCTCACTGACAGTAAGGCATTTTCATAGTTTATACATGACGAGGCTTTCATTTTGGGTAAATGGAGTATGTTTATAGTGGCAACTTGGTCCTAAAATAGTTAATGCATCTTAAAGGTTTTCAAATAAATTGGAAAAAACCTGCATGTTGATATTGACCTAGTACATATGAAGGACAAAATCTAAATAATGAATCACATTTGATTGATCTAATTAGATTTCTTGTTCTTTTCACAGGACGCTCTGTGGGCGAGGGTTACAAGTGGAAAGATGGGAGATCGTTTGAAACTAAAGGTAAGACCTGCCAGTTCGCCTGATCTTTCCTCTGCAATCAGTCCCAACAAATGACTTACGGTCTTTCTTTTGTCACGAGATTACAAAAGAAAAAACTAATTGGCGCCTACTGCCAGAAGGCAGGGGAACAAGAGCTCGAAATATGGGAAGGAAGACAATTAGAAAACATAAAAGGAACATCCCTATCCCATGCCAATTAATGGGAAGTGATAGCAGACATGACCTGAAGCATGTATTCCATCTTTAAGACATGGCTCGGAGCATTTTAGTCGCCCTTTTTAGCCTGCATTGCTGGTTGCAGACTTTCTGTATTGCCAATGTCCATAGCTTCATTAACAACTTGGACATGTTTTGGAATAGAGTGAACCTATACAAAGTGGATTAATTCCCTTGGGGAAATGATCTGGGGGCTGAGAAACTAACATTACATATGAAATCCTGTATTAATGCCTCTCTGGCCTGACAGCTACCCACATCAGTAAGTAGTTTAAATAATCTGTTTTGTTTTTAATCCTCTTTGTGTAACTAATATGGTGTCTACTCATAGTCCCAATCCTTCCGTCGCTATTATTCCTGTCCGAATCACTACCAGGTCCCCGGTTCATAATGAATCACTACCAGGTCCCCGGTTCATAATGAATCACTACCAGGTCCCCGGTTCATAATGAATCACTACCGGGTCCCCGGTTCATAATGAATCACTACCAGGTCCCCGGTTCATAATGAATGTTTTGACCCCCATCAGCCGAGGTTAACTCTATTGATAGGATAGCAGAGTTACTATCTCAGTACTCAAATGTTGAGCTGATAGTTCTAGGTGATTTTAATATTGATTGGTTTAGTAATGATTCAAACCATCTTGAGCTGATAGTTCTAGGTGATTTTAATATTGATTGGTTTAGTAATGATTCAAACCATCTTAGAGACCATTAGTAGTAGCCTTGGCTTATCTCAGTTGGTTACTGAACCCACCAGGCCAAACCAACAAAACTAAATCTAGGTCAAGTATAATTGACTTAATTGACTTGTTTTCTAATAAGACTGATAAAAGTATTGCTTGTGGTGTTTTTTAATTAGGTGTCAGTGATCACTGTCCTATAGCTTGTGTTAGAAACTTTAGTGATCAGGCTTTTCTAATTGACCTATTCCATAGCGACATCCACTACACATTGGAGATTTCCGATGTCGAAGTAGCACTCAAACTTTTTTCAAAAACCTTTCTCTCGATTGCTAATAAACATGCACTGTATAAAAGGCTTAGAATAAAAAAGATTATTAATCCCTTGGTTCACACCTGAATTATCTGCCTTTTAGGAGAGAGATGGAGCCTGGTCACTTGCCAGACGCTCTGGTGATCAGTCACACTGGGCAGCATTTAGACAGCTCAGAAATAAATGTACAGCATCTGTGAGAACGGCTAAAGTTGAGTATCACTTAGGGCGTTTTCACACCTGGCTCGTTTGGAGCTGTTGTTCCGAAACCTGGAGCGTTTACCCCCTATTTCGGTTCAGTTGGGCATATATGAACACAGCAATCACATTCTGTTGCGGAACAAAACAAGCGGGCCGAGACCACCTAGAGAGGGTGATCTCGGCGCACTTCCAAACGAACCCGACGCGACTCGTACGCTGTGAGAATGCAATCGACTTAACAAACCGACACAATTAATAATAATAATACGTCGTGGGTCAACGTGGAGCAGCGATGAGGTACACTGCGTCGTTGATATTTGGGCAGACGATCACATTCGTCAGATGCTGGAGAACACGCACAAGAACACTGAAGTGTACAGAAAGTTTAGTGACCGAATGAGGGAAAGGGGCTTTGAAAGGTCTGTCGAACAGTGTCGCGCTGCTGCTGCACGTTGTTACAGCGGAGATACAACAAGCAGAGCAGACCCTGAAATGGTGTTTGTGTTGCCGGGTGTCAGTCAGCCAGCCGCGCGCAGGAGAGGAGAGCCGGGGTCTCTGTAGTGACGCTGCAACAGCAGCACCGTGCGGGACAACGCCCCTCCCTCCCTCTCTCTCGCTTTCTCTCGCTTTCTCTCTCTCGCTTTCTCTCTCTCGCTTTCTCTCTCTCGCTTTCTCTCTCTCTCTCTCTCTCTCTCTCTCTCTCTCTCTCTCTCTCTCTCTCTCTCTCTCTCTGCCCGCGGTCATCAGTAAAGTCAGGCTTGAGTCAGGGTTAGGGGGGGGGGGAGACACGCACCCCAAAATCTGACCAATGAGTGACAGTTTGCTCGCGCGTGCATTTGTTTTGGTCCGCTGTTAACACAGCCGTGTGAACACAAACGAACTAAAGGACAAGTGCAACATTGTATCATTATAGTCCCTGTGTCTACCTGAATCGGAACAAAGCAAACAAACTACAGGTGTGAAAACACCCTTAGAACTAGTAACCAGTTCCTACTCAGATCCTGCTTTGGAAAGCGGTACATTTAAATAAGACCAGAACCACAATTTCCCTTCCTACAGAGATTAGAAAGGGTGACTCCTTGATCTAGGATCAAAAAGAGGTCGGTTTAGCCATCAACAAACATTTTATCGAAGCTGGTCATCTATTTTGAGAATATGTGATAAAATAATGCAGATATATTAATCAAATCATATCGGAACCTCTATAGGCTTCTTGAATTTCTGTAATCTGTTACAAAACATGATAAAGGTCATAGTATGCACCCAGCGGATAGTGGGGCGTAGAAATAAAAGTTAAAATAAGTCAAATAATAGCAAGTGTAAAATTAGCAGAAATATAAAATCACAGTATTTAGTATCTAACATCCCAACAGGCCACCTTGTTTATGGTTTGATTCAGTTTTAGTAGAATAGAAAAAACATGAAAAACACTTCAAGCCATTGATACCAGGGAATCAACTGGAGAGGATGGGTTGGATCCTTGTTTTCTCAAACTAGCTGTACCACTGGTTTCGGAGCAAATATATATTTGATCTACTAACCGGTGTGGTTCCTGTTGCCTGGAAAACAGCCCATGTGACGCTTGCATAAAGGGGGGGGGGGGGGGGGGTAAAAGTGACCTAAATAATTACAGACCTATCTCCAAGTTATCCTGTCTAGCAAAAATCCTGGAGTCATTGGTAAACAACCAACTTAAAGCATTTATCACAAAGCACTCTATATTTAATAATAATTTCAATTTGTGCCACACTTTACATTTGTAAAAATCTCAAAGTGCTACAGGAGATAAAGACAAAAAGTTAAATGAATAAAACAATTAAAATGAATAAAACAACCAATGAAATTGAAGAACATAAAAATAAAAGAATGAAAAAAATAAATGAATAGAAGTAAAAAATAAAAGGAAAATTCAGGCAAAAGCCTTGTTAAAAAGAAATGTTTTTTGGCCCCTTTTAAAAGCCTCGACGTATTGTGGTGCTCTCAGGTGGATGGGGAGAGCATTCCACAGTCTGGGTGCGGCAGAGCAAAAGGCTCGACCGCCCATGGTGTGCAGCTTAGTCCTGGGGGCTTTGAGGAGGTAGGCTGTGGCGGAGCGGAGGGAGCGTGAGGAGTTCCTTGAGGTAGGCAGGGGCACCACCGTGTACGCACTGGTGAGTGAGAGGGAGACCTTGTACTCGATCCTGTGTTCCACGGGGAGCCAGTGAAGTGATCTGAGGGTGGGGGGGGGGGGGGGGGTGTGATCATATTTGCACACTCATCAGGATCCTAGCAGCGCTATTCTGGATGGTTTGCAGCTTTTGAATGCTTTTACTAGGAATCCCGATGAGTGCATTGCAATAGTCCAGCCTGGAGTAAACAAAGGCGTGGACGTAAACCCACACCAATCTGGTTTTAGAGAAAAACACAGTACAATCTCGGCAGCTACTGTAGGGTTGGGCACCGAGAACCGGTTCTAATAGGAACCGGTTCCTAACTTTGTTAATTAATACCCTAGTTACAGTACAGCAACCAAATTCAACTATCAAGTCAACTGACAATGTGAATAGTATGAACAAAATTAAAGATTTTTCAAAAAATCGAAATAGAGAATCGGAACCGGAATCGTTCAAATCCAAACAATGCCCAACCCAAATGACATTGTATCAGCCCTTGACAAAGGAAAGCATTGTGCCGCCCTGTTTGTAGATTTGTCTAAGGCGTTTGATACTGTTGACCACCTTCTCCTATTACAAAGATTACAGTGTTGGCTTTGATACAGGTGCTTGCAGTTGGTTTCAAAACTTTATCTGAAAGATTTCAGTGTGAAAATGGGAAATGCCCAATCGGAGCTTCTAGCCATCACAAAAGGTGTTCCACAGGGATCAATCCTGGGCCCTGTCTTATTTACCATTTATATGAGAGCCAGTCCGTGTTTTCCTTTTTACCCCCTTGAATGCCCAAATCCACTCCAATGTTAATGTTAATATCGCCTAATCTATGTTTTAAATTATGGCTATGTGTCTAATCTGCCCGTCGCTTATCAAAGACTCATTTTCCAGTCAACATTGTCAAAGCAGATTGTTTTTTTATCGCTTCATTTCCCTTTGATAGCATTTTGAAAATCACTCGTTTTCGTGAAAAAAACAACCCATTCTATGATAATCTCCTTTTACTGGAATATTCTAGAACGTTGTCATTTGTCGGCCTATTTATGAATCGTTTTCAAATAAACGCTAGATAATCGATAGTATGTGTGCGCACGCACGCCTGTGCCGCGCGCTGATAATCGCTGCTCTTATTTCCTGATGGCTTTTACAGTCCAAAGCTATATCACATATAGGGGAAACGCTTATATATCCGTGAAAACGAGTCTGATTATCCTAAGACTGATGACATAGATTCCTTACCTGAGATCAGATGGTATCCAAATGGATTATTCCTGATCACCATTCGAAAAAATCGATCATTGCATTGATCAACCGTGTATACAGTAGAACACATAATCCCCGCTGCTCTTCAGGCTCCGGAGTGATGCCGGTCGATGCCGGCTGCGTGAGTGAGAAGTAAAATATGGAGTCAGAAATCCTTTCTCCCATTCACTTTCATTGAGTCCAATCCAAAAGGGTCATTTATAGTGATGCTCGATATTGGCTTTTTTACCGATACCGATATTCCGATATTGTCCAACTCTTAATTTCCGATACGATACCGATATCAACCGATACCGATATATGCAGGGTTTCCCCCCAAAAAAACGGAATCATTTCAGGTAACTAATAATTTCACTGGATGCATTCAAAAGGCTTTCTAAATGTAAGCATTATCTGCAAAATATGATAATTAAAAAAGTTAAAATTAACATACAAGTTGTTGAATTAAACCAACATGCATACTTTTGACAATAAATAAAATAAGAATTGGTTCTTACTTGCTTGCCTGGGTAAATAAGTTTTTTTTTATTTTTTTTTACCGATACCGATATTTTCCGATATCACATTTTACTGCCGATATCGGCCGATAATATCGGACATCCCTAGTGATTTACCATCTGGGAGATGATAGGGGGTGCTTTTTTCACATCTGAGCGCCTGGGGTGACTGGATCTCCAATGGTAGGCTCGCTTGATGCAATATGATTTCAGATCGCTAATAAAATAAAAAAAAACAAATAAAACGAATATTCTCGTGATGGGCCTTCAACCCGGGGGGTAATAACCTGAGAAAAGCTGTGAGTGGCATTCAAAGTGTTAATAATATTCTCATCTCTGAGCAGCTGTCAAAGCCACCTTTATGCGGATGACACAGTTCTCTATTGTACTGCTGATTCTGTGCAACTAGCCACTAAATATTTACAACTCTCCTTTGACGCCCTGCAAGATACACTTATTAGTCTAAAATGTGTGCTTCATGCCAGTTAAACTAAATTCATGTTGTGTTCCAAAGCCAAAAATATTGTTTATAGTGACATGCATATATCTACTCTGAACGGTTCTGATATCGAGAGAGTTTCAGAATACAAATACCTTGGTATTTGGATTGATGAAGGATTTACATTTAAATATCATTCTCGCCAGTAAATTACGGAAACATTTTGGCTTTTTGTATAGAAATAGAGCCAGCTTCCATATGATTAGCAGAAAGAGAGTTGTTGAAGCAGTGTTCCTATCTGTTTTGGATTACGGAGATGATATGATACGATACATTTATTTTTATTACATGGCGTTTTAACATTCGCCAAAATGCTTGATTGTGAATGGTCAATAGCGCTCCGTTGCCCCTAGCAGCGGTCAATTATTTCTCGATAATTCACCGCTGCTACGGGCAACGCGCAATAATGACCGCTGTTAGGGGCAACAGAGCACTATTGACCAATCACAATCAAGCATTTTGATCGCAGTCACGAAAGCTATAACCTCGTTCCCAGCTTTATCTCGCACAGCTGCACTACATCAGGTGCAATCAAGTCCACACCTGCCGATGACAGAGGAGCAACAGAACAACTGCGTCTGCATTTGATCTCGTCTTGTCGATGGTGTAAAATTAATTACGTATATTGTTAGTAAGTTAGCCATGTAATAATCGGGGATAATGTATAGCTATACTCGGTCATTGTCGCAAAATAATTGACCTTCACTGCGTTTAGAACACCATGTCAGTCAATTATTTTGCGACAATGACCTCGTAGCTATACATTATCCCTTACATATTGCGCCCCTCAACCAATAGTTACATCGGCCCGGGGCGCATTCCGGGAAAGAAAGAGAAACAAAAAAGACAGTAACAATACGAAAAAAATTAAGGTAAAAAAAAATACATGCAGTCCAACCAAGCAGATAGAGAACAGACAGACATAATACACCAGACATACTACAATACAAAAACTAGCTCATTGATTGTTTATGGCGAAAAGGTGAGTTTTGAGCATGGCCTTAAAGGTCCGTAGGGTGCTTGTAGATTTCAGGTTGAGTGGGAGCTTGTTCCAGAGGGTCGGTGCTGCGACTGCGAAAGCCCGGTTTCCCTTCGTCACCAGTCTTGTGTCGGGGGGATTTTTAGGCAGATTTGGTTGTTTGATCGGAGGGAGCTGGTTGATTGGACCAGGAGTTATTTTATGTAGGCTGGGGCAAGACCGTTTATGGCTTTGTATGTGAACATGAGGATTTTTAAATGTATTCGTTGTTTTACCGGGAGCCAGTGTAGGGATGCAAAGACTGGGGAGATGTGGTCCCTCATCTTGGTGCCCGTCACGAGCCTGGCGGCTGCGTTCTGGACGAGTTGGAGGCGGTTTAACTGCTCACACCCGTCTGTCGAGTTTCAGCTCGGAGTCAAAAAGGACCCCCAGGTTTTTGACCTGGGGTTTTATCAGGGTGGACAGAGTGCCCATGTTGTTGGTGATATGGGTGACAGAGGTGGGTGTGCCGAACAGGATTATTTCTGAGAAGTGATTTATAGACATGCAGTGGCTTCCACTCTTAAGCCCTTAGACTCCGTTTACCATTCAGCCATTCGATTATCACCGGTGATAGTTATGGTACTCACCATTGTATCCTATATGATAAGGTCGGGTGGGCTTCTCTGGCAGAGAGACGTAAGTTGCATTGGAATCTTTTTATTTATAAAGCCATAATTAGAGATTGTTCAAATTATATTAGTTCTTTATTGGAATGGACCACTGGACCCTGTCGTACACGATCCAGTTTTTGGCTTACACTTTAGAGTGCCTAGAGTTTGTACTGAACTTGGTAGATCTGCTTTAGGCTCTCTGCCCCTACATCATGGAATACCCTGCAGGAAACACTGAAACTAGACTCTCTAGTGCAGGGGTGGCCAACCTTTTTTGAACCAAGATCTACTTTTTTATTTACCACCTAGCCGAGAGCTACCAGCCAAAATTGTATATTGTAAGCCGTCATTTGCGGCTTTATAAAAGCAGCATAATGAACACAAATCTGTCAGTGCCGAGTCCGACCTCATCTTAAATAACAAACAGCATTGCTTGTTGTAGTTAACAAGGAGAGGAAGAGTTGATTAGCAAAAAAGAAAAAAAAATTTTAAAATAAAATTTTATTAATCAAGATCTACTTGAAATCAGCCCGCGATCTACCTGTCGATCGCGATCGACTGGTTGGGCACCACTGCTCTAGTGTCTAACCTTAATGACCAATCAGGTCACCACAATATGTAATTGTTTTAAAATTACCTCTTGTTTAAATTTTTTGCCATTTATTTTTCATCTACACAGCACATGTGTCTCATCTACTAGATCAGCACATGTCTCATCTATCAGAGCTCCTGGGGGGTTCATCAAAGGGAAGCAGGCTATTCTCGGTTGTGGAATAACTGTATCCCCCCGCCACCCCCAAGTTGTAATTACCCCCTCCCTGACAGACAGCCCATTGTAATTACCCCCTCCCTGACAGACAGCCCATTGTCCCCCAATATCCAAGCCCTGTCTAAACCTGTCTACCTTCAACCCCCCCCCCCTTCACCACCCCAAGCCCCCCCCCCCCCCCCCCCCCCCCCCCCCCCCGCCGAGAGAACAAACCACACAACTCACCGTTCCAGACAACCCACCCCAAAACACGTCACCCCCCAGTCAGGACAGCTGAAACCAGGGGTGGACGTATGGTCTAAAATTTATATCGCGGTATAATTTGAAGCATAGACGGTAACGGTATATATCACGGTATCAGTGTTTCCGTTAGAATAATTTTTTTTGCCTGATAGGCAGGCTATATAAAGAATGACATCCTCAAGGCATGTAGATTTATAATATTTTAACTTAAAACTAGGCTACTTTTGCGTATAAAGTCATTATATTCCAAATAAAATAAGTCCCGAGTCGAGACTCCGTGCTGCTCCCATTGCAAACAGCGAGGCTGGATGCTGGATTTTGCTAGAAGCATATGTAGCTGCAGAGCCGCAGAACCATGGGCGCTTTCAGGAGCCATGGGCAATTCAGCCGTTGGGTGGGGGGGCGCTGTTGAGCGGGCCTGTGACCAGACCTAAAAGCGCCCATGGTTCTACGGCTCTGCAGCTACATGCTATTCGCAACTCCACTGCTGCAGCCGTCCTCCCGCTGAGCCGTCGTTATCATAACACTACACACATATCATAATGTTTACAGCAAACTGTAGTTGATCACCAGGTATGTTTTATTAACGTAGAATAATTCATATAAGAAAAACGATAGGGAAATCCCTTACCTTTCTCCACTGGTTAAAAATGCCAGGAACTGAAATTGAAAATTGCTGTGCGCCGCGGTGATATGTGTTTATTATGAAATGACAATTGCGTGTTGACACGCCCACTGCGCGAAGCCTCCTAAATAACTTTTTCCAGTTTGCACATATCTATTATCTATGACTAATTCTATCTATTTTTAGGGGGAAATGTGATTGAAATAGTCGCGCTGTGGTTACATGACGTCATTGCTCTTTTAGAGCTGCTCTACCGGTTACACGGTATAGTCAAAATCCATACCGTAGAGCAAATTCATACCGTTTATACCGTATACCGTTTATACCGTCCACCCCTAGCTGAAACCACCACAGTCAGGACAGCTGAAACCATCAGTCAGGACAGACAGCTGAAACCATCATAGTCAGGACAGCCGAAACCATCACAGTCAGGACAGCTGAAACCATCACAGTCAGGACAGCTGAAACCATCACAGTCAGGACAGCTGAAACCATCACAGTCAGGACAGACAGCTGAAACCATCACAGTCAGGACAGACAGCTGAAACCATCACAGTCAGGACAGACAGCTGAAACCACCACAGTCAGGACAGCTGAAACCATCACAGTCAGGACAGACAGCTGAAACCACCACAGTCAGGACAGCTGAAACCATCACAGTCAGGACAGACAGCTGAAACCACCACAGTCAGGACAGACAGCTGAAACCATCACAGTCAGGACAGACAGCTGAAACCACCACAGTCAGGACAGCTGAAACCACCACAGTCAGGACAGACAGCTGAAACCACCACAGTCAGGACAGCTGAAACCACCACAGTCAGGACAGCTGAAACCACCACAGTCAGGACAGACAGCTGAAACCATCACAGTCAGGACAGACAGCTGAAACCACCACAGTCAGGACAGCTGAAACCACCACAGTCAGGACAGCTGAAACCACCACAGTCAGGACAGCTGAAACCACCACAGTCAGGACAGACAGCTGAAACCATCACAGTCAGGACAGACAGCTGAAACCACCACAGTCAGGACAGCTGAAACCATCACAGTCAGGACAGACAGCTGAAACCACCACAGTCAGGACAGCTGAAACCACCACAGTCAGGACAGACAGCTGAAACCATCACAGTCAGGACAGACAGCTGAAACCATCACAGTCAGGACAGACAGCTGAAACCACCACAGTCAGGACAGCTGAAACCACCACAGTCAGGACAGACAGCTGAAACCATCACAGTCAGGACAGACAGCTGAAACCACCACAGTCAGGACAGCTGAAACCACCACAGTCATGACAGCTGAAACCACCACAGTCAGGACAGCTGAAACCACCACAGTCAGGACAGACAGCTGAAACCATCACAGTCAGGACAGACAGCTGAAACCACCACAGTCAGGACAGCTGAAACCACCACAGTCAGGACAGCTGAAACTAGGGATATCCCGATCCGATCACGTGATCGGGATCGGGGGCCGATCGTGTGATTTTCAGAAGATCGGGATCGGGGGGGGGGGGGGGGGGGGGGGAGGGAATCGGGATTTAATTTTTTTATTTAATTTTTTTACTTTATTTTTTTATTCAACAAACATGACCATGTTCACGTCTTAAACTCATACTGAGGCCTTAGTTTTGGTTTTAAATTGCATATCATTCATTTATTTATTGTCACACAGAGCAGAAGAATTTTGCCAAAACAAATGTATTTCCTTTGATTTAATTATACATCAAATGATTTATGTCAAGGATGAGGGACATCCACTAGTTGCAGAACTTGCAGTCACCAGATTTTTACAGACGATGGCCGGTTGCAAGGCTCGCTTGAATGAAGTTAACTTTTCACCTGGATAACGTCAACATTCAGGGTGAATGTAATGTGAGAAATTGGGATGCATTTTATTTTTATTTTTATTTTTTTATCGGATCGGGAAAGATCGTATCGGTAGATACTCAAAATCACATGATCGGGATCGGATCGGGAGCAAAAAAATTTGATCGGGACATCCCTAGCTGAAACCCACCCAATGTTCCACTGTCAACTAAAAACACACTTCAATCAATATCTGAAATGAAGACTATCATGCACTTTGCTACTAAATCTACCTTTCCTATATTACTACCTACTATGCTAATATGTCTATACTTCTATGCACTCAAGACTGTATCACCCAAGTGTTAGGGATTTCCTATCCCTCGTGAATTCTTAATTGATTTGCCAGTGGACCAGTCGGCCGAAAGACGAAGCGGAAGACAGAGTATTTCTCAAACGGAGCTTTTATTCATTAGAGAAGAAGACAGCCAGTCAGCCCGCGCGGGCACATCACCAGTAGACAAAAGAGAGCAGGAGCACAGAATGTCCATATTACATGTCGTTTTATACACTCTTGAGACATGATTTTGCATGTATAACTGCCAGAGAGAGAGAGTGAACTAGGATTTTGCATGTTCTGCTACATGATTTTGCATGTGTGTGCACGGTCATCAGGTCACGCCACATGCAGGGGAAGAGAGACACAGACTTCTAGGCATATTCTTCATTAAGGCCTTTAGATATATAGAGGATATTCGTCATCAATGAACTGAAAAACCTATCACAAGTTCAACACTGTTTGATGAACAATGTCACTGACCTTTAGCTGCCAGAGTTGTACCTTCCTTCCTGCTGACTTGTACAGAAGTTTTAAGTCGCTTTGGATAAAAGCGTTCAGCTAAATGACTAAATGTAAATATAAATGTACATTGGGTTAATGTTGTGGCCGGGGAAAGCCAGGTTTCCTTTTGCAAAGTGAAAGACTGCGCTAGTAGGCCCTTTTCACAGCAGCCATTTTCACTTGTAATAACTTAATAATGAATAGTCTATATTTGTGGTTACAGCTTTGTTTACCCATCTATGACGTGGCCTATTGACACCTTTTAAAGGGGGATGTCACCCTTTTTAAGAATTCACATAAGGTTCTTCCCGTGCCCTGCGTCAGTATTTGTGAACACGCAACACTCTCTCCTAAGGCTAGAAATCAGAGAGAGAACTCTCTCTGAACTCTCTCTGAACTATCTGAACTCTCTCTGAACTCTCTCTGAACTCTGACCCCTCTCTGAACTCTCTGATCCCTCTCTGAACTCTCTCTGAACTCTCTCTGAACTCTCTCTGACCCCTCTCTGAACTCTCTCTGAACTCTCTCTGAACTATCTGAACTCTCTCTGAACTCTGACCCCTCTCTGAACTCTCTCTGAACTCTCTCTGAACTCTCTCTGAACTCTCTGACCCCTCTCTGAACTCTCTCTGACCCCTCTCTGAACTCTCTCTGAACTCTCTGAACTATCTGAACTCTCTCTGAACTCTGACCCCTCTCTGAACTCTCTCTGACCCCTCTCTGAACTATCTGAACTCTCTCTGAACTCTGACCCCTCTCTGAATTCTCTCTGACCCCTCTCTGAACTCTCTCTGACCCCTCTCTGAACTCTAGTTTTCTAAACTCTTTCATTTTGTCCCTTTTTCCTGTTTGCATCGTAGGTAGAGAGGGGACAGAGCTGGGATCCTCCCCGGAGCAGTACTATTAAAGGACCTGCAGTCCTATTAAAGGACCACAGAGCAGTACTATTAAAGGACCACGAGCCACGGAGCAGTACTATTAAAGGACCTCGAGCCACGGAGCAGTACTATTAAAGGACCAGCAGTACTGTTAAAGGACCAGCAGTATTATTAAAGGACCGCGAGCCCTCCACACCATATGACTTTCACATCCTGAAGGCAGAAGACGTTATGGTTCATATTGAAACTTGTTAGAGGTGTAGCTTCGGTTTTTTTTACGCACTTGACATGCCGATTTATTTTTCTAAACATTTGTGTGTGCTGTGAAACTGTGTACATGTCTGAAGTGCTAAAACTGAAGTATTGGTTTTGGATTCTTGCCTGTGAACGTTATGTTTTTTTTATTAAACACCCTTGGGAACATCCTCTGCTTCGATCATCCTGCATTTGGGTTCCATCACCACGTTGTAACAGAACGTGCAGAATGTTTGACATGTTGATTTACACTGGACCTGCTGCTAGCTGCTCCGGTACAAACTGGTGTGTTCCTGTTTACTGCCATCATCCATGAGGTAGAGTTCTACTGTGTTCTCAGTTAGTTCTACTGTGTTCTCAGTGAGGTAGAGGTTCTACTGTGTTCTCAGTGAGTTCTACTGTGTTCTCAGTGAGGTAGAGGTTCTACTGTGTTCTCCGTGATGTAGAGTTCTACTTTCCCAGAGTTACCTTGTTCCTGCCGACTTGGTCTGAGATGTAATAATAAAGGAGATACTTTTATTTGTATAATTTCTTGGTCAGTGCAGCTAATGCTTATTAAATGAGGCATCTCCTCAGTGCAGCTAAGTGTTATTAAATGAGAGGGATCTCCAGATCTCCTCAGTGCAGCTAAGTCTTATTAAATGAGAGATCTCCAGGGTTAGGTTAACAGATCTCCAGGGTTAGGGTAACAGATCTCTAGGGTTAGGGTAACAGATCTCCAGGGTTAGGCTAACATCTCTAGGGTTAGGTTAACAGATCTCCAGGGTTAGGGTATTTAACCCGCAGCACCATCTGCTGGACACATAGTTTCTTCCGTGTTGCTTCTCTGCTTTTTTACTCGACTGTTCTTTCATTGAGTTTGAGCTCTTACTGTAAGTAATGCATCTAGATTCTAGGCCCATTTCTTTATTTGTTGTTTGAAGTGTAATGGCACTCTTTTTATACAAAAAAAATATTTTATAATTCTTTCTTTTTACAAATAAATCTTTTATACAAATAATTGTGTATTTATTGAATATGGCACCAGGTCTGGTTATATACTGTAGTTACTGGAACTGAGTGAATATGGCACCAGGTCTGGTTATATACTGTAGTTACTGGAACTGAGTGAATATGGCACCAGGTTTGATTGATTGATTGAAAACTTTATTAACAGAATGCAGACCAAAGAAAGACTTTCGTCTTGTTTACATCAGGGTCCCCCATTTTCAATTCATCAGGACATACATGACATACAGATATACAGTACTGCTACATCTATACATTTATGACATACCAGATTTGCAAATACAGTACTGTTTGTGATACAAAAAGAGTCCAGAAAAGAGTATATACATTTGATGTAAAAACGACATTGGGGGTGGTGGGGTGGGGGCTGTACATTGGAGGTGGGGGGGGGGGGAACACTGTACAACTGTACAAGCAAAACTGTACATTGGAATATTGACAACCATACATGGTAATTTACTGTACATTGGAGGGGGTTGGGCGTTCCACATTGATGTGGCATAATTGCGAAACGTGTTTAGTCCCTTGTTTGAGCCGAATCTGGGTCTGGTTATATACTGTAGTTACTGAGTGAATATGGCACCAGGTCTGGTTATATATTGTAGTTACTGAAACTGAGTGAATATGGCACCAGGTCTGGTTATATACTGTAGTTACTGAAACTGAGTGAATATGGCACCAGGTCTGGTTATATACTGTAGTTACTGAAACTGAGTGAATATGGCACCAGGTCTGGTTATATATACTGTAGTTACTGAGTGAATATGGCACCAGGTCTGGTTATATATACTGTAGTTACTGAGTGAATATGGCACCAGGTCTGGTTATATATACTGTAGTTACTGAAACTGAGTGAATATGGCACCAGGTCTGGTTATAATACTGTAGTTACTGAAACTGAGTGAATATGGCACCAGGTCTGGTTATATATACTGTAGTTACTGAAACTGAGTGAATATGGCACCAGGTCTGGTTATATACTGTAGTTACTGGAACTGATTGAATATGGCACCAGGTCTGGTTATATATACTGTAGTTACTGAAACTGATTGAATATGGCACCGCCCCACCTAGCTGCCACTGGTTATCCTACACCTGTTTATCTTTCAGAACTATTTAAGGTGAAAACGGACAGAGTGCAGAGTGTATCTTCATTCAGAGCCTCCCTGATGCACCAGTTAGTGTTGGTTTTTGACTGAAGAAACGTTGGGAAATATTTTGCACTTGTATCATTCTCAGTAAAACATCGTTTGTGCCTCAAACCATTTGAAGCAGTATTTTCTAATCAAAGGTCAGGTGGTACATTCAGTCTTACAGTCAAAGGCACGGCAACGCCTCTACTTCCTTAGGTGCCTAAGGAAGTTCAAAGTGAGTCAGAAGATCCTTAAGAACTTCTACTCGTGCACAATAGAGAGCATCCTGACTGGTAACATCACCTCCTGGTTTGGGAATAGCACTGCACAAGACCGCAGCAGACTACAGAGAGTGGCCCGCTCAGCTGAACGCACAATTGGAGGTGGGCTTCCCACTCTCCAGGACATTTACAACAAGCGGTGCATGGGTAAGGCTAAGAGAATAATCAAAGACTCTAGTCACCCAAACAACTGCCTCTTTGAACTTCTGCGGTCAGGCAAGCGATATCGGAGTCTCATGGCCGGTACAGAGAGACTCAGAAGGAGCTTCTATCCGATGCTCAACGACAATAACACTATTTAACAACCCATCATCTACACTCACAGCACACACATCCACACGCACACACTCACTTTAAACAAACACTCACCGTAGCACCCACTTTACTCACTTTAGACAATTTAACACACTTTATATTTATTGGTAAAGAGATTTGCACTACAAGTCATACCTCATTGCACCTTACCTAAGTTGTACCTGATCCCATTTCTGCATTGTACTGTATACTGTATTGTACTGTAACTCACTGTTACTCTTTTTTACTCTGTATTGTATATTTTACATAATGTATATTGACTGAACACTTTGCTTACGTACTTTTGACTTTCTATTTTATACTTTTCATCTATTTTTTTTATCTAGCACACTCCCAGAGCTCATAACAGAAAAAAGGATTTCATAGAAAAGTATTCTGTATATTTTTTTATGACAACTAATAAAGAAACTAAACTACATTCCTCCACAGGGGATTGGTGCAAGTCATGTAGTATAGACTGATCTGACCTATGGTACAGGAATAATACAGTATATATACTATGTAAAGATGGATAGATAGACAGACAGACAGACAGACAGACAGACAGACAGACAGACAGACAGACAGACAGATATATAGATAGATAGATAGATAGATAGATAGATAGATAGATAGATAGATAGATAGATAGATAGATAGATAGATAGATAGATAGATAGATAGATAGATAACAGACAGAACGATAGACAGATAGATAGATAACAGACAGAACGATAGATATATAGATAGATAAATAGGCTTGTAGATATCTACAGTATCTATCTATCTACAGTTTATGCACAAGGCAGATGCTGCCCTCTTGTGGAACCACGATAGAAAGCAAATGCAAATGAAACTTGAAACATAGAAAGTACATTTCAAGAAAGAGACAATGCAAGTCTCATATAGTCATCCAACCAACAGATTTGCAGAGATGGAATACATCTTACTTAAGACAAGGTCTTAAATGTAATAATCAGAATTGTATGCCTTAAATGGTCTTAAAAAATTCTTTGATAGGTCTTAAAATATTTATGTTGGATTAGGAAATTACTTCTATGTTGCAAAACTCTGTATCTTGTTCAAATGTGTTTGGGGAAAACGGCCAGGCCTCCCTCCCTCACTCACTCACTCACTCAGTCACTCACTCACTCACTCACTCACTCACTCACTCACTCACTCACTCACTCACTCACTCACTCACTCACTCACTCAAGATTTTCTCATGTTGCCAATGACTAACATAATGACACCACAAATGTGTTTCTATTGAAATGGATTATGAACATAGGATTGATGTGTTTCTATTCAAATGGATTATGAACATAGGATTGATGAGTTTCTCATTGTGACTGACATTGTGACGCTCTGCATCTTCTAACTACACACCCTCAAGACCCCTACGTTCTGCATCTTCTAACTACACACCCTCAAGACCCCTACGCTCTGCATCTTCTAACTACACACCCTCAAGACCCCTACGTTCTGCATCTTATAACTACAGAGTCCAGACCCTCAAGACCCCTACGCTCTACATCTTCTAACTACACACCATCAAGACCCCTACGCTCTGCATCTTCTAACTACACACCCTCATGACCCATCCTGCCGTCCCAAAGGGCAGGCGGGAGAAGACATGGGCTGCGGCGTGTAGTCCAAGTGCTCCTGTCCGTCTTCGTCAGGGACGCGACAGCCTTAGCGATCTGTTCTGCATGTTTTTCCATTGGGTTTATCTTAAAACCCTTGCGAGCACGGGGAGAACATGCAAACTCCACACAGAAAGGCCCGGGAGATACCCAACCTGGGTACCTGGCAACACGGCAACCTGGTCCCCAAGCAGGAAACGAATCCAGGCCCTTCTAGCTGTGAGGCGACAGTGTTAACCACTACACCACCGTGCCACTGTACTGTACTTGTGCTGTATGATTGATGACAATACATTTGAATCTAATCTAATCTAACATGTGTACCAAGCAAAACCATGTCCCTTTGTTCTACTATATTGTATACACAAATTGTCCTTTGTCATACCATGTGTAACTTTTTGGATGATGGCTTATTGTTTGGGTTTAGTTTATTTGATCAGGATCCCCAATAAGCATGGCAGCAGCTATTATTCCTGGGGTCCACAAAAAGCTTACATTGTGACCATGCAACATAATAACTTACATCATAACCCATAATATTACTAAATAAACAGGGCCAAGACTTGTACAAGTACACACACATAGACAAGCTCCAAATACAACAATCAACATTATATTTACATTTAGTCATTTAGCTGACACTTTTATCCAAAGCGACTTACAAGTTTTGTACAACAAGTCAGCAGGAAGGGCACAACTCTATCAGCTGAGTAACAATGTTCATCAAAGTGTTGAGTGTAGGTTAGTATATTAGGACAAGTGCATGACAGTAAGGTTAGTTAGGATTTTATTTTTTTTATACATTTTTTTTTCAGATAATGATTGAAGAAGTGCGTCTTTAGTCGACGGCGAAAGATTGGACGGGTTTCGGCTGTCCTAACTGGGGTGGGCAGTTCGTTCCACCATTGTGGGGCAAGGACTGAGAATAGGCGACTTCTCTTTGATGACCCTCCCGGAGCTCGGATAGGAGTGGGTCTGAGGCGGCCAGAAAGGAGCTAAAGAACACTTGTATGTATAGTTGTATAGTTATGTATGTACATAACTATATGCCCACAGATCTATGTTCATACACACGTAAAACATGTGAATAATATCATTCTAACATAATGATGATGTTTAATTAAACATGTGAATAATATCATTCTAACATAATGTTGATGTTTAATCTTGTAAATCGCTCCTGTCTTTTGACACTTTATTATAGTTTGATATACCCATATTTATCATATTGTAATATTATTTGGGCCAGTACTTTTCCTACTTCTCTTCATAAACTTTTTATATTGCAAAAGAAAAGACTTGCCACTACTTCTAATCACCATGAACCATCTGCTCCTCTTTTTAAGCAACTTAAAATACTATCAATCTTTGATATTAATGTATACCAGATATGTATTTTTATGTTTAACTGCACTGTTCATTTAGATTTATTTCCTATTGTTTTCCATAATTGTTTCATATCAAACTCCAGTATTCATTCATATCCAACAAGGCAATCAAACAATATTCATCGTAATTTCTTCCGCACAACATTAGGTCAGTTCAGTATAGATTTAGAGGTCCTACTATTTGGAATGCAAAACCCTCCATAATAAAAATTTGCTCATCTATTTCATCACTCAAATCCAAGCTTAAATATACATTAATAGTTTCAATCTCATAAAACCATTAATGTCACTTTGTTTTACAGTTTCATGTTAATTTGTTTAGACTAATTATTAATTATTAATGTTGTTGTTATTATTATTACTTTTATTGTTATCATTATTATTATCTTAATATTATGAAATTTGTTTTATGAACTTATTTCACTTAACTTTTATATTTGTGTTTATTTTTTTTAATCCAATGATTTAATGAGTTGAGGCCCCGTATCGGCCCATCTGGGTCTCTCTCTTGCCTCTACTCAGCACCTTTATACACTTTATATCATGATGAATGTTCATAACTCACCTTTACAATCACATTTGAAAAACGTGAAAGACAATTTCTCACAACTTTCTTCACGTACTGCACACACACAAATACTCACTCACTCTGTGAGAGTGATTTCAATGTAATAAGAAACTGAAAAATAATATGTAACTATTAGGTGACCTGTAACTATTAGGTGATGTAACTTTTTTACCCAGGGACGGTGCACATTAATCAACATATTCAGTGCCAGAATTAGCTAATGAGCTAGTTTCCATCTGTAGTGGACCCTGCCTAACATGCATGTCTTTATGGTGTGGGAGGAAACCCACGCGAACATGCAAATATAACCAATGCGTTGTGTACTTTTTTTAATTGAAAGACAGACACTTGCTCCACGGTCTTGGGTGGTTTATTCTGGTAACACACAAAAGATCCTGGTCAGACAGGTTATGTGGTCGGCTCATCAGACACCTCGAACACCGCTCACACGGGCTCCTTCCTCATGTAATGATCAATATAATAACATGAAATAAACAATGTACAATCAAATGACAATATTTAGTACCTGGTAACACACAAAAGATCCTGGTCAGTCAGTTATGTGGTCGGCTCATCAGACACCTCGAATACTGCTCACTACAGGAGAATTAGGAATAATTAGCCTACTAGCATGTGGGCTAGTTATATACATTTTCGACACCATCTCACTTAATTATTATTTTAACACATTTACCATACGGTCGCTACCTTCTACAATGTATTGTCAACATGCCTACATTAATACTTCCAACTAGTAGTGAGAGTTAAACATTTAGGAATGTTATGTTTATTCTGGGTGTACTGTCTGTACTGTCTGTCCTTCCTCATGTAATGGTACCACGCTAACGTGAACACTTGGGTTGAAGCCCACAAGGAAACGCCCACCAACCAATAAGAATCCCTAGAACAATTAAGTGCCATGCTATTGGGTCTTAGTTACCTTGACAAGTGGAATCACAATAAACTCTGTTACGTTCCCCCCTGCTGAATTCCACTTGCCCACACACTCCCAACAGAAAAGGAAAGAAAACAAAAAAATTATCCAAACCAGGCACAAAACACTACAGCATAATACAAATTACATTAAAAGAAAATCACATCCTATATAAAAAAAAAAATTCTAAGTCTAATTTGAGGATGCAGACCCTGCAATAAAACACGTAGTCCAGTCAAAAGACTATTCTTCACAAGAATTAGAAAAGCAATTGGTCGGCCAAACCCCTACTCCTCATAGGCGAAACATGCCTGTTACATGTTAATATATACACTATGACTGTTAACAGCTCAAATTAAACCCAAAACGTCCAGAGACCGGATCCCTCCCCAGAACCCAGCCTCCCATCAACACCATGTGAGACTCCCGCACGGTCAAAAAAAATTCTCATCTCTTTCCTCTGACTAGAATAAAGATGATAACAAATAAAACAGAAATACCCTGAACCCCAACTGGGTGAAAAATTCAAACTATCTCATATCTATGATCCATCATCTCAATTAACCGTGACACAGGCTTAAATAACCTGCCTGCTCTCGACCTAACATGACTCAATGACCTTCCAACTACAACTGAAATGGCAGTATCGTGTTGTGTGGTGATAGGTGCATCTTTGTCATTCATGTCAGATATGGAAGTACATGTGCGGTCAGTATGAGACCTGTTATCATCAGACAGTCCATCATTCACATGTGCACTCTCAGGCTCAATTGAATCTTGAGATACCAGTGCCCCAAGGATATTGCCAAGTAGAGCAGGGTAGTCAGGCTGTGATGACCCCAGAGCTGGATCAAGACTTGGAGGGTCCTGGGCACCATCATCCTCCTGGCCCATGACACTAGTCCCCTCTGCAGGCAATTCTGACACCCAGACACTGGTTCTGTACTCAGCAGAAACCGATGAAGCTCCAACCTCATCTTCATGGTTTCGCCGCTCACTGAGATCTTCAGACTCAGACATGTCAGACATATCCATCTCCTCCTCAGAAGCAGCATCAGAGATTGGGAGGAAGTTGACTGGTGTTATCAGATAACTAGAGTAGTTGAATAAAAAAATTCCTAAATCCCTGCTCCACTCAAATCAGAACACAATGATGTGTTCGTTCTGATAAATAGATCAACATTGCCACCTTGTGGCGTATGTGCAATACTGCGCTCTGCTACCTGAGGGAAACCTCTAACTCGTTTTCAATCTGATAAATGATCCGATGCTGCCACCTTGTGGCGAATGTACAACACTGCACTATTGTTTGATCAGCCTGTTTATATAACGCGAGTCACGGGGACTCAAGGCCCTTTCTCACTCACTGCTCTGTGTCGAATCAGACCCGGCTCGCATCAGAAAAGGGTGTGTCTGTCTGAGTGAGAACGCTGTCCCCCGTCCCCGCCCCCCGCTGATTCGTCCCCGGGGGCGCTGAACCGGGGCCGGTGAAATAGGTGGTCTCAGGTGCGCACTAGTGGGGGCGGTTAGGCCTGGCAATTTTGTTTGCCATTGCTATGTCTATACATTGTTCGAATGCATTTATTTCTATTAGACCAGTGGTGCCCAACCAGTCGGCCGTGGTCGACCAGTAGATCAATGACATGCAATATAATTGCCACAAGCGATGGGATAATGTTAGCTTCTGAACAGGCTAGCTAACTAGCGTTAGCCGTTAGCCATTGCTGTATACTATACTTTCTTGTTCGAATGCATTTATTTCTATTAGACCAGTGGTGCCCAACCAGTCGGCCGTGGTCGACCAGTAGATCAATGACATTCAATATAATGCATATAATCGATGCAGCAATGTTACTAGTAAAGGCTAAGCTAACTAGTGTTTAGCCGTTAGCTTAGCGCTATCGTTAAAACGCTCAAAAGCGGACTCTACAACACCATCCATTCGTGATAAAATGGGGTGGGTTATATTGACAAGGCTTGACAACAGAGGTTCAAATATAACTTCATATTTATTGGCAATTTGTTCATTTTATATCAGCATCCAGAGTCCGCAGTTGTGTTAAGACATTCCTGTTTACATTTTCGAACGTGACATCATCGCCTACGGCAAGCGTAGACGCTCAAAAGGCAAACCGTAAACAGAACCCGAAGCGAACCAAGACTGCAGTGTGTACACAAACTAGAGGGGGGAGAGGGGGGGGGTGGGGGGGGGGGGGGGGGTGGGGGGGGGGGTTCGCACTCTGACCCGGAATGAGGGCGGTACGCGACCGGTACGGACAGAATGAGTGAGTGAGAAAGGGCCCTCAGCTGCAACACTGCGCTCGGACTCACTCAGCTGCAACACCAGTAGGAATCTTCTGGAACGTGGCGAATCCCTCGATGACGATTCCAGAAGCACGGTCGCGGCACCATTATAACCAATGCGTTGTGTACTTTTTTTAATTGAAAGACAGACACTTGCTCCACGGTCTTGGGTGGTTTATTCTGGTAACACACAAAAGATCCTGGTCAGACAGGTTATGTGGTCGGCTCATCAGACACCTCGAACACCGCTCACACGGGCTCCTTCCTCATGTAATGATCAATATAATAACATGAAATAAACAATGTACAATCAAATGACAATATTTAGTACCTGGTAACACACAAAAGATCCTGGTCAGACAGCCAGGTTATGTGGTCGGCTCATCAGACACCTTGAACACTGCTCACTACAGGAGAATTAGGAATAATTAGCCTACTAGCATGTGGGCTAGTTATATACATTTTCGACATCTCACTTAATTATTATTTTAACACATTTACCATACGGTCGCTACCTTCTACAATGTTACCTTGACAAGTGGAATCACAATAAACTCTGTTACACAAACTCCACACAGAAAGGTCCCCTGCTGGGGTTCGAATCCAGGACCTTCTTGCTGTGAGGCAGCAGTGCTAACCACTGTACCACCGTGCCGCCCTGTTAGATGACATGTAACTGTTAGGTGATGTAACTGTTAGGTGACATGTACGTATTTCTTTGAATGCAATGGGTCCTAAAGATAATATGAAGAGAAAGTAATTTAAATGTTTTATTTGTAAAGAGCAAAAAGCACACTTGTTTTCTGCTTGAAACACATTAGTATAAGGAGGATTCCACCCTTGAGTCGGGTAGGAGGGGTGGGTGGGGAACACTGTACAACTGTACAAAGTCCGCCAGGGCTGCCTATTTCAGTAATTTTATCTCATCCAACAAGCACAATTCCAGAGTATTATTTAAAACCATTAACACGTTTGTCAGCCCCCCTCCCCCTACACCAGTGCTGTCAAATGAGGACTGTAACCGCTTTCTTCAATTTTTTGTCACCAAGGTTGCTAATATAATGGCAAACATCACTCCTTTGCTATCCCCCCTTCCCCTCCATCCCACCACTCAAGCATCCCTGAGCAATTTTTCACCTGTCTCTCTGGATGATCTCACCATCTTAGTCACCTCCATGAAGACATCCTCGAGCCCCCTAGACATCCTTCCTACATCCATGTTCAAGGAAGTTTTCTGCTCTGTTGGCCCCAGTCTAGTCACTCTCATAAACTCATCCCTAGCCTCTGGTTCTGTCCCAATCAATTTTAAGGAGGCAGTCGTACAGCCACTCCTTAAAAAGCCCAACCTAGACCCCACCATCCATAACAATTTCAGACCCATCTCCAAGCTGCCTTTTGCATCAAAGGTGTTAGAAAAGGTTGTAGCCAACCGGCTCACCACCCACATGTCACAAAATAACATCTCTGACTAATTCAAATCTGGCTTCCGCAAACTCCACTCCACTGAATCTGCCCTTCTCAGATATATCAAACGATCTCCTGATGTCTGCTGACTCTGGTGAATGCTCTGTTCTGGTCCTGTTATACCTGAGTGCAGCGATTGATACGGTCAACCACAGCATCCTTTTGGACAGGCTCAGGGAGTGGGTGGGCATCTCTGGGAGCGCTCTAAGCTGGTTTGCCTCTTACTTAAAGGGGAACTCCAACATTTTGGGAAATTAGCTTATTTAACATCTTCCCTGGAGTTAGACAAGAAGATACATACCTTTTTTGTCTCTGTGCGTGCATTTTAGCTTTGGGAATAGACGCTCCGTTAGCATAGCTTAGCTTCATCACTGGAAGTGAGGCAGGACAGTAGCCTTACAGTGCCTTACAGTGTATTGCAAGGTCTGACATTGACCAAATTTGATATGCATGACCTTGGTGGGCTCTAGGTCAACTCCTGAAAAGGGGGTCAATGTCAGACCTTGCAATCAAAAGTTAGGGGGCGCACTGAAATTATGGCAAGGGTTATTAGCCCCCTAACTTTTGATTGCAAAGTCTGACATTGACCCCCTTTTCAGGAGTTGACCTAGAGCCCACCAAGGTCATGCATATCAAGTTTGGTCAATGTCAGACCTTGCAATACACTGTAAGGCACTGTAAGGCTACTGTCCTGCCTCACTTCCAGTGATGAAGCTAAGCTATGCTAACGGAGCATCTATTCCCAAAGCTAAAATGCACACACAGAGACAAAAAAGGTATGTATCTTCTTGTCTAACTCCAGGGAAGATGTTAAATAAGCTAATTTCCCAAAATGTTGGAGTTCACCTTTAAGGGAGAGAACATTCTCTGTGGCTGTGGGTCCTTTTAAATCTGACCCACCCCCCTCTCATGTGGGGTACCACAGGGATCTGTGCTAGGACCACTCCTTTTTGCCATTTACATGCTTCCTCTAGGCCTCCTCATCAATAAATTCACCGGCATTAAATACCACTGCTACGCAGACGACATACAACTACTCTGCTCTTTTAAACCCGACAATTTGGAGAAACTCAGCCTTCTCCAGGAGTGCCTGCTCGGCATTGAGAGATGGATGGGGAGTAACTTCCTCCAGTTAAATGCAAAAAAAACGGAGGTGCTGATCGTAGCAGCTGAAAAGACTGCAGCTAGAGTGGCCACTCACTTGGGGTCCCTTAAAGACAACATACGTCCCCACCTGAGAAACCTGGGTGTCATTTGAGAAGAGCATCAACTTTGACTTGTCAGCATTTTAAGCTGGGTCAGATGGGACTGAACATTTAACACAAGCTGAAGCTGGGTCAGATGGGACTGAAAATTTAACACAAGCTGAAGCTGGGTCAGATGGGACTGAACATTTAACACAAGCTGAAGCTGGGTCAGATCAGGAAGGCAGCAGGACCGGACGGTATCCCCGGCCGCGTCCTAAAAGTCTGTGACGACCAACTGGCCCCGGTATTCACTGACATATTTAACCTGTCCTTGGAACAGGCTGTCATCCCCACCTGTCTGAAGAAATCCACTATTATCCCTGTACCCAAAAAATCGACGCCTGCTTGCCTCAATGACTACCGCCCTGTAGCTCTCACCTCCATAGCCATGAAGTGCTTTGAGAAGCTAGTAAAGGGCTACATCTGCTCCTCCCTCCCCATCAACCTTCACATTATCCGCAGAGCAACGGACTAGCGGAGAGAACTGTGAAGACGGCAAAATCACTCATGGACAAGGCTAAGGCAGACGGAAGAGACCCGTACCTAAGCCTCCTGGAGTATCGTAACACCCCAGTCGACAACTTCAAATCGCCGGCACAGCTGTTGATGAGCCGCAGGCTACGCTCAACCCTCCCGAGCACCAACCAACAGCTGCGGCCAGGGGTAGTAAGCCCCAAAGATGGACATGACAAGCGAGTGCAGAGACAACAGCACCAGAAGAAATACTATGACAGGTCAGCTAGACCACTGCCCCCACTACATTGTGGTGAATCTGTCAGGCTCCAAGAGTATGGACGCTGGAGGCCAGCAGTAGTCATACAACCAGCCGACACTGCACGGTCATATCACGTTCGCACCCAAGATGGACGCGAATACCGCCGCAACCGCAGGCACCTGAGGGACACAAAAGAGGAACATTTCCAGGACAGCGACGGTATGCCAAGTCCAGAGAGCGTCGATCAACCGCCGGAGACCAATGACCCTGAACTGTCAGGGGACTCAGAAGCGAACTCAGCTTCATACTACACCAGATCCGGCCGAGCAGTGAAGCCTCGGGACGTCTTAGACCTATGAATGTACAGGGTGTAGGCGGATCGCTGCCCTATTATAACACCGCTATACCCCATTGAAAAAAAAAAAAAAAGGGGGTGAGTAATAAGAGCTGCATATGGTAAGAGTGGTGAGACACACAATCATATAAGCTTTGAATACATACCTTATTCACAGCTGAAGTACTCAAATATTCAAGCAGACTTTCCAGAATAAGAGTGCACACAATACGAACTGTAATACCTTTGATATAAGAATCTATTTTTTTTTTATGTTTAACACATTAATCTTACCTGTTTATGTAGCAGGTGCCACCTAGCACCTGCCACGAAATTCGACCGTGCCTCGAGTGGGAGTCGAACCCCGAGCGTCTGCACCGGGGCCGACATAACAAACCGTTGCGCCAAGAAGGGAATTCCCCTCTAAGCGCTCGGTTTATATGCCTCTGGGGAGTGAGTTTTACACACTTCTATGTGCCGTAGTCACACTATCGCGGCACATATCCGTTACATTTACCTCACCTAAACTCACACCACCCAAGGCATCCGGGTCACGGCACCACTGTAGCAGGTGCCACCTAGCACCTGCCACGAAATTAGACCGTGCCTCGAGTGGGAATCGAACCCCGGGCGTCTGCACCGGGGCCGACATAACAAACCGTTGCGCCAAGAAGGGAATTCCCCCCCTAAGCGCTCGGTTTATATGCCTCTGGGGAGTGAGTTTTACACACTTCTATGTGCCGTAGTCACACTATCGCGGCACATATCCGTTACATTTACATTGCCTGGTCCTGACACAGTGTAACGCACATGGTTATTGTTTACAAAGAATTTCTTACAGAGTATTGCACAACTTTTCTTTATTTCAATTTTGTTCATAGCTTATAAAGCTTTCTTTAAAAGAAGGAGGATGTAATATTCATGCCTTGAATATATCATTTTACGACAGGCACGCCAGGCGCACCTCCCTGTTATGTATACCTGCACAAGGGGTCCTGACAGTCAGTTGGCTGCCAGCCGTGGATGGAGTTACACTCATGCTTACCTTTGCAATAAACCTCTTAATGTAATCTCCTCGTCCTGAATGATTATTCTCTTTAAATCGAATACGACACCCTGTACCAATTGGTGGGGGTTTGCTTGATCTGTGGTCCCGACTGGAAGGATGAGACATTAAGTTGTGCTTCAGAAGGAAACTGTCCTTCTGTAAACTAAGTTACATTGTTAATTTAGTTTGTATTTACTTTTCTAGTTTAAGTTAATTCAATTAAAGAAATTGTAACTACAATTACATTTAAAACATTGTTAAACTTATGCATAATAATCAGATTCATCTGTTCTGTGCGCAAGCGAGGGAACATGTATGCGCGTGCGCGTGCGTGCACGTGGCGTCTAGGCAGTTCCCATATTTGACTGCGCCACTGCGGAGGAGATAGAACTGGGAACGAGGTTAATGAATGATTTGAATGTCCCGCCCTGCGCGCGCTTCCTCGCGCCTCCCGCCCGGCCGCGCGCCTCCTCCCGGGATCCGGGGCGCGCGCGAGACGAGACAGCGCCGCTCTTCTTCAGTTCAGTCGGTGAGACCGAGCAGACAGTCCACCGCTCCACTTTACACAAAGCACAAACATTGTTCATTCGAAGAACACAAAAACAAAAACGGTTCTCGTCTCGCCTCCTCGAACCCTCGTCGTGTCTCTACCGTCAGGCACCGGTCACAGGAAGTGGTTTCTGGATTAAAAACAACAACAACAACAACAACAACAACAACAACAACGAGTATCTTCTTTGGAGATGTGTCGCTCTGGGAACTAGGAGCGGCAGCAGCGGCAGCGCGGAACATGAGCGGCAGCAGCGGCAGCAGCGCGGAGAACTAGGAGCGGCAGCAGCGGCAGCGCGGAACATGAGCGGCAGCAGCGCGGCGCCCTGCCGCTTCGCTCACTACTTCGCTATATGTGGAATAGACACCGACACTGGACTGGAACCGGACGAATTAGCAGGTACGATTATTATTAAACATGTAATTTATCGTTTTATTATTATTTTTAATACGCTTTCCTAAAAACACTCATGTATCGACATTTGATCATTCAAGCTACTAACGTTCACAACGCCACGTATTATTACACTTGTAGTTATTAATTCAGCATCTTCTCCGACCTAGAGCTCTTAGGCTGTTTGAACTGTTTTAAACACGTCAGGACGGTGGGGTTAGGGTCGGGGCGGTGGGGTTAGGGTTAACGTTAGGATGATGGGGTTAGGGTTCACGTCAGGAGGTGGGGTTAGGGTCAGGATGGTGGGGTTAGGGTTAACGTCAGGACGGTGGGTTTATGGTTCACGTCAGGACGGTGGGGTTAGGGTTCACGTCAGGACGGTGGAGTTAGGGTTAGGGTTCACCAGGGTTAGGGTTAACGTCAGGACGGTGTTAGGGTTCACCGGGGGAAGATGACAGCGGCAGAGAGACTTTACATTCTTGGAGTCTCAAGCAGCGGCGGCTCTAGTCGGATTACTTCCCATTGACCGCAGAGGCTCACGGTAGACCTATTGATAGATCAATAACATGGCCAGCAGCAACATGTGCCTCTGATTGATTGATCGATTGAACAGATTGCAGAATAGGTACAATACAGTACAGCTCAATACACACAATTGTTAAGGGGATGCAGACCAGGGCCCTATTCCCCGTACCTGGTTCAAGTAAGTTGATCAAAAGTCCCATTATCCAGATTCAATTAACACTTTGATTGCCTAAGGTTAAATTCATGATATACCATCCGTTGCCAGCTCTATTTGTCTATGGAGAAGTTCCCCTTCTTTGCAGGGCTATAACCTTTTAAATTCTATTGCTAGATTGCCATTATTAGGGCCCATTCAATGTCCTATATGTATTGTTCAGGGTGTATGAACGTTAAACTTTTTCATTCACATATTCATACTAAAATATGATCTAAAGTATAAGTATGTTTTCATCTCTTTCTGCAGCTTTCTCCAGAACGTGATTTATAGCCCCAAATGCATTATATTGATGATCAAATACAGTTTGGTAGCGATCGGTGCCAGATGAAAAATTTCAAATGGACGTGCTTCTAGAAGTTTCTATGTATCATCTGATGATGACCCGATGGGCGGGGGATCGTTTATAATTCCGTGGGCAACGTTATACCATTCATCTAATGTGGGTCAAATGTTCATCATAGCAGTTAGTGTCGAACACGGTAATACTACACGCTAAAACTCACCCCAGTCTCCGCGGGCCGTTGGGCGATCAGCGTGGGGTAGACAGTTTTCCATTATGGGATGTCGAAATACCCGGTCCATTTCCAGGTTGTATAATAGTATATACGTCCAAATCATGTTGTTTATCGAGTTATTGGCAACAGATCGCTATGTATTGTGTTGAGCTCGAGTCCCGGGACCTATAACGAGTGCCCGGAAGTAATATGGGTGATCACCACTTCATCCACATGACTTCCTGTTTGGCGCTTCTGCCGATCGGCCACCAGATGGCGCTCTTGAACCGCTAGAGGATTGAGAGGAGCTCAGAACTGTGTGTGAAGGCTGCAGAGGGGAAATATGATTCCGATCACAGATTTTTGAAATATTGATATTAAAGACGAGTTAGGGCGTCCTCGGCAACTTTAGCATGGCTAGGAAAGACGTCTAAACACGTTTTCGGCACTTAAAGTGTTAACCCGATGTTTGAATCCAGCCTTTCCCTGTTCCTCGAACGCTGATTCAGTCTTGTTAATTCGAACCAGACTTGATACTCAGGATAATTGCGCACGGCCGCCTCACCTGAAAAGACAGCAGGTGTCGATCGCAGAAATCCTGATTTTCTAACGGCATTGATTGATTGATTGATTGAAAACTTTATTAACAGATTGCAGAATGGGTACAATACAGTACGGCTCAATAGTCTCGCCGACAAGTTAAATGCATAATCTATAGGCTAATGTTAAATCCCTCATTACCCCAATCAATCAGATTATATTTCTTTAAATGTGCCTGCTGGCAGTAGGCTTAATGGAATGAATAATCGAATGAGATCTATTGCTAGCGAAAATAATTAGTTCAACTCTTTCAGATAAGTAGATACAAACAAGCCCAAAGAGTATCTAATTGATACGAATTAATAGATACTTATGAGGATATCTGTACTGTATGTGCTCGGATTAGGTATCATGTACTTTATATATAAATGCATGGTTCCCAAAGTTTTCAAGGCGTGACTCCTGAAATAACGTGTCAGAGAGGCTTGGAGGCTATACAGTTTCACTATTAATCAGGTTTTAATCTGTTTCGGACATCATCCATACATGCATTGAATTGATTAACCTTTGGTTTATACCAGTGACACCTCATGTTCATCATCAGATAACAGTGCTTGAACAGATAAATGCTTTTTCTCAAATTCATTCATAAATGTCAACGGCTTATTCAATTTCTCAAATCCGTCAAACAGTGCATCTCATCAGACATTTTTTTTTTTTTTTTTTATTTATCTTTTTTCCCCTCCATTTTCCTCCGATTTTTCTCCCATCCCAATGTTAGTCGTATGCCAATTCCCAGTCCCTTCCTGGTCGCTGCACACTTACCCCCCACAGTCAGATCATCTGGGAGAGTGGAGGCTACCACGTGCTTCCTCCGACACACGTCCAGCCAATCACCGCTTCTTTTCACCTGGCAGCGCGGATTCTCATCGAGAGGGCGTAGCGTGTGGGAGGACCACACTATCCCCCTCGAGTCCTATCCGCGCTTAGCAGGCGCCCCGACCGAACTGTAGGAGTCGCTGTTTACAACGACCCGGACCCACCCCGCCAGCTTCTCCCACCCTCTAATACAGCCAATTGTATTAGTGCAGACGGCCAGCCAAGCTGGTGACAACCCCGGAGCTGTGAGCTGGATTCGAACAGGCGAATCCAGCTCAGAGCTCCGGGGTTGGTGACGAACGCAATCTCCGCTCGGCCACCTAACCGCCCCCTCATCAGACATTTTAATCCCAGTTACAATATCACAATAACGTGTGAGTGACAGTCATACAATTCAACAATCCACAGATTCAGATTCCTCGTAATTCATAATCCACAGTCCACGCATAAAGACGCTTCAATTTGTGCTTGAATGAAACACAATCCGGGCGCTCCGTTAAGCAAATACATCAACAGCGAAGAATATGAAACTAATCGGAGCCAAACGCCCGATAGGTTTCATTCATTAAAAATATCCCAGCGGGGGGGCGGCTACGTGGCGTAGTGGGCAAGGCGCTCGCCACGAATGACGGAGACGCTGGGCTTGCCTGTTCGAGCCCAGCGCTCCACATTGCTTTCAGTTTAGCTGGTCGTTCATACTAATACACATTGGCCGTATTAGGGGGTGGGAAACTGATGGGTGGGGATCGGGCGTTGTGGACAGCGACTCCTACAGGTCGATTGGTGCGCCTGCGCAGTAGAATCAGGAAGTGTCGGGGGCAGCGTGAGCCTCCCACGCGTTACTCCTCGCCACTGAGAGATCGAGCTGCGCAGGTGAAAAGATGCGACTGCTGTTACCTCAAGTACCGGAGGGGACTTGTGCTATGTATGACTTAGTCCACATTGCAGCCGGCTTGTGGGAGGCAAGAAACAGCGTTCGTGACAGGGGAGGGTTGAATTGGATGATACGAAATTGGGATGGGAGAAAAAAAATATAGAAAAAATTGGAGAAAAAGTGGATAAAAAAAAAAAAATCCCAGCGGGATTCACATTTGCAATGCTCCGCATTATTAAAATAACCAGTGTGTATCGCGACGCGCGAGCGCCGTATCCGTATAAATAGGACGTGCATTATTTAGGACAAAGTAAATCTATAGGCTGAATATGATTTATTATCAGCATTTTAGGTATAATATTTTACATTTCAAAAGCCCCCTCTAGAAAAACGAAGCACAAAAACATAATTCAGAATGGTATAATGGGATCTAGACTGTGAGGATTATTTCAGGAAGGGAGCGTGGCCATGCAGGTTATCGAGCTAACCGAACTAAACCCTGCCCTCGACCAGGTTAAAACGTTCTGATATGTTGCCATAGTGATTTAGACAATCCGACGTCGGGGAACGGAAAGGTCTGGCTTAAGTCAAGCTATGCTGAAAATGATCCGGCTAACTCAGTTAGCCAGGTACGAGGAACAGGGCCCTGAGAAAGACTTTCGTCTTGTTTACATCAGGGTCCCCCATTTTCAATTCATCATAAACAAATCTCTCAAATCAAGTTTCAAGTTTTGTTTTTATTTGTCACATAATAAGGTACATGACATGTACATTACAGTGAAATGCTTGGTTCTGTGGTTCTATTGAGCCGTTCTGTATTGTACCCATTCTGCAATCTGTTAAATAAAGTTTTCATTCATTCATTCATTCATTCATTCATTCATTCTGTATGAGCCTCCTGAGATTGTGCTTCATACAGTAAAACAAAAAAAAGGAAAAAGAATAAAGACCAAGCACTATAGCCTACAAAATATACAATATACAGGGGGCGGCTGATTGGCGCAGTGGGCAAGGCGCTCGCCTCTAACGCAGGAGACGCTGGGTTCGAGCCCAGCTCTCAGCGTTGCTACCGACTGGCCGGTTGTTCATACTAACACAATTGGCAAGTGTTAGAGGGTAAGAAAGCCGGTGGGTGGGGATTTGACGTTGTGGACAGCGACTCCTACAGGTCGGTTGGTGCGCCTGCGCAGTAGAATCAGGAAGCAACGAGGGCGGAGTGTCCCTCGCCGCTGAGAGATCGCGCTGTACAAGTGAAAAGATGCGACGGCTGCTTCCTCGAGTACCGGAGGGGACACGTGATGCAAGGCTTTTATTGCAGCCGGCTTGTGGGAGGCATGGCCAACAGCGTTCGAGACAGGGGAGGGTAGAATAGACCTATCTCAAACCCTGCCCTCTTTTCTTGATCCTCCAATCACAACTGTCGCTTACCTCGGACAAAAATACGAAATTGGGGAAGGGAGAAAAATAGAAATGGGGAGAAAAGGTAGATAAAAAAAAAAATGACATACATCAACATAAAACATCATAAAACATTAAGATACAATATGCATATACAGTTGAAGATAAAAGAATAATAAATAAATATGCTACCCTCTCTTTCCTATGCCGATAGCCATGATCGTACGTGCTTTTTGAAAGCAGTTAACCCGGGGGCCTGTTTAATGCTGCTGGGCAGGCTGTTCCACAGAACTGCTGCTGAGTAAAGGAAGGTCTGCTGGCCGTACTAAATTAGTTTGAATATAAATGGAACTATGTTTGTGTGTCTCTACCTCTGGTCACAGACGAAGACCCTTATCTACCTGTTCGGATGCTCTTCCAGTGGGACGGTACACTGTGTTACTGAGCTGAATTGCGTCACACTGTTATTGGGACCACAGTGTCTCAAAGTTCAGAATGTCTCAACTCTGTGTGTTTCCAAAGAAAGCTGTTATTGGGCTAATTGTTGATCACAGAGCGCTGATCCAGGAGTCATTCTGGTGTGTGTGTGTGTGTGTGGAGGGAGGGGGAGAGGGGGAAGCAAGAGGGACCGAGGGAGAGAGGGAGATTGAGAGAGAGGGAGAAAGAGAGAGGGAGGTAGAGAGAGAGAAAGATGGAGAGAGAGCGAGAGATGGAGAGAGCGAGAGCGAGCGAGGGAGAGAGAGAGAGCGAGAGATGGAGTGAGAGCGAGAAAGATGAGAGAGAGAGTGAGAGATGGAGAGAGAGAGAGAGAGAGAGAGAGAGAGCGAGAAAGATGGAGAGAGAGAGGGAGAGTTTAGCCGTCTGCATGTCTGAGGTGCTGGGTTGGATAAGAAAGCAGTGTGTGTGGGCCTGCCACGATAACACATTTTGCTGGGCGATTAATTGCCCCCGAAAATATCGCGATAAGCGATATTATTGCGACCGGTTAGAGATTTTTTTTTTTAGAAATTTATTTCCCAAAACTTTTATTTTGAAGCCCACCGCTCCGTCTTTTAGACGTGTTTTAGACTTTTATTTTGAAGCCCACCGACCGGAGCGGAAGTATTGTTGTTATTATCCTATCTATGAGCGGCCAACTTGTCTCGTTCGGTTCTGTGTTTTTGAGCTAATGATAAAACAAATGTTGAGATTGTTGGTGAGCAACTAACTTTAGGTTAGTTTTAACGTTAGCTACTAACGTTAGATGCAGCTACTACAGGCAATCAACGATGAGGAGGAAGCGTCGAAGCCGTATAGAATAGAATAGCCCTGTGGTGCGTAGGCACGGGAGCGCAACTCGATTACCTGTTATAATAAATTCATTCATGTTTAACTTGTCCCCGTGTCCAGTCCTTTGACTAGTCCCACCCGTTCATTGTAAACAATGATGCATGTAATTGTATTAACGTTATTCTGTGTTGTAGCTATGCTATACGTTGTATTTTGTTTGTTAGCTATTTATGTTGTTGGCATTGAATGAGCATCAACACTAGATCTTTAATCTTTATTTAGCAGTCCAGTTTCTCCGGGCAGTAGCGAGTAACTACTTGGGTCTAAAAATAGCTAACGTTACACTACAAAGAACGCTATTTGGTTAAAAGGAGCAACACTATTGAGAAATGTAGTTAAGCTATATGTGGCGTTGCTAGTGCCCCACGGAGCTCCCGTGCTGTGCTCTGTAGTAAGGCCAGCGGCCCCCCACACGGAGTGACTGACGAGGGGTACTGGTTCCGCCTCATTAAAACAAACGCGCAAATAGCAATTAATCGCGCCCGTCAAAATCATTGCATTAATTTTAATTATCGCGGCAATTAATCGATTTATTGCTTATCGCGGCAGGCCTAAGTGTGTGTATATTTGTGTGTCCATGTCCTTTATAGGGTATGTATGTTTTTTAAATAAATGCCCAGTCTTGTGCTTTGTCACCACCTGTCAATCTGTTCTGTTATTGGTCCATGATGGCAATAAGTTGATGATTTTTACAGCCTAATCTAAAACAGATTTTTTACACATTGGTTCAAACGCGATCACGGAAGGTGACAACCCTAACATGTCATGTTGTGTCACAACAGAATGAGTAGGTGAGTGTTAGGCCTACAGAAAGTGTAATCTATTGATTGACTTGGCGACCTAGTCAATTCGGTAGAAGAGTCTGGTGGGCGAGATTATGCATGACCAGCCTGTGATCTAAATATTACCTATGTTACTGTTGATGGAATCACGTTAATATATAGAGATGAAAACGATACAATACGTTATTTCAATTGATATGAATAGCTGATATAGAGAGATGAAAAAATTTATTAAACGTAAAAAAAATAAAAAGAATTGAACTAAGTGTGATTCGAACTTGTGACCATAGGCTCCACAGCAAGCTGGTGAACGTGCGTCGATGTTAAAACTGAGTGACGAATGCATAATTTACACTTGTGCCAATTGCGTGCGTTTGTCTAAGTATTATTATTCTAAGTATTATTATTATCTACCGGCGTGGCGGCAAAACCTGCATTATTATTATTATTAAAACCTGCGTGTGGGGGCAAAAACAAAATGCGCATGCGCACGCTACCGGCGTAGGGGCGAAACGAGCGTAGATCGCTGGCCAATCAGAGCAACGCGGAAGGAAACGTTAGTTGCAGGTATGGGCAGGGTAATAGCAGCATGGGGGAGGGGGAGGTACAGGTATGGGCAGAGTAATGGCAGCATGGGGGAGGGGGAGGTACAGGTATGGGCAGGGTAATGGCAGCATGGGGGAGGTACAGGTATGGGCAGGGTAATAGCAGCAGGGGGGAGGGGGAGGTACAGGTATGGGCAGGGTAATGGCAGCATGGGGGAGGGGGAGGTACAGGTATGGGCAGGGTAATGGCAGCATGGGGGAGGTACAGGTATGGGCAGGGTAATAGCAGCAGGGGGGAGGGGGAGGTACAGGTATGGGCAGGGTAATGGCAGCAGGGGGGAGGGGGAGGTACAGGTATGGGCAGGGTAATGGCAGCATGGGGGAGGGGGAGGTACAGGTATGGGCAGGGTAATGGCAGCATGGGGGAGGGGGAGGTACAGGTATGGGCAGGGTAATAGCAGCATGGGGGAGGGGGAGGTACAGGTATGGGCAGGGTAATAGCAGCATGGGGGAGGGGGGTACAGGTATGGGCAGGGTAATAGCAGCATGGGGGAGGGGGAGGTACAGGTATGGGCAGGGTAATAGCAGCATGGGGGAGGGGGGGGTACAGGTATGGGCAGGGTAATAGCAGCATGGGGGAGGGGGGGTATGGGCAGGGTACATTATTATAATTTTTTTTACATTTTAAAGTTAAATGCATCAATCTGGTGCACTTTGAGAGCAAAATAAAGAGGCTAGCTCTATGATGAACTTTGTGCTCAAAACACAATCGACTAGACTGCAGTGCTTTCTCCCTGCAGCCTTTTCCTCAGGTCAGTATTTTACATTAAGCACAGCCCAAATGAAATGATAATTTTTTTTTATTTTTTTTTTTATTTTTTTTTTTATAAATAGTCTAGTACTCTAGTTCATAGCAGCGGCGGTCCTAATTCAGCAGCGGCGCAGCATATAGGGGAAACACTGCATAGTGTCTTTATACCTGTATCACTGTACATATTAATACTACAACTCTGTACATACATCTGATTAGCACTATTACTCAGTGGTACTCATTTATATATCGTAGGCTATACCCAGTTTAATCACCTGTACATTGTATATTTCTGTTGCACTTTACTGTTACATTTGCACTAGGGCTGTCTTAAATACTTCGAAGCTTCGAAGCTTCGTTCGATGGCACGAGCTTCGAACATTAAAAAAAAAATCGAGGACCAACCAACCTTCTCATAAAGGACACCATGATGAGTGTCGTACCCATCATTAGTAGGGATGGGTACCTTACATTTGAACCGATACCGGTACCTGTGAATCGATACCGGTACCCAACGGTACCTTTTTTCGGTACTTTAGTCTCAAGAAATTTAATTTACCTACCTCAGTCGTAAAAATAAAATCAAAACTTCAAATAACTACAATTTCGACAGTTTTCGGCTTGTCATTGCTCCGACTGCTTTGTTGTTGAATCAAGTCAAATCCTAGGTAAGCATATATTGTGCGTGTGAACGTTGACATGAAAAGAAAAAAGTAATAATAAAAAAAAAAGTAATTTTTTTTTCTTTTTTTTTTCGGTTTCTCACTTGATTCGATACTCTGTAGTACCGACGTGTTTCGGTTCGGTACCCCAAAAGTACCGAATTCGGTACCCATCCCTAATCATTAGTGATTGATCTGAGGGCAGAGAGACAGATGCAGTTAGGGTTAAGGGTTACTGAGTGACAGATGGAGTTAGGGTTAAGGGTTGAGGCCGTAGCGCGTCTATAAAGGACATCACCAGAGTCCAGGACGAGGTCTCATGACTTGTGTTGGTGAGGTTCTGGAAGGTTCTGTTCACGGTCCTTGCTGTCCGACCAGAGAGAGATCTATGCCACCATCATCATCACTCCAGCCCCCCCCCCCCCGCTCATCAGCGGCCACGCCTCCCCTGTGACGCTGTCATCTGCCTCCCGCCGTGCGTCCACCCTCTCCCTCCACTGCTAGAGCTCGTTTACAATTCAGATCAGGCTTATATCCTCCTCTCCTCTTTCTCCTCCTCTCTTCTTCCTCCTCCTCTCTTCTTCCTCCTCCTCTCCTCTTCCTCCTCTCCTCGTCCTCCTCCTCCCCTTGTGACGCTCCGTCGGCCTTGGTCCAGAGGAGACACTAATGCTGCCATGATTGATACTCAACATGTTGTCACACAGCACCTAATAAAGGCTTCTTTTATTAGCTTAGCGCCAGGCTAGCACCCCCTCTCAGACAGACACAGACACCGACACCGACACGACACGTCACACACACACACAGATAACACACACACACACACTAGAGCTGTCCCCGAAGCCTGTTTTTGGGATCCGAACTTCGCCAGGGTTTTTCGAACGGACGTTCGAACCATCTTTTTTAATCATGCAAAAAAAAAACGAAACGATTTGCGCATATGCATATAATGTCATATCTCACTATCTAGAAAACGAGACTGGATTATTTTTAAACGGGGTGATGTTTAGCGTGGAATAGCGCACAAACGAAAGTATGTAGAAATGGCTCCTGCCTCTAACACACACCGTCTCTCCTGCCTCTAACACACACACCGTCTCTCCTGCCTCTAACACACACACCGTCTCTCCTGCCTCTAACACACACACCGTCTCTCCTGCCTGGCTCCTGCCTCTAACACACACCGTCTCTCCTGCCTGGCTCCTGCCTCTAACACACACCGTCTCTCCTGCCTGGCTCCTGCCTCTAACACACACCGTCTCTCCTGCCTCTAACACACACCGTCTCTCCTGCCTGGCTCCTGCCTCTAACACACACACCGTCTCTCCTGCCTCTAACACACACACCGTCTCTCCTGCCTCTAACACACACACTGTCTCTCCTGCCTGGCTCCTGCCTCTAACACACACACCGTCTCTCCTGCCTCTAACACACACACCGTCTCTCCTGCCTCTAACACACACACTGTCTCTCCTGCCTGGCTCCTGCCTCTAACACACACACCGTCTCTCCTGCCTGGCTCCTGCCTCTAACACACACACCGTCTCTCCTGCCTCTAACACACACACTGTCTCTCCTGCCTGGCTCCTGCCTCTAACACACACCGTCTCTCCTGCCTCTAACACACACACCGTCTCTCCTGCCTGGCTCCTGCCTCTAACACACACACCGTCTCTCCTGCCTGGCTCCTGCCTCTAACACACACACTGTCTCTCCTGCCTGGCTCCTGCCTCTAACACACACACTGTCTCTCCTGCCTGGCTCCTGCCTCTAACACACACACCGTCTCTCCTGCCTGGCTCCTGCCTCTAACACACACCGTCTCTCCTGCCTCTAACACACACACTGTCTCTCCTGCCTGGCTCCTGCCTCTAACACACACCGTCTCTCCTGCCTCTAACACACACACTGTCTCTCCTGCCTCTAACACACACAGTCTCTCCTGCCTGGCTCCTGCCTCTAACACACACCGTCTCTCCTGCCTGCCTCTAACCCTAACCCTAACACACACACCGTCTCTCCTGCCTGGCTCCTGCCTCTGCTTATTTTAAGCTGTGGTTCCCCTCCCCTTTGTGTGCCAGTGGCCCATTGTTCCTGTCGGGGAGCCAGACTTCCTGTAGAGCAGCCTGCTCAGTCAGTGTCACAGGGGTTCCCATCTAGACTGGTTGGAAGTGCTTGTTGTTGGGTGTGTGGGGCTGTCTACACGAGCGCTGGGTTTAATGTAACCGTGATTGTATGTGCGCAGTTCCACTGTTCGCCCACACACAACCGGGGTTTTGCTACACTGCAAGTTCCGCGGTCTTTGAAAACCAGAGTCCAGGGTGAAGTTTTGCGCACATCCCGGTTGCAGTGGTTGCGTGTGGGCATAGAAACCGAGGTTATTTCCAGTGTTTACAGCAGAGCTGTCCCAAGTAGCATTATATGAAAATGCTTGTAACAAACTTTTGTTCGAAACGTATCGTCTGTGTTGAAGAGTGTTGTAGGGCTGCAACTAATGACTAATTTGGTAGTCGACTAATCTACTGATTATTTTTTCGATTAGTCGACTAATCGAAAACCAATGTAAACAACAACAAAAAAAACAAAAAAAGGATTTTTTTTTTTTTTTTTTTTTTTTTTTTATAATTACCTATCTTTCTGAAAGTGGCTTCTCAGCTCTGGTCCAGCTGAAGACAGAGCAGAGGAACAGATTGGACATTGAGCATGACCTCAGAGTTGCTTGTCTACCATCACCCCAGACTTTGAGACTCTTGTCAGGACCAAACAACAACATCATAACATGATGATCCCATAGCAAATTAAAATAATGACTCATGAAACATTTGAATTTGGATCTTTAAGCCACTTTAAATGAAAATGTATTTGAAGAACAATACAGCAATCACTCATAACAGGATAAATTAATTAAATACAAATTAAAGTGGAAGTGTACTTTAAATCACTTTTGTTTGCTGTGTGTGAGAGGAGTCTGTGTGTGTGTATGTGTGTGTGTCTTACTCTGATCGCTGTGTGAGTGAGAGGAGTGTGTGTACTGTGTAATTTGTGTGTGTGTCTTACTCTGATCGCTGTGTGAGTGAGAGGTGTGTACTGTGTAATTTGTGTATGTGTGTGTGTCTTACTCTGATCGCTGTGTGTGAGTGAGAGGAGTGTGTATGTGTGTGTGTCTTACTCTGATCGCTGTGTGTGAGAGAGAGGAGTGTGTATGTGTGTGTATTACTCTGATCGCTGTGTGTGAGTGAGAGGAGTGTGTATGTGTGTGTGTCTTACTCTGATCGCTGTGTGTGAGTGAGAGGAGTGTGTATGTGTGTGTCTTACTCTGATCGCTGTGTGTGAGTGAGAGGAGTGCGTGTGTAATGTATTGTGTGTCTAGTCTGATCATCATCTCCTGCAGGGGAACAATGTTTTCAATGTCCAAAATTTGCTATGGGATCATCATGTTATGATGTTGTCTGGAACCCTGAGAAGCCACTCACAAAGATAGGTAGTGCAAAAAAAAAAAAAAAAAAAAAAGTTTTTTTTTGTTTTTTGTTTTTTAATGACTAATCGACGCAACAATTTCTCGTCGACGATTTTTTATAATCGACGTCGTCGATTATGTCGACTAATCGTTGCAGCCCTAGAGTGTTGTGATCGACTGATGATGTCTGTTGTCGCATTCCTGACCTGACGCTCGGAGTAAACCTGTAGCTGCGGCTAAACTAAACTCATGTGTTGTCAAGTTATTGTTATAAGGAACCCAGTCCAGAAAACCAGAGTCCAGGGTGAAGTTTTGCGCACATCCCGGTAGGGCTGGGCGATATGACGATATTATATAAATATCGGGTACAGTTCCTGCCCCTTAACAATTGTGTGTATTGAGCCGTATTGTATTGTACCCATTCTGCAATGTGTTAAATAACGTTTGCATCCATTCATTCTACTAGCGTTAACGTTACCACATTATTACGTTAGCATGTAAGCTAACAAAATCGCAGATGCTAGCCTCAGCTAGCCTCGATGCTAACTATACATGGAGAATGCCATTCACATTAGCATGTAGCTAACAACACCGGAGATCTTTTTGTGAGACTAAACTATCCGCTCTTGGTGGTAAATTGTGTTGATGTTGGTTTTGTTTCATCAACAAATGAGAGGCAGAACACACTAGGGATGCCCCGATCGATCGGCCACCGATCGTTATCGGCCGATACTCAGTATAAATATGCAATCTGTGAATTCCGATAATGAGTCGTATTCGCCGATCGCGGAAACCGATCAAGCGAAGCTCTCACTCGCTGTCTGTCTCAGACACACACAACCTGCAAACTGCCGCTGCTCCTCCTCCCTAGCCCCGCCCGCCCCCGTGTAGAGTTTGTAAACAGAGGACTGAGAGGCGGCTCCTCTGCTCGAGTCTGTAGTGCATTCGACCTGCGCTAACGTTAGCTACCTAGCTATCGTTACTGTTTAAACAAAATTACCCAGTCAACTATTCACGTTTAGTAGGCATTGTCTAACGGTATTTAGCCGGCTAGCTACCGATAGCTCCTGATATCAACAAATGATCCAGAAAGTCTAGTAGTCCATGTTCATACCTCCGTTAGCTTGCGTTAGCTTGCGTTAGCTGACGTTAGTTCTCTGTTCAAAACGAAATGTCCCATTGAACTAAAGTTCTGTCTTAACGTCATCTAGCCGGCTAGCAGTAGCTACAGATAGCTCTTGATATCAATGTCTTATAACATTGATTTAATGCGTATTCGAGCTGAGGGCTTGCTGAATGTGAAATGACCAAAGCACAATAACGTTACGTTACCAATAGGGTCCCGCTGCAGCGCCGGAGAATCCTTTTTGGAGCTGGAGCCTACTAGAGTACACACAGACAGTGGAGCTGTTTGCAGATAGCGAGCATTTTGACTTGTTGCGTGGTGGCGATGTCTCGCAGATAATACAAGTACAAGTCTAATTATATAATATATATATTTTATAAAAAAAAAAAAAAAAATTATATAAAACAATTTTTAATTTCTTTTTAATCAAAAACAATCGGTATCGGATCGGTATCGGCCGATATGGCTCACGACGATCGGTGATCGGTATCGGTGGCAAAAAACGTGATCGGGGCATCCCTAGAACACACAGTGAATGTATCCGTTTTTGTTTATTGCACTTTTATTGCACTTTGTTTTCTTGCTGAAAAATAAAAGCTACGTTGGGTAAATGGCTGTGAGCAAGGAGGGATGTTTGTCAAGTCAGTTTCCGGTATTAACCCTAAATAGAATAGAATAGAATAGAAATACTTTTGGGCGGTTAGGTGGCCGAGCGGAGATTGCGTTCGTCACCAGCCCCGGAGCTGAGCTGGATTTGCCTGTTCGAATCCAGCTCACAGCTCCGGGGTTGTCACCAGCTTGGCTGGCCGTCTGCACTGATACAATTGGCTGTATCAGAGGGTGGGAGAAGCTGGCGGGGTGGGTCCGGGTCGTTGTAAACAGCGACTCCTACAGTTCGGTCGGGGCGCCTGCTAAGCGCGGATTGGACGTGAGGGGGATAGTGTGGTCCTCCCACACGCTACGCCCTCTCAATGAGAATCCGCGCTGCCAGGTGAAAAGAAGCGGTGATTGGCTGGACGTGTGTCGGAGGAAGCACGTGGTAGCCTCCACTCTCCCAGATGATCTGACTGTGGGGGGTAAGTGCGCAGCGACCAGGAAGGGACTGGGAATTGGCATACGACTAACATTGGGATGGGAGAAAATCGGAGGAAAATGGAGGGGGAAAAAGACCAATAAAAAAAAAAAAGAATAGAAATACTTTTATTATCCTGTGGGAAATTTGACACTGCAAATCGCTCAACATTTAAACATTTAGACAGAACAGAATTAGAATAATAAAACAAATCAAATCAAGTTGCCTAGGATAAGAGTAGAGTAAAATAGAATAAAAATGGAATAAAATATACAGTAAATAAATACAGTAAAAATATACTGAGGTCTACAGTAGGTGTAGTATTGCACAGTGCTGTTTCGAACTAAGTCCAGGAAGATGGTAACTGCCACTCTGTGCTCAGTGATGCAGTGAGGCACAGTGATGCATTGTATAGTCTGATGGCTGTTGGAATGAAGGACTTCCTGTGCCGTTCAGTGCTGCATTTACTGTGTGAGCCTAGCACTGAACATGCTCCTCCTGTCAGCCAAGTCTGTGTAGTGGGTGGGAGGGGTTTTCCCTGATGGCCTGGAGCTTAGCAAGCCTCCTCCTCTCCGCCACCCTCGCTAGGGAGTCCAGCTCCATCCCAACCACGCTACTGGCCTTCCTGACCAGCTTATCCAGCCTGGTTGTGTCCCCTGCTCTCAGTCCGCTGCCCCAGCAGGTCACAGCGTACAAGAAGGCACCCGCCACCACCGACCCCTCTCGTTGGTTGAAATGGCCTTCATGTCTGAACAACATCGCCACCTACTGCTTTGGCATTGTACTACATCTACATGTATATGACGTCACTCAGAGTTTAAACCAGTCGTGTGGACAGAGTTTTATTTTTTTGAATAATAAAAAAAAAAAAAAACTGTCATTAATACCTGTGATCATGTGGACTGGGCCTGAGTCTCTGTTGTCTTTGCCTTTTTGAGTAAAACCCTATGCACGTTTGATCTGTGGCGGAGAGCAAATTATTGGCTTAGTGCCTCTGTCCAGACTTTTCAATAGGCCAATTTTAAAATACAAAAAATAAGGATATATTTGGCCATTTTTCAAACATTTGGAATGTAGTGTATACATGCATTTATGAAAAAAAACAAATTAAGAGATTTTAGTGTTTTTAAAGTTGAATTAATAGGACATGGCCTTAATAAAAGTAATTTGGGGCGACCGTAATTTATCTCAAAATTAATATATTTCCTTAACATTACTAATATTTTAACGGGTATCAGTAATTAAATATACATCTTAAGAAAGACAGGCTTGTGTGCCCTTTAATATTTTGTAAACCATGATTTCACAAGTTTATTCTATAATGGCAGTGTCTCCCTCGTAATGCAGTTACAATACCCATATATGCTCTAAAACCCATAAAACTGATTTAAAATGTGTACAGATAGTATCCACTTAAGCATAGTATACCAGTGATTAATAATTGAGCCAAAACTGATGGATATTCTATTTTGAATTTAGTACAGTTATTGACAATCATTGGTTACCCTGCATGACAAATGGTCGCCCCAAATGATGAGAGTAGTTAAAAGTCTATTTAAAATGTTACACAATGCAGTTCAGACAAAAGAAAACTGAACAATGTTTTTATTACAATCTTTTCAAGTGGTCAACAAAAATATTCTTCAATTCATTCAAATATCACAAAAGTAAAACATGTTAACATGCGAAGGCCCACATGTGGGCCCTCTTGAGGAAGATTTTCCCACCTGCACTTTGGCGACCTCTACCGGCTCGGGTGTGCATATATTTTGTATATATATATACAATATATATATCGAATTAAAGCCCTATTTGTTGCCTGTCGATAGCCATTTCAGGTGACACAATCCGTTCAGCGGTTCTCGAGTTACATGCCGATATGTGAGGTGTGCGCCGAAGTACACAGTGTTGTACAAATACAAGACCGACTCCCGGGGCTCTAGCTCTGTCAATCATTTGGCACGGTAGGTTACAAGCTTCGTAAGGAACATTCAAATATTACAAATGTTAAAAATATTAAACATTCAAAAAGTTAAAGTGCAATACACATTACATGCTTCAGGAACTTGAACATTTCACAAATGTCCATTTTTATGTCCTCATATCATCATTGGTTTTGTCAATGTATGAGAGCGAGAAGGTGGGTTAAGTAGCATAACTTTTGTGATGGTAGTCACATTGGACAGGGATTAACAATTTAAGTCAATAATAAAAGGTAAACAGAGTTGTATGTATGGAATAAAAATTAAACACCAACACAGTTCTATAGTCAATAAACAATAACCACCAACATAGTTGCATGGATGAAATCAACGCTAAACAACTACAACACAGTTGTATCAGTTCCTTTTAGGGATGGCACGATACCACTTATTCATGTCCGATACTGATATCACAGCCTTGAGTATCTGCCAATACCGATACCCATCCGATACTCCCTTAAAAAACAAAAACCTGTGTTTAACCTAGCCATCTATAAAACATCAAAAACTCCCCTAAAGGAAGAAATACATACCACACATGACTCAGTTATGCAATAGTGCTGCTGCTTTTTATTTTGTTCAAATTATTTAGTTAATACGTTAATAAGACTACAGCGATTTCATGACGGCTTCCTGTCCTCACGTCTAAAACGTCTGTTTACCGGTACAATGCGTGGAGAGTTTCGAATCATTGGTAAACAAACATAGTGCTGAAAATATACACTTTGACTGCTGTTTTGATAGGGTTAGGGTCTTTACTCTTGGCTACATTTGAAAAAGAAACACAACATTGTACCTATTTGAGATAGCCGTGTCAGAGATAATGACGGTTTGGCAACATGAAGTGAGGCTAAGCGTCGGAAACCTACATTTTCAACAACAGAAAGGGGCTGGTCGTCCAGCACAATAAATGTGGTTATTTTCTCGGTTTTCTTCAGCTTTGCTTTGTTACTGTCTGCAGAGAGTTTATCTCGCTTCTGAATGGTTTCCAGCTATGTTAGCTGCTGCGACAAAACTTTTCCTCTTGGCATTCGTTGCACTGAACTCTGCATACTCCCTTTCCATGATTAATCTGCAAGTGTTGTGTGGTGTTGAAGTTTCCAGTGTTGCTGCCACCCCTAGAAATACTTGCGTCGCAGATATTACACTTGGCTGTGTCGTGTTATTCCACAAGTATACCCTCTGTATTTGTTTGTGCGTGTCTTCATTCTGTTAGCTCCACCATACAGGTCCGTTATTATCCGCTCTTAGTCTACTCTGCCCTGCGTACCTGTCTGTGACCCCAGTACGGTGGCCTGTACTCTGTGTCGTATTAATGCACACACATTAGCATAACACCACAGACTGTTTTGCCTTTTTCTTCTTTGAGCTTAAAATAACTCCACACAGCTGACATGATCGCGGCACGCTGCTAACAAGTTGACTTACGTTTAGCTAATGCTAACGTTGTTGTCACGCTACTACTGTTCACGTGATGGCATGCTTTACGGCCTGTATCGGATCGGCCGATATCCAATCCTGTGAATTTGGCCAGTATCGGACCAATACCGAGACTGAGTATCGGATTGGTGCAATCCCTAGTTCCTTTTATATTATCTCATGGTAAACTGCAGGCATTTCAAATTGAGGTGCATGTTTTAACAAATCAGGCAACCTGAACACCTAGAATAAGAAGCACACCAAAAAACAAAACACTGATATTTTTTACATTTAGTTAAATTATTAACGTTCGGTTATGACATCATACGGTGACATCATGAATGTACCAGAACGTTCGATCATGACATCATACTGTGACATCAGAAATGTTCTAGAACGTTCGGTCATGACATCATACTGTGACATCACAAATGTTCCAGAACGTTCGATCATGACATACTGTGACATCACAAATGTTCTAGAACGTTCGGTCATGACATCATACTGTGACATCACAAATGTTCTAGAATGTTCTATTATGACAAATAAGCCGGTTCAATGACTTTATCTAAATCCAATCAATATTCCTAATGCCGTTTCAATGTAAGGTTATAAAAATAAACATATAAACATTCATACAATTAGGGCTGTCTTAAATACTTCGAAGCTTCGAAGCTTCGTTCGATGGCACAAGCTTCGAACATTAAAAAAAAAATCGAAGTTAAAAAAAAAATATATATATATTATTTTTTTTTTCAAAAAAATCTTTTTTCAAAATTTTCTTTTTTTACTTCGATGTGTGTGTGTGTGTGTGTGTGTGTGTGTGTGTGTGTGTGTGTGTGTGTGTGAACTACCCATCCCAGTTAGGACAGCCGAATCCCGTCCAATCTTTCGCCGTCGACTAAAGACTCTTGACTTGACTTGACTTGACTCACTTCTTCAACCATTATCTGAAATGATAAAAAAAAAAAATCTAACCGTGACTAACCTTACTGTCATGCACTTGTCCTAATAAACTAACCTACACTGTAACACGCAACACTTTGATGAACATTGTTACTCAGCTGATAGAGTTGTACCCTTCTTGCTGTCTTGTCGTACAGAACTTGTAAGTCGCTTTGGATAAAAGCGTCAGCTAAATGACTAAATGTAAGTGTGTGTGTGTGTGTGTGTAGGTGTGTGTGTAGGTGTGTGTGTGTGTGTGTGTGTGTGTGTGTGTGTGTGTGTACTACCCATCCCAGTTAGGACAGCCGAATCCCGTCCAATCTTGCACCGTCGACTAAAGACTCACTTCTTCAACCATTATCTGAAATGATAAAAAAAACTTGTAAGTCGCTTTGGATAAAAGCGTCAGCTAAATGACTAAGTGTGTGTGTGTGTGTGTGTGTGTGTGTGTGTGTGTGTGTGTGTGTGTGTGTGTGTGTGTGTGTGTGTGTGTGTGTGTGTGTGTGTGTGTGTGTGTGTGTGTGTGTGTGTGTGTGTGTGTGTGTGTGTGTGTGTGTGTGTGTGTGTGTGTGTGTGTGTGTGTGTGTGTGTGTGTGTGTGTGTGTGTGTGTGTGTGTGTGTGTGTGTGTGTGTGCGCGCGCGCCCCTTGTAGAATTCCACACATAAGAAAGAAAGATACTGGGATGAATAAACAAAATAGGAAATAAAATGTAGAAATGCATGCAATACATAAATAAATATGAATCTCCATATATGAAATATAACATTTAGATAAGGTGCTACTGAGATGTTTTGGTGAGTTCTTTGTTTTTTTGTGGAAGTTGCCCTTCTTAAAAATGCATGAACATTCACTGATAATTGGTCTGTAGTGGAGTCTACAAGGTCTACAATGCCGGACCATGTAGAATCCGGACCTTGTAGACTGACATAATTCTGTGCATAGTTTAGTCTACACAGGCCATATTTCAAATAATCAAAATCTTACTTCATTCATCTTAAACATTCTTGATTTGGGGGATTGGTAGTTCCCATGAAATCTGAAGTTGTTCAAACGACAACGGCGATCCACCTTGAATTAAATCACACAGCCGAGTGAAACCTTGTTGGATGCGTCACAGTCACGAAAGGGGCTACTTAATTAATTAATCCAACCCACTTTATTTATAGAGCACATTTAAAAACAACAAAGTTTACGAACGTGCTGTACAAGTCCCACAACATAAGATAAAAAAAAATAAAAATCTCGAAGCTTCGAATTAAAATCGAAGCTCGGCCCCGAAGCTTCGATTGCCAAAAAAAGCTTCGAAGGTCAGCCCTACATACAATACAATATAGCTTTGGCTCCTACAGTCAACATTCCCCAAAGATATATCAAACACGAAACAAACTTTGATCAGATTATAATGGAGATGTTGCACAGTGCAATCCACTGAACATTTATTGTTGAAATATGTCACTGTTGATCATGAGCTGGATATATAACCTATGGTTTCAAGGGATGTTAAACCTACTGTAGAATCAAAGTAAATGTTAGTGATTCAAATCCTCATTTAGAGGTAGGGGATCCACCACAGCTTGCCCTGCTGCTCTTCTCTACTTCTACACCAGCCAGAACTGGTGGCGTGTTCTCCATGGATGGTGGTGTCGGGTCCAGCATCGCCTTTTCCATCTTTTTCCTTCTCCCTGTAACCTCTGGATGCAGCCTTCTCCCTCTCCGATAGCTCATCTGACTTCACATGGAATCTTGCCCTGTTGTTTTCTTCTCGCTGAAACAATAGTGTATAATGTGATACTAATTCTGGTGGGCTAAATTACATACAAACTTAAGTTCAAGATATTACAGAAAAGGTCATTCCTAATCCTACTAACATGACAGTTTGAAATACACCAGAGAAAGATATACTGCATGTTACCTATAGTTTTTTTTACCTCTCTCTTTTCCTGGCAAGATAGTCTACATTGACCCGCTGTCTGTAGTGAGTGTCTGTTTGCTTGTTTGTGCCATCTAGAAAATAGGTTAAACTAGTTAAACATGACTAATACGTGTACAATTACCTAAATGGAATGTCATGCTATACCGTTTAAAAAAAATTCTCATAAGATGGTACAATACTCAAAAAGAAACGTTAATTCCTAAATAGGAATGAAAAATGACAGAAATGTTGAAAAATATATGTTAAAGTATACAAAGAGTTATGCTAAAACAAAGAACTTTATGTATATAAAACATGAAAACAGAAACTACAAATACAGGACATATATCTATCATCTAAAACACTCAGCAGTGGTCGCCCCACATGATACTCGGTCGCCCAGATGATGTTTTTAAGGTCAGTCAAATATTACAGGCCAACCATTAGCTACATATGTCTATACTGAACACTGTGACCTCATTTTCTACTTCTAATTTACATGCTATACTATGTTATTTGATACTATCTTGTCTAGCACAGTCTCTGGAGCGTAACAGTAAGAAGCATTTTGTATGAAAGTATTCTGTACTTCTGTATGACAACTATTAAAGAAACTTGAAACTACAGAAACCAAACTAGCTAGCTCTTACCACATGTCACTATCAAATTCATCATCAAAATATAGATTTTCAGATAAAACGTATTATTCACAGTTTTGGGGCGGTCGTCCCACAAGACATCCAAAAGTGGCAATTACATTACAGCAGTTAAAAAAGAGATTTATTTGCCAATATGAAAGAGACTTACTAACCTGCTAGTTGTTTCTCTGGGTCCCTCACATGTGACTGGCTGATGCAACATCCTGTCCTTGAGGTGGTTTCAAAATAAAAGTCCCACAATTGTGTTTTCTTGATGGTCGCCCCAGATGATATTTCATAAAATTAACATATGCGGACAACATTCGTTTGTATATTATGATGGAAGTATATGTGCAAATGCTTCATAATTTTGTCAATGAATGCAAAACATGTTTGAAATTATGCCAAATAGGGCAAGGGAAATATTTAAATAGATTTAAAGTGATTTTAATCCGGTTGTCCAAATAGAAGTCAATGCTGGACGGTCGCCCCACATGGACATTTGACACTTCAGATAGCAGAAAAATTACCAATAACTCGAATGTTTGGAGGAGTTAGAGTGGGTCTGTATATGGGGAAGGTATTAGAGATACATGTAATCTTTTTATGAATTTTAATGTTTTTTTTAAGGTAAGAAATTCAGTGGGACAGAAAAAATAGGCGTCACGTCATTGACCCATCTATACTACTACCTATTATGCTAATATGTCTACTACTACCTATTATGCTAATATGTCTATACTACTACCTACTATGCTAATATGTCTATATTACTACCTACTATACTAATATGTCTATACTCTATACTACTACCTATTATGCTAATATGTCTATATTACTACCTACTATACTAATATGTCTATATTACTACCTACTATACTAATATGTCTATACTACTACCTACTATGCTAATATGTCTACTACTACCTATTATGCTAATATGTCTATACTACTACCTACTATGCTAATATGTCTATACTACTACCTACTATGCTAATATATCTATATTACTACCTACTAATATGTACTACTACGCTAATATGTCTATTGTCTATACTACTACCTACTATGCTAATATGTCTATACTACTACGCTAATATGTCTATTGTCTATACTACGACCTACTACGCTAATATGTCTATTGTCTATACTACGACCTACTACGCTAATATGTCTATTGTCTATACTACGACCTACTACGCTAATATGTCTATTGTCTATACTACGACCTACTATGCTAATGTCTATTGTCTATACTACGACCTACTGCGCTAATATGTCTATTGTCTATACTACGACCTACTACGCTAATATGTCTATTGTCTATATCTATACTACTACCTACTATGCTAATATGTCTAAACTACTATGTACTCAAGTTCAATACTGTTTGATGAACAATGTTACTGACCCTTAGCTTAGAGTCCTGCTGACTTGTGGTACACAACTTGTAAGTCGCTTTGGATACAAATAATTCCTGTAAGAAAAAAAGAATGCAAATATAAAGTGCCACAGGAGGTGATGTTCTGGTGATGTTCTGGTGCCGTCTCTAAACGGAGGTACTGGGTCGGTGAGGCTTCCTCCTCATGAGTCACTCACCCTGTTCACCCCCTGGGGAGACACACACACACACACTCACTGGCACACACACACACACACGCACACACACACGCACACACACACACACACACACACACACATAAACACATACCGTAAATCCTCTAATAGTGGAGGGTACTCGAATAAAGGACGGGCCTCTTATAATGGCAGAGGGTTTGATGCATGCAGACAAATAAAGGCCGGTCTCTAATATAAGGTCGCAAAAAAAAAGTGTTTTTTTTATTTTTCGTGCCGTAATATAGAATCAATCAATCAATCAAATCCTTTATTTAACCAGATAAGCATCATTGAAAAAAGAATGAGATAAACTCTTGCCAATGCAAATCAAGTGCTGCCTCCCGCTACACTGACTACCGTACATTAACGTTTCCCTCTGGTTGGCGTTAGCTAACGTTGTCAGGGGAGGAAATTAGGCCACTTTACTCGCCAAATGCGAGTATTTTTTACGTTTGCCGAGTGCTTCATGAAGAGCACTCGCCAGTCTGGCGAGTACTAGTAATTACAAAACAAAACAAAAAAATCATTCTGCAATCTGCTGATTCGCTCACTGGCACAAGCCGAACTCTGACTCCCCCTTTGATTCCTCCCATTTGCGCCTCATAATAATCCGACCATAACCAATGAACATCATCGTTGTACAGATGCGCTCTAAGCTCCTCCAATGAACACTCGTTTTCTAGGAGATGTCGCGCATCTAGGGGAAGTGGACAGACCACTGCGCGCGGACCTACAAACTCCTGTCACCGGCTTGACAACGTAGAGACAAACTTAGACAAATTGTGGATGAAAATAATTGCATGTAGAGTTGTCGCTTTCGGATATCAGTGCGGTCTGTCTGACATGGGGGCGAACAACAGCACACGAAGTTCTCCTTCGAGTCGGATGAGAATGACAAGTGGGCGTGAGGCTAACCACCAGCATTAGCCGGCTAGCTACCTAGCATCAAGCTACCATAACGTGCATTCAACATAGTGGACTATAGATAGATAGATAGATAGAAACTTTATTGCCATTTCAACACGGTTGATTGGGATTTGTCTTGGTGCCACATACAGTACAGACATTGTTAAAAACATACAATATAAGAACACAAGAATACAATCCCCACAATAAAAAGTTTTACACAAACAATTAAAAAGAAAAAATGCTACAGTACCTAAAATAAATTGCTCAGTGTTCCAGTTTAAAGTGCATATTGCCTTAAAGTGCATGTTGGCTGGTGCTAGCCCTTGTTGTGCAAAGTGCCTGCCTGTACATTTGTACTTGAGTTCAGGTGACGGACAGCCTCGGGATATGTACTGTTTTTAAAACGGGATGTCCTGCACCTGAGACTTTGGAGTCTTCTGCCAGAGGGAAGGGGGTTAAAGAGGTCGTAAGCAGGGTGAGAAGGGTCCCTGATCACCTTTTCCCCTTTCCGCCTGATTTGTGTGGCATAAATGGAGGCCACAGAGGGGAGCTCACAGCCGATGATTTTGACGCTGTGCGTACAGTTCGTTCTAAATGTCCCCTATCATGGACGGTGGTGTTTCCGTACCACACAGTCATTGAGAAGGTAAGGACACTCTCACAGTGGCTCTATACTGAGCGGCTTTGCTTAAAGGAAAACTCCAACATTTTGGGAAATTAGCTTATTTAACATCTTCCCTGGAGTTAGACAAGAAGATACATACCTATTTTGTCTCTGTGCGTGCATTTAGCTTTGGGAACAGTCGCTCCGTTAGCGTAGCTTAGCTTCATCACTGGAAGTGGGGGATATCGGGAGCCTGATGTTCCCTTACACTGTATACAGTCACGAAATACACTCCTCTGAGCGCAGCCAGTGATTTCAACGTGTCGTCGTAGGGCTGGGCGATATAACGATAACGATAAATATCGCGCTATATTTTAATCGATATCGAATATTGAAATAAAATAAAACGATTTTTTTTTTTTTTTTTTTTTTGTGACCTGCAACAGGGCAGTTTTAAAACCAGAGACAGTGGACAGACTTGTCTTTCTTGCCTGCAACTTAAAGTAATGGCTTTGTCCAAATGACAATACTGACCAAATTGAGATTTATTTTTCTCTTGTCCATTTATTTTGTTTGCTTTCTAATTTAAAATACAGTTTGAAACCATCTGTACACAGTAGGCTATGTGTGCTAGCAGAACTAGACTCCAGTCACGAGTCACGGTGCACATGTGCGGTGGTTTGTCCACCAAAAAAGCGCCAAAAGATCGAAAATAAACTAGCAGAGCCAGAACTGTTCAACTCCCCTGGAGCCACAGCCAGCAGAGAAGCCGGTTTACTTTCGCTTTTAAACCAGCTGCAGCCTGAGAACTGGAGTGTGAGGGGATGTAACACTAAAGATGGCGGCAATGACAAAGAATTGCTGCAAAATAAACATACATATGTTGTTTACATTTTTTAATTTTTTTTTATATACTTATAACAATTTCGATAATTATCGATATCGAGAAATATGATAACATTATCATATCGTTATCGCGATATGATTTTTTTCCATATCGCCCAGCCCTATGTCGTCGTGATTGTTGATATTCTCATTCATTCAAAGGATCCGAACCGATTGAAGTTTATGGATACCATGACATAAAATCCTCTTACCTTGACGATTAAAAGCCTCCCCAATTTAGAAAACAGTAATCCAATGGCTGGATTAGATAATGTTGTACATTATCTAACGTTAACACGAACCTAAACTAACTTTAGGTTAGTTGTAATGTTAGTTTAGGTTTGTGTTAACGGTAGATAATGTACAAAATAAACGTTTTCCGCTGCTATAAACGTCGCATTTTTATTTTGAAAACCCCAGAAAGGAAGTCATTATATTTGCTTTACCATACTGTTCTGTGTTAGCTCCGGTTAGCTCAGAGCGTCCGGTATAACAATACCAGCCATTGGATTACTGTTTTCTAAATTGGGGAGGCTTTTAATTGTCAAGGTAAGAGGATTTTAAGTCATGGTATCCATAAACTTCAATCGGTTCGGATCCTTTGAATTAATGAGTGTCAACAATCAGGACGACACGTTGAAATCACTGGCTGCGCTCAGAGAGGAGTGGTTAGGCAAAAAATTGTTCAGAGTATATTTGCTTATAAAACGTAATTGTCTAATTCAATTATTTTTTATTTCTCCACGTGGTGAATACACAGGTCACAACATGTTTACATGAACATTTTGGAGTTGTATTTGGAGTGTATTTCGTGACTGTATACAGTGTAAGGGAACATCAGGCTCCTGATATCCCCCACTTCTAGTGTTCTAGTGATGAAGCTACGCTAACGGAGCGACTGTTCCCAAAGCTAAATGCACGCACAGAGACAAAAAAGGTATGTATCTTCTTGTCTAACTCCAGGGAAGATGTTAAATAAGCTAATTTCCCAAAATGTTGGAGTTTTCCTTTAAATGCAGCCGAGTGACATTTTATTATTACCGGGTTGCCCCCATATCACCACTCGCCCATATGCCCTTCACAACGGTGATGTTGTCATACTTGTCATTCAGAATACACCTGCTGAACCCCTAGCGTTGTCATGAGATTCGGTTCCAATGTATTGTCATCATACAGCACAAGTACAGTACAACCAGAATACGTTTGGCATACAACCAGAGTGCAAATGTAACAAGTCAAGTTCAAGTTGTTTTATTCAGCTATTACATTACAGTGAAATGCTTGGTTCTTTCACTGCCCAGCCCAGTCCAACCTAGACCAGCCCAACCCAGTCCAACCTAGACCAGCCCAACCCAGTCCAGTCCAGCATCTTTCACTGCCCAGTTCAGCCCAACCCAGTCCAGCATCTTTCACTGCCCAGTTCAGCCCAACCCAGTCCAGCCCAGCATCTTTCACTGCCCAGTTCAGCCCAACCCAGTCCAGCCCAGCATCTTTCACTGCCCAGTTCAGCCCAACCCAGTCCAGCCCAGCATTTTTCACTGCCCAGTTCAGCCCAACCCAGTCCAGAATAGTTCCCTCTTTCATGTTAATATGTGATATCCTTTTTTTTATCCACTTTTTCTCCCATTTTCTATATTTTCTCCCATCCCAATTTCGTATCATCCAATTCAACCCTCCCCTGTCACGAACGCTGTTTCTTGCCTCCCACAAGCCGGCTGCAATGTGGACTAAGTCATACATAGCACAAGTCCCCTCCGGTACTTGAGGTAACAGCAGTCGCATCTTTTCACCTGCGCAGCTCGATCTCTCAGTGGCGAGGAGTAACGCGTGGGAGGCTCACGCTGCCCCCGACACTTCCTGATTCTACTGCGCAGGCGCACCAACCGACCTGTAGGAGTCGCTGTCCACAACGCCCGATCCCCACCCATCAGTTTCCCACCCCCTAATACGGCCAATGTGTATTAGTACGGACGACCAGCTAAACTGAAAGCAAATGTGGAGCGCTGGGCTCGAACAGGCAAGCCCAGCGTCTCCAGATTTCGTGGCGAGCGCCTTGCCCACTACGCCACGTAGCCGCCCTATTAATATGTGATATCCTAATATTTTAGGAGTAGAGACAGTGTGATTAATACATGTTGTATGCTAATATTGTGGAGAGTAGAGACACTTATTAATGTTTTATGCTAATAAATATTTTAAAGAGTAGAGACACGGTGTGATTATTACTATGATTGAAAATCAATTTAGACGAAGACATACAAAGAAAAGAAGTAATTATCACAATTAGCGATTTATTTTTGGCTGGTAAAAAAAATCATCTACTCGCCAAGTTTCAAGTTCAAGTTTTTTTAATAGTTGTCATACAGAAGTACAGAATACTTTTATACAAAATGCTTCTTACTGTTACGCTCCAGAGACTGTGCTAGACAAGATAAGTATGAAATAACATAGTATAGCATGTAAATTAGAAGTAAAAAATTAGGTCACAGTGTTCAGTATAGACATATGTACAATGTTCGATGCAGAATAGACGTAACTGAGTTACCAGCCAGTTGGCTGGTAAGCCAAAAAGTTAGTTTCCTCCCCTGGTTGTCATAATATCTAGATCTGTGGTGTCAGCTGGATGACGTTGACTTCGTTTGCAAACGTTAACGTTCGCTATCTATATGGCGTTGGCAGGCAAGGCTGGCTTTGTCCAGTTGACACATTACAGATCATGATGCTATGATAGCGTTAGCTAAAGCTATTGCCTGCATGTCATCAACTCGATTCGACTGAGGTAGTCGAGAAGGTAGGTACCACACGCTAAATTGTCCCCGGACCCCGCAACCTATAGACAGTTCCAACTTCAGTGTGTGAATTACGTTAATCCCACAATTACTCAACTGCACTCAATATTTAAATACCAATGCTAGTTGTAACTGAGGGGTACAATTCCCTGACTGTATTGTTAAGTATGGTATTAAACCACTACCTCTTGTACTTTAACTTCTGGCCATCCAGTACATGATATAGATATGATGAACACTTTCCCACCTGATGAAACGAAGTCCACACAAATGTACAAATCGAATATTTAATATAGCAAAAGGTATATACAACGTTCACTTGTTTACACTTATGATTTGAAATGCACTTGTATGGCAAATGAGTATTCGTAGGTAAATCAACATTGAATGTCCAATCTCTGGTTACGCAGGGAGTAAGTATACAACCCGGTTCTTTAGGAAACTATAGCGATGGTACTTAAATGATTATAGCTGGATACACTAAGGGGGGGGGGGGTCCCGCTGGTTGTAAGACAGTAGGAGGGGGGGGTTAGAGAAGCCGCTGGCGGTATCCCATCTGGCCGACGATTTCTTGGGAGAATTCAAAGTCTTGAACACGGTGCCCACAGAACCTCGGTCCGCAGATGAATACAGCTGGACCCTCTGGTGGACGGTAGCTGCCGGTCCACAACGGAGAGACGTGAGGCGACCTCACTGGTGTAGAGCGCCGTCTCACCTTGCTCCTCTCCGGGGGGTAGTTCCAACACTCCGCAGTGTTGGCCGTTATCCATGGAATAATCAAAGCACCCAAAGCATAATCCAAGCCGTGGAAGGCTCGCCGTCGTCCGGGTAGAGTAATCCAATGTACAGGTCCAGTCGCCCTGGCCCGGAGCTCCTCGGATGCAAGCACCACTAGTGGTCTGCCCAGCCTGGTTAAGACTCCAGATAACGTCAGGAACGATGGGGGGTGCTGCTCACTTTATAACTCTAACCGACGATGCACCATACATGATAGACTATTATTAGCTTAATAGAATACGTCCAACTCGACGGTATAGTGCCAAACTATGACAATTCAACTATTAATCCACACGATATCTCAATGCCTATTCTGAGGCCAAGTAGGCCTTACTGCACCACACGTGCGTCGTGGGTGAGGCTTCGCGTCTGTTACTCGGTTGGAGGGTAAAGAACTAATGGACTAAAAGAAAGTTCTACTTTACTTGCGCCGTATATATATGCGCTGTGAACAAATAGTACCATTCGTATTTCGCCAGACGTATTCCTATGCGGAACCGGGCTTGCCTCGGCATGTTGGGCGGCACGATTGAACTTGAACCTAGGGGTATGGCTGCTGGCGCCAGGTTCTCGTCCAATGGTAGAATGAAACTATTATGGGCTGTTTAGTAGACTAAAGGGATATTCAGTGCATATTGTACAAGGAATATACAGGGGATATCAAACGATATACAAATATTATTAAATATATATATATAAATAAATATATATATTCGGTTTAATCTGATCCTTCACAACAGCCGCCCCCTAATTAGTCCCACCTAATTAGCTAAGCAGAGACAGATTAACCGCACTGTCTACCACTCAAGGTCCGCTGTAAGGGTCAGTCAACTCACAAAGTCATGGGGTCATGGTCATCATCGATAGTATCTGGGAGTCGGGGCAGTTTTATTAGCCTCGCCACGGGTCGTGTGTAAGTTCGCCCTTGGACGAGTACTTCAGCTGCTCGGACCTTGCCATCGGCACCGGTGATCACTTTGCTTACGCGGCCAGCCGGCCACATAGCTCTGGGTAGTGACTGGTCGATAATCATGACGACTGTTCCTTCTGTCAAATTGTCTCTCTCTTTTACCCACTTCTGGCGGGTCTGTAGAGACGGTAGGTAGTGGAGTAGGAAGCTGCTCCAAAACTTGTCAGCCAGTACTTGACTGTACCTCCACATTCTTCGGCCGTTCGCTTCTTCAGGCCTGTACATTGTCTGGGGTAGCGCGGGGTCCAGCCGCCCCATTAAGAGTGTGTTGGGGGTGACTGGGTCGACATCTGCTACATCACTGGAGACGTAACCGAGGGGCTTTGAGTTCAATACTCCCTCGATCTCCGTGAGGACTGTCATTAGGACTTCCTCCGCCACAGTCTGGGCCCCAAGCACGGCGTACAGGGCTGTCTTTATAGAACGTACTTCTCGTTCCCAGGTTCCACCGAAGTGGGGTGCGTTCGGGGGATTAAACTGGAAGTCAATCTGGGATGGAGCGAGGTGGGTCTTAAGTTCTGGGCCCATAGCTTGGAAGCTCTCTCTCAGCTCTCTTTCTCCGCCTTTGAAGTTTGTCCCGTGATCAGACAACAATGTAGACTGTTTTCCTTTCCGTGATGTGAATCTTCGGAAGGCCATAAGGAATGAGTCTGTGCTCATGGTCGGAAGGAGCTCGATATGTATCGCTCTGGTGGTCATGCATTTGAAGACAATACCCCACCGCTTCTCGGTTCCTCTTCCTCTCTTTATATACAACGGGCCAAAACAGTCCATGCCTGTGGAGTGGAATGGCTTGTCGCCGAGTCGGAGGCGACAGGGAGGTATGTCAGCCATCCGTGGTATGCTGGGCTGCGCGCGCCACTTTCGGCAGTCTAGACAGGTTCGCTGGAAGCGTCGCACCGCTTCTCTTCCTTGAAGTATCCAATAGCGACGTCTGATCTCTGCGAAGACTCTCTCTGCTCCTGCGTGGTGTACATCCTCGTCGTATTTCTTTATGATCAGCTCTGTGACCTTGTGTCGGCTGTTCAAGACTATCGGGTACTTAATGTCATCCGGTAGCTCGGGGGCTCTCCGCAGGCGACCACCCACTCTGATGAGATTATGGGCGTCACTCTCGGGTGCCAGGTGGAGCAGTCTGCTGTCTGATGGGACGGGCTTTCCTCCCTGTAGACAGTCTAGCTCATCGGGGAACGAGTCTCTCTGGGCTCGTTGTAGTAGAAGAAGTTCTGCTTCTTCGTAGTCAGCTGCTGAAATGTCAGTGGTGGACTGAATCTCTGGGTGGTGCCACAGGAATGTCCTCTGCTGCGCACTCTCTAGGGTAATGCAGTCATCTATGTTGGGGTCTGTGGAGGCGACTGTGCTCAGTCCACAGAACATAGGTTTCTTGTTCTCAGCCTCCTCGTTACTTGCTTCCCGTGGGGTGGGCGTAGGCCACTCTTCTTCCGGGAGCTTGAGGAATTCTGGTCCGTCACTGTAGATGTTGCGACGGGTGAGGTCATCCAGAGACATTCCCCGGGTGATGACGTCAGCTGGGTTGTGTTTGGTGTCCACATACCGCCAGCTCGCTGCTTCTGTTAACTCTTGAATCTCGGTGACTCTGACTCCCACGAAGACTTTGTATCTGCATGAATCAGACTTGATCCATGTGAGTACTGTCGTGGAATCTGACCACAAGATTGTTCTGTGCACCGGGATGGTGAGTTCACGTTGGATTAACGTGGCTAGATGCGCTCCTGCTAGGGCTGCGCAGAGCTCTAGACGCGGGATAGATTGTTGCTTTCGTGGGGCTATTCTTGAGCGGGCCAGGATGAAAGCAGTGTGTATCTTTCCTCCCTTCTCTTGGGCACGCAAGTAGGCCACCGATCCATAGGCTACTTCGGAGGCGTCGCTGAAGACGTGTAGATCAATCTTGCATGTCTCTGGCCTCACCGTGGATGGGAAGTAGCTGCGGCGTATATTGACGCCTGGGAGTGAGCGGAGTTCCGTCTCCCACTCTCTCCATGTTGAGGCAAGGTGTGCGGGTATTGGGTCGTCCCAGCCCTGGTCCTTGTCCCATAGTGCTCGTACAATCATCTTTGCCCTGGTGGTGTAAGGTAGAATACATCCCAACGGGTCATATTGTCTGGCGAGTGTTCTGTACACACTCCGTCTGGTGGGCGGTGTGGCAATGTATGACGCCGTGGATGGCTGATACATCGGCGAGCGTTGGGGGAGAGGCCTCCTAGGCGAGTCTCCTCTTACGCCTCTCTGTGGGCTGGTACCGGCAGGGTACCATGGCCCGCTGGTCCAGGTGCTATTCCTCGGGGCTGGTCGTGCGTCATGCTCACCCGTGAATAGAGTCGGGGGTCTGTAGCGCAGCGCCGCGGGGGTATAGCCTGGGCTGTACTGGACCTCCTGGTCCGGTGGAGTACTGTGCTGTCGTCGGGCTTGGTTCTCCTCCTCTCCCTCTTCTTCCTCTATCAGGTCTTCCAGATCCTGTAGTCGTTTATTTAGCTTCTCCGCAGTGTATGCCGCTCCTTCCTTGTAGCTGGGTCTCGCTTGGACCGGTCTGGGAAGGGGGTCTGCGGGGGGTATAGGCTTGGTCTGTTGGTCAAGTTCAGGGTCGCTTGCTCGGTTAGGAGGCGCTGCCCTTGACTGTTGTCTCGACGAGTTCCTTGAACCCCTGGCGGAGGGAGAGGGTGTTGCCCTGGGGATCAGCCGCTTCATTAGCCGCGCCCGTAACTTGTCGCGCTCGGCTTGTAGTCTGTCGCGCTCGGCTTGGCGCTGGATGAGATCGATGTTGCGCTCTGCTTCTCTTTGGGCACCGTCAGCGGCGCGCTGGGCTTCGGCGGCGGCGCGCTCTGCTTCTCTTTGGGCACCGGCAGCGGCGCGCTGGGCTTCGGCGGCGGCGCGCTCTGCTTCTCTTTGGGCACCGGCAGCGGCACGCTGGGTGTCTGCTCGGTCTCTTGCCATATTCATTTCCGTCTGAAGGCGTCTCATCTCCAGGCGTATGCGCTCTTCTTCGCTCCGTCGTTGCGCTTGGAGTTGTCCGCGCTCGACAAGCATCTGTGCCCGGAGTCGATCGCGTTCGGTAGAGGCTGTCAGGCTGACGAGGAACGCCTGTTGTAGCATCCTCTCCGCTTCGCTGGGGGAATGCGGTTGTGGAGGTGAGCCGCTCCTGGGTGAGCCGCTCCTGGGTGTACTCGTTGGGGAGTCCTGGAGCTCTATTTCCTCGGCGCTCTCCTCCTCTTCTTCCGTGCAAAGTTCTCTCTCTGTAGGGTTGTCTTCCTCCCAGGGCTGGTCGGGGACTACTTCTTCGGTAGTGGCGGGGGGTAAAGGCATGTCAGCTCCCTCCTGGTCCCCACCGTGAGCTTGGTCAGTTACATTAGAACATACTAGGGCCTCTGTGGTCGGGGAAACCTGGTCGTTAAGGTCAGACATAATTTTACTTTCTACTTTTACCGCGTTTACCGTTTGTCGAAGGCTAGGTAGTTGACTGACAGCGTAATCCTCTAAGTACTGAGGTGTCTGTCGTCTGCGCCGCGGGCGTTCTAGGTTAGGAGGACCGTTTCGTGGAGTGTTCATCATAGGCCATTTTAATATTAATAACACTATATTAATATTACACTAGTTACCCTCCGGCTCGAAGGACCAATTGTAACTGAGGGGTACAATTCCCTGACTGTATTGTTAAGTATGGTATTAAACCACTACCTCTTGTACTTTAACTTCTGGCCATCCAGTACATGATATAGATATGATGAACACTTTCCCACCTGATGAAACGAAGTCCACACAAATGTACAAATCGAATATTTAATATAGCAAAAGGTATATACAACGTTCACTTGTTTACACTTATGATTTGAAATGCACTTGTATGGCAAATGAGTATTCGTAGGTAAATCAACATTGAATGTCCAATCTCTGGTTACGCAGGGAGTAAGTATACAACCCGGTTCTTTAGGAAACTATAGCGATGGTACTTAAATGATTATAGCTGGATACACTAAGGGGGGGGGGGGTCCCGCTGGTTGTAAGACAGTAGGAGGGGGGGGTTAGAGAAGCCGCTGGCGGTATCCCATCTGGCCGATGATTTCTTGGGAGAATTCAAAGTCTTGAACACGGTGCCCACAGAACCTCGGTCCGCAGATGAATACAGCTGGACCCTCTGGTGGACGGTAGCTGCCGGTCCACAACGGAGAGACGTGAGGCGACCTCACTGGTGTAGAGCGCCGTCTCACCTTGCTCCTCTCCGGGGGGTAGTTCCAACACTCCGCAGTGTTGGCCGTTATCCATGGAATAATCAAAGCACCCAAAGCATAATCCAAGCCGTGGAAGGCTCGCCGTCGTCCGGGTAGAGTAATCCAATGTACAGGTCCAGTCGCCCTGGCCCGGAGCTCCTCGGATGCAAGCACCACTAGTGGTCTGCCCAGCCTGGTTAAGACTCCAGATAACGTCAGGAACGATGGGGGGTTCTGCTCACTTTATAACTCTAACCGACGATGCACCATACATGATAGACTATTATTAGCTTAATAGAATACGTCCAACTCGACGGTATAGTGCCAAACTATGACAATTCAACTATTAATCCACACGATATCTCAATGCCTATTCTGAGGCCAAGTAGGCCTTACTGCACCACACGTGCGTCGTGGGTGAGGCTTCGCGTCTGTTACTCGGTTGGAGGGTAAAGAACTAATGGACTAAAAGAAAGTTCTACTTTACTTGCGCCGTATATATATGCGCTGTGAACAAATAGTACCATTCGTATTTCGCCAGACGTATTCCTACGCGGAACCGGGCTTGCCTCGGCATGTTGGGTGGCACGATTGAACTTGAACCTAGGGGTATGGCTGCTGGCGCCAGGTTCTCGTCCAATGGTAGAATGAAACTATTATGGGCTGTTTAGTAGACTAAAGGGATATTCAGTGCATATTGTACAAGGAATATACAGGGGATATCAAACGATATACAAATATTATTAAATATATATATATAAATAAATATATATATTCGGTTTAATCTGATCCTTCACAACACTAGTCTAAATAAATGTAGACAGACATTGTACGTATTTAAAAAAAATAATAATAATAATAATGTAATAAAAGTCTGAAAATGAAGGGATTATGTCCATGAGTGTCATTTTTAGAAATTAAGGCCTGCCTCTTATATAAGCCTCTCTCTAATAAAGGCCTGGGTGCTCTTTGCAGCTGAGGTAAATAGAAGACCCGTCCGGCGTCCTATATTTGAGGATTTACGGTAAACACATACACACACATGGGAGCTCCAGTAGCTCACCACGTACCGCGAGTGCTATTTCAGCGCCGTGGACAACCGTGCTCGCACGGATCTGGGGCTGAGCGAGTTCGAATCCCGGACTGCAGCCGTGCCTTTCCCAGAGTGTCTTCCCCCCCATCTGAACCCTTTCAGCCTGCTTCTGTCGGTCGAACTTGACCAAGTATAAATGCGATAAACGTATAAAAGAGCCAGGGAAATGGCCAAAGTAAAAAAAAAAAAAAAAAACACATACACACACACGAACGCACACGAACGCGCACACACACACACACACACACACACACACACACACACACACACTCTCTCTCACTGGCCGTTCAAGGGGGGATCTCCCTTCTTAGATGTCGGTGATAATAGTGTTGCAATAAAACAGGCGAAGCAGTTTGGGGGGGGGATCACAGCCACATCCGTTTGCCAGCCAGGAGCCAAAGAATGGAACCTTTCTTGAGTCGTGCGCTGAGATTCCTCTACTACGAGTTGGCGCTTGCCTGGGCAAGGTGGAGCGCTCGTTCACATCAGCGTTCGGATGGTTTGACGAGTGTGACGAAGGCTCCACGGCGCCGAGCGGATCCGGTGGCTGATCTAGGGTCGTGACCGTGAACACTCTGTGACCTTTTATTCAAACTTAATGGAAGGATGCTGACTCTAGATCAGTGCTTTGTGAGACACTACGTGACTCTGAACTAGGGGTGGACGGTATGGTCTAAAATGTATATCACGGTATAATTTGAAGCATAGACGGTAACGGTATATATCACGGTATCAGTGTTTCTGTTAGAATAATTTTTTTTGCCTGATAGGCAGGCTATATAAAGAATGACATCCTCAAGGCATGTAGATTTATAATATTTTAACTTAAAACTAGGCTACTTTTGCGTATAAAGTCATTATATTCCAAATAAAATAAGTCCCGAGTCGAGACTCCTGCTCCCATTGCAAACAGCGGGGCTGGATTTTGCTAGAAGCATATGTAGCTGCAGAGCGAATTGAATTGAATAAGAATTGAGACAAAGGTGCCACTCATCCTCAGCTTTAAGAATTGACAATTGTGTCAACAAATTGACACATGTGTCAACAAATTGACACATGTGTCAACAAATTGACACACAAAATGCTTAGAGACGGCGCAAGGGTGGGGGGGCGCTGTTTGACGGGCCTGTGACCAGACCTGAAAGAGCCACTGGCTCTGCGGCTCTGCAGCTGCATGCTATTCGCAAATCCACTGCTGCACGCCTTCCTCCCGGCTCCCGCTGCTGCCGTCGTTATCATAACACTACACACATATCTAATGTTTACAGCAAACTGTAGTTGATCACCAGGTATGTTTTATTAACGTAGAATAATTCATATAAGAAAAACGATAGGGAAATATCTTACCTTTCTCCACTGGTTAAAAATGCCAGGAACTGAAATTGAAACTTGCTGTGCGCCGCGGTGATATGTGTTTATTATGAAATGACAATTGCGTGTTGACACGCCCACTGCGCGAAGCCTCCTATAACTTTTTCCAGTTTGCACATATCTATTATCTATGACTAATTCTATCTATTTTTAGGGGCAAATGCGATTGAAATAGTCGCGCTGTGGTTACATGACGTCATTGCTATTTTAGAGCTGCTCTACCGGTTAAACGGTATAGTCAAAATCCATACCGTAGAGCAAATTAATACCGTTTATACCGTATACCGTTTATACCGTCCACCCCTACTCTGAACCCCAGGGCTTTTACATGATGCTGACTCTAGATCAGTGCTTTGTGAGAGATTACGTGACTCTGAACCTAGGGCTGGGCGATATGGCAAAAAATCATATTGCGATAACGATATGATAATGTTATCATATCACTCGATATCGATAATTATCGAAATTGTTATAAGTAAATTTTTTTTTAAACAGATGTATATTTTTTTTTTATTTATTTTTTTGCCGCCATCTTTAGTGTTACATCCCCTCACACTCCAGTTCTCAGGCTGCAGCTGGTTTAAAAGCTAAAGTAAACCGGCTTCTCTGCTGGCTGTGGCTCCAGGGGAGTTGAACAGTTCTGGCTCTGCTAGTTTCTTTTCTATCTTTTGGCGCTTTTTTGGTGGACAAACCACCGCACATGTGCACTGTGACTCGTGACTGGAGTCTAGTTCTGCTAGCACACATAGCCTACTGTGTACAGATGGTTTCAAACTGTATTTTAAATTAGAAAGCAAACAAAATAAATGGACGAGAAAAATAAATCTCAATTTGGTCAGTATTGTCATTTGGACAAGCAAAGCCATTACTTTAAGTTGCAGGCAAGAAAGACAAGTCTGTCCACTGTCTCTGGTTTTAAAACTGCCCTGTTGCAGGTCACAAAAAAGAAATGCGTTTTTATTTTTTTATATATTTTTTCCGATATCGATTATTAAAATATATCGCGATATTTATCGTTATCGTTATATCGCCCAGCCCTATCTGAACCCCAGGGCTTTTACATGATGCTGACTCTAGATCAGTGCTTTGTGAGACACTACGTGACTCTGAACCCCAGGGCTTTTACATGATGCTGACTCTAGATCAGTGCTTTGTGAGAGACTACGTGACTCTGAACCCCAGGGCTTTTGCATGATGCTGACTCTAGATCAGTCCTTTGTGAGAGACTGTGACTCTGAACCCCAGGGCTTTTACATGATGCTGACTCTAGATCAGTGCTTTGTGAGAGACTGTGACTCTGAACCCCAGGGCTTTTACATGATGCTGACTCTAGATCAGTGCTTTGTGAGAGACTGTGACTCTGAACCCCAGGGCTTTTACATGATGCTGACTCTATATCAGTGCTTTGTGAGAGACTGTGACTCTGAACCCCAGGGCTTTTACATGATGCTGACTCTAGATCAGTGCTTTGTGAGAGACTGTGACTCTGAACCCCAGGGCTTTTACATGATGCTGACTCTAGATCAGTGCTTTGTGAGAGACTGTGACTCTGAACCCCAGGGCTTTTACATGTAGTAATTCAGCTGATGCTTTTATCCAAAGTGACTTACAGATTGTCAACAACGAGTCACCAGGAGGGGTGAGGGGTACGTCTTTGCCAGCTAGGGGTCAGTTGTTTGTCAAATAGCATCAAGCTTGAGTGTTACACGGAGTGCATAGTAGTATAGAGAGACATATAATGGTAAATGGTGCAACGGTTTTTATCCAATACAACCATCCAAAATGACAATTGTTCCTCACATTTTACACATTCACTCAGACGTTCACACACCGACGGCGGAGGCAACCATGCAAGGTGCCAACCTGCTCATCGGGAGCAGTTAGGGGTTAAGTGTCTTGCTCAAGGACACTTCGACACGCTGCCCAGGAGGAGCGGGAATCGAACCGAGAACCCCCGGATTACCAGACATCTGCTCTACTTCAGAGCCACTGTCGCCACATATTATCCTGATAAGCAGTAATATAAGTTGTAGTAGAATAGTAGTAGGGTACAGAATAGTAAAAAGACAGTAAGAAGGTTCGTTTTCTTTAAAGAAAAATTTATAGTTTTAGGGTGGCGCAGTGGGCAAGGCGCTCGCCACCAACGCAGGATATGCTGGGTTCGAGCCCAGCTCTCGGCGTTGCTACCAGCTTGGCTGGTCGTTCATACTAATACAATTGGCAGTATTAGGAGGTGGGAAGCTGGTGGGTGGGGATCGGACGTTGTGGACAGCGACTCCTACAGGTTGGTTGGTGCGCCTGCGCAGTAGAATCAGGAAGCAACGAGTGCGGCGTGTCCCTCCCACGCAGACGTGATGTAAGGCTTCGTCCACATTGCAGCCGGCTTGTGGGAGGCATGGCCTAACAACGTTCGAGACGGGAGGGTAGAATTGGACAAATTCGGGACAGGAGAAAAATAGAAAAATGGGGAGAAAAAGTAGATCAAAATTTTTTTTTTAAATGTATAGTTTTGAAGAGGTGTGTTTTCTTTATATAAAAAGAATTGTAAACTTTTTTTTTTTTAAATCACATAATCCTTCCTTATATTAAATGTTACTTGTCCTTTCGGACAAGTTATGTTTTTTTTTAGGGTTTTCTTGATTTTTGCTACCGGGCAGTCCGGTAGAGAGAGAGAGAGAGAGAGGAGGAAAATGGGAGATAGACCAGGGAGTCAAGGAGTCGAACCCGGGTCGGCCGTGTTGCACCGTAGTGCTGTATGCGGTGCGCCACTCGGGCGCCCCCAGACCCAGAGGTGTGTTTTTAGTTGACGGTGGAAAATTGGGCGGGTTTCAGCTGTTCTCCTAACTGTGGTGCGAAGTTCGTTCCACCTTTGTGGAGCGAGGACAGAGAATAGCCTGCTTCTCTTTGATGACCCTCGCAGAGCTCGGATAGGAGTAGGTCTGAGGATGTAGAGCGGAGGGGTCTTGAGGGGATGTGATATTATCACCGACATCTAAGTTGAGGGATCCCCCTTTGAACGGCCCATCCATCTAAGGTTTTTCTCCTCCACGTCGTGTGGTGCTTTTTTCCTATTCCTAGGTTTTTAGTGAGTTTTTCCTTACTTTCGCTGGAGAATGTCTGGGAGTGTTGCATATTTGGAATTTATGGTGGATTTAGTTGTTTTCTTTGTGATGTTTCTTCTTGACGTGTGTTTAAAGAAGACTTGTCCAGCCCATGAGGGCATTACCTTGTGATTTCGGGCTTTACAAATACATTTGATTTGATGGGGACAAGGCGGAGGTGGTGGGAGCACTGTCAGGAGGAGGAGGAGGAGGAGGAGGAGGAGGAGGAGGAGGATTTGACACAAAGGGGTTTGAGGAGCTGGACCATCTGTCCACGCGGGGCGTGTGAACGGTCGGTCTGGAGAGCAGCACAATGCCTGGATTGTACCACTGAGCACTGCGCTAATGATGACACAGGCTAACAACACACTGACCACGCCCCCTCTTGACTTATGCTAATGACATGATGCTAGCCGGGGTTAGCGCTGACGTAGTGCTAATGACATGATGCTAGCCGGGGTTAGCGCTGACGTAGTGCTAATGACATGATGTTAGCCGGGGTTAGCGCTGACGTAGTGCTAATGACATGAAGCTAGCTGTGGGTTAGTGCTGACGTAGTGCTAATGACATGATGCTAGCCGGGGTTAGCGCTGACGTAGTGCTAATGACATGATGCTAGCCGGGGTTAGCGGTGACGTAGTGCTAATGACATAATGCTAGCTGTGGGTTACCGCTGACGTAGTGCTAATGACATGATGCTAGACGGGGTTAGCGGTGCTAATGACATGATGCTAGCTGTAGGTTAGCAGTGACTTATGCTAATGACATGATGCTAGCCGCCGGGGTTAGCGGTGCTAATGACATGATGCTAGCCGGGGTTAGCGCTGACGTAGTGCTAATGACATGATGCTAGCTGGGGTTAGCGGTGATGTAGTTCTAATGACATGATGCTAGCCGGGGTTAGCAGTGCTAATGACATGATGCTAGCCGGGGTTAGCGGTGATGACATGATGCTAGCCGGGGTTAGTGCTGACGTAGTGCTAATGACATGATGCTAGCCAGGGTTAGCGGTGATGTAGTGCTAATGACATGATGCTAGCCGGGGTTAGCGGTGCTAATGACATGATGCTAGCCGGGGTTAGCGGTGATGACATGATGCTAGCCGGGGTTAGCGGTGACGTAATGGGTCATTTAGAGCCATATGAAATCCGTAATTTTTTTTTCCAAATTCCATTAATTTTTTTTTCCAAATTCAGTTTTTTTCGTTTCAATATTTCAGAATTCTGTATATTGCTTTGTACGCTCACCAGGCCCATTGCAAGTTGCTGTACTCTGTAGGGATGGGTACCTTTCACATTTGAACCGATACGGTACCTTTTTTCGGTACTTTAGTCTCAAGAAATGTAATTTACCTAACTCAGTCATGAAAAAAAAATCCAAACTTCAAATAACTACAATTTCGACAGTTTTCGGCTTTCCATTGCTCCGACTGCTTTGTTGTTGAATCAAGTCAAATCCTAGGTAAGCATATATTGTGCGTGTGAATGTTGACATGAAAAGAAAAAAGGTAAAAAAAAATCAAATAAATAAAATTCTTTTTTTCTTTGGGTGCGAACTAGGGCTGCAACGATTAGTCGACATAATCGATGACGTCGATCATAAAAACTCGTCGACGCAGAATGTTTGCGTCAATTAGTCGTAAACATTTTTTCTTTTCTTTTTTTTTATCGTTTTTTTTTTTTGCACTACCTATCTTTGTGAACGTGGCTTCTCAGCTCTGGTCCAGCTGAAGACAAAGCAGAGGAACAGATTGGACATTGAGCATGACCTCAGAGTTGCTTTGTCTACCATCACCCCAGACTTTGAGACTCTTGTCAGGAGCAAACAACATCCCCAGTTATCCCATTAGTTCCCTGGGATGTTAAGCTAAGAAGTCTGCTATATATTTTTTTAGTTATTTAAACACTTCCACACAAGATCCAAATTCAAATGTTTCATGAGTCATTATTTTAATTTGCTATGGGATCATCATGTTATGTTAAGTTAACTGTTAGGCAGAGGGACTGGACAACAGGGTGACATTCACAGGTGTGCAGACTTGAGCATGTGAGGTAAAACATGCATTGGAGAAGGAGCCATGCCCACAGGAAGCAGAGATTGAGGGTGTGACAAAAATAATCGTTTGATTAGTCGACTAATCGAATGACAAAAAGAATCGTTAGATTAGTCGACTAATCGAAAAAAATAATCGACATGTTAGTCGATTACCAAAATAATAGTTAGTTGCAGCCCTAGTGCGAACTCCCCCCCCCCCCCCCCCCCCCTCTCCCCCCTCTAGTTTGTGTATACACTTCAGTCTTGGTTCGCTCCGGGTTCTGTTTACGGTTTGCGTTTTGAGCGTGTAGGCGATGATGTCACGCTCGAAAATGTAAACACAGGAAGTGTTAACACGGCGGTGGAGACTGGATGCTGATATAAAATAAACAAATAACCAATCAATATTAAGTTATATTTGAACCTCTGTTGTCAAGCCTTGTCAATATAACCCACCCCCTTTTCTCACGAATGGAACTGGTGTTGTAGTAGGGCTGGGCGATATGGCCTAAATATGATATCACGATATTTTCTGACCTTTCGGCGATACACGATACGCATCACGATGTTTTTCTTTTTTTCCCCCAAACAATTCATTATGAGGCTTACCAAGACAGTATTTGAGTTTGCAAGCTAACATTAAAGACAAAATAAAATACCCATGCATTTAGCATTTTTATATTATATATTAGATTTAGATTATTGGATTATTAGATTATATATTGCATATATTTAGCAATGAGATATTATATGATTTAGATACGAAATATGATGAATTGAAAATGGGGGACCCTGATGTAAACAAGACGAAAGTCTTTCTCTGGTCTGCATCCTCCAGTCCACTGTTGACTGTTGTTGTATTGAGCTGTACTGTATTGTACCTATGCTGCAATCTGTTAATAACGTTTATATTCATTCAGTCGGCAAACAGAATCAGTTTGATTGACAGTCGCGTCTGCCAATTACGTCACATCGCTTGCACCCGCCCTGCTGTTCTTAGCACCAATCGGCAAGCGCGTATTAATTTTTTACTTCCGCTATTGGAGAGCTCAATGAAAACAACAATGGCAGCGCCGGTAGCTCGCCGCGGCCGACTTTTACCTTTTAGCTCTGCAGAATGACTAAACGACTGGAGGCATAATGATTTTACTGTAACGGATGTTATAATAAAAGCATTTCCATACATCTGTCTGAT